>NC_141607.1:29039200-29379891 GCF_047967505.1 Dipteris shenzhenensis | reverse complement strand
CTAGTGCCTATCTCCATGTGGGTCTAGCAAAATTTGATCCCAACCTAACACTTGGATCGCTCTCAATTTGTTTTCAAAATTACCAAAAATTTTAGAAAAATAAAATCATGGAAATTTTATCTAGCCTATTCTTCACAAGGATTTTGGAGATTGGCACCAGTGCCATTCTCCACAATCCAATATGGAGATTGTCACCATTGCCAATCTTCTTTTGTGGGATTGTGGAGCATGGCAGTGGTGCCAATCTCCACATGGGTTTTTGGAGCATGGCACTGGTGCCAATCTCCAGAATGTCTCTTAATGCATGGGAGGTTTCCATGAAAATCATTACAAAATTTTAGAAAAATAATTTCATGTAAACTTTGTCTAGATCCGCCGTTCCCCACAAGGTTTTTGGAGATTCCACATGGATTTATAGAGAATGGCACCATTGCCATTCTTCACAACCCCACATGGAGAATGGCGCTAGTGCCAATCTTCATGTAGTTCTAGCAAATCTGATCCCAACCTTATAGTTGGATCACTCTCAATTTGCTTTCCAAATTGCCAAAAATTTTAGAAAAATAATTTCATGGAAATTTTATCTAGCCTATTCTCCACGAGGATTTTGGAGATTGGCACTAGTGCCATTCTCCACAATCCAATATGGAGATTGTCACCATTGTCAGTCTACTTGTGAGATTGTCGAGCATGGCAGTGGTGCCAATCTCCACATGGGTTTTTGAAGCATGGCACTGGTGCCAATCTCCAGAATGTCTCTTAATGCATGGGAGGTTTCCATGAAAATCTTTACAAAATTTTAGAAAAATAATTTCATGTAAATTTTGTCTAGATCCGTTCCCCAAAGGTTTTTGGAGATTCCACATGGATTTATGGAGAATGGCACCATTGCCATTCTTCACAACCCCACATGGATAATGGCGCTAGTGCCAATCTGCATGTGGGTCTAGCAAATCTGATCCCAACCTGACAGTTGGATCGCTCTCAATTTGTTTTCCAAATCACCAAAAAATTTAGAAAAATAATTTCATGGAAATTTTATCTAGCCTATTCTCCACGAGGATTCTGGAGATTGGCACCAATGCCATTCTCCACAATCCCATATGGATATTGTCACCATTGCCAATCTACTTGTGGAGATTGTGGAGCATGGCAGTGGTGCCAATCTCCACATGGGTTTATGGAGCATGGCACTAGTGCCACTCTCCAGAATGTCTCTTAATGCAGAGGAGGTTTCCATGAAAATCATTACAAAATTTTAGAAAAATGATTTCATGTAAATTTTGTCTAGATCCGTTCCCCAACCACAAGGTTTTTGGAGATTCATGGATTTATGGAGGATGGCACCATTGCCATTCTTCACAACCCCACATGGAGAATGGCACTGGTGTCAATCTCCATGTGGGTCTAGCAAATTTTTAATTTCCCTATGCATAATAGCTTTGGTGCCACTCTTTAATGTTGGTTTATGGAGATTGGCACCAATGCCATGCTCCACAAACCCAAAGCCATTCCGCATGGGGAAATTTAAAATTTGCTAGACTCACATGGAGATTAGCAACAAAGCCATTCTCCATGTGGGATTGTGGAGAATGGCACTGGTGCCAATCTCTATGTTTGGAATTTAGAGAAAGTTTAATCAAATTGCTAGAATTTTTAGGGGAATAATTCATGCTTTCATGGAAATTTTGATTAGACCCATTCATGGATTCTGGAGATTGGCACCAATGCCATTCTCCATAAGAAATCTAGGCTCATAAGGAGAATGGCACCAACTCCATTCTCCACAATCCCACATGTAGAATGGCACTGGTGCCATTCTTCCCATTGCAAGGACAGACTAGCATAATCTTCTGAAATTCTTTGGTTGTAATTTTTTCAAAATCTCATTTCTTGTAATCATAATGGTAGGGGATGGCTGCCAGATGTGGGGAGTGCCATTCTTCCCATTGCAAGGACAGACTAGCATAATCTTATGAAATTATTTGGTTGTAATTGTTTCAAAATCTCATTTCTTGTAATCATAATGGCAGGGGATGGCTACCAGATGTGGGGACAAGGTCATGATGGTGGTGGGGAATGAAGTGGTTACAATTGGTGTAGTGTGTGTAATAAATCTAGAGGGCTACTATAGTGGTGTTAAGATTGGGGCGGAAAATGTATCGGTGATAGTGGAGAAGTCTATCAATAGAGACATGCTCTTGCCATTTCCCACTATGGATGTAGTGCTTATTGGTGAGGTACTTTGGAGCATTGTCAAGTGGCCTAAGAGCTCTCTAAAACATGTTGATGATTCTTTAGATGATCCGGTAACTTAAGAATACACACCAAGTGAGACTGAGCAACCTTATGTTGAGGCAATACCGATTTCTTCATTGGAAACTAAAAATTGCATTCGTGAATCTTGGAAAGAGAAAAAGGTTGTCTTGTGGGATGACAACAAAACAAAGATCATGGGGGAAGGTGTGATCTTGTATGTTTTCTCGGGTGACTCTATAAACTTTGATTTATTGGGTAACGATTGCATTGGCGTGGATATTGAAAAGAAAGAACAAATTATAGGAAGCAACTTAGGGTCTTCTATGCAAGATGTTGGATCTCTCAACCTAGTTAAGTGGCCCATACCTTACTTGAAGGAAGCCCATTGCAACAATATGTGCCCATGAGCCGAGTTGGTGGCATAGATGAGGTGGTCATGCACATATTTCCACAAGGGGACCTGTCTTGTTTGAAATTGTAGATGCCACGATCACAAATTAAAATCTAGAGACTATACCAGAGAGTGACTCGAAGTCTTCCATGGATGCCATGACAACTTCCATTGCGAGGGATGCAGACACGTAGGAATTTGTTGCAAAAATCCACCCTCTTTAGATGGATGTGTTGTTGTTGAGCCAACATACGAAAAGTTTCCAAAGAACTTGCTACTCCACCTAGATAATTATGGGTCTGAGAACAAAAATAGATACTTGTTTGCATACCTTTCTCTTCTTGTATAGCAAGGGGCATTTTCAAGATAGTTCAATTGGGCTTCTTCATGGTAGGGCACACACATGAGGACATTGATTCAATGTTCAGTAGGTTCTTTGAGAGTTTGCGAGTAGAACAAATAGCCACTTTCCCTCATCTGATGGATACATTTAGAAAATGTACATCAGCTTCTCCAGCACCATTTCTTCTTACACGTGTTCCTAACTTCAAGGATTATGTGGATGGCCACCTCTATGATGTTGAGATATCGAGCTCCAACTCGCGATATGCCAGGGTGACCATTGTGCATTTATGTCACCGACTTGTTAGCTGCAGACGCGGTTGGTACACCGCCCATGAATAATAGCTGGATGACAGCTATCCTTATCTACTCTAGTTTGTGGCTCAGTTAGTATGCCACCTTAGTTAGTTGAGTTTGGTTTGAGACCCACATATAGGGTTCTTCTATTTCTTTGTACCAGAGTTCTTTTGGCTTTCACAACTAAGAAGAGAAAAATAGTTTTCAGCCTCCACCTTTGTGTGTATTCCCCCATTGTGCATGTGAGAAAGCTACAAGTGAGACTCCTTCCCTCTCTCCCACTATCTTCACATGGTATCAGAGCCTTGTTCATGGTAAGGAGCTCAAGAAAGCAAACCAAGTTCACGGTGTCCTAGTAAGAGGACCAGTGTTGCTTTCCTATTTCGAGTTTGGGAGCAAATCTCTGCAGGTAGCACAGCCAGAAGTGCAAGAGTGCACTCTCTCAGATTGAGATGCCCTTCGTGGTGTGGCGAGAGTGACTTTATTTTTCTGATTCGAGGCCATTTCGGGGCCCATTTTGAAGGCAGAAGTTCTTCGCAGGCACTCAGGAAAAGGCCCTGTTTTTGCTGTGCGACCACTGCTCTACTGGTCGGTGAAAAGTTGTTGTAGAAATTGCATCGTATGCTTGTGTGCAGAGATATTGGGAGTTGCAGAATCATGGTTGTTGCCTGTTGATGCAAAATCGTCACTAGGAAAGTGACTGTGTGGTCAAATACCACTTTCGTCAGTTTTGCAGATCTGCCCGTGTGAGGCAAAAACTGTCTTTTCACAGTGACAGAATATTTTGTAGTCTTCTGTAATGGCGTCTGATTCTCTTTCACAGATAGTCACATAAAATCTTGACAAGAACAACTTCCAGGCATGGAAGTTTAGAATGACGAATTTCCTTATGGGAAAAGGCTATTGGGAGTTCATTACAGGAAATGAAGAAGAACCAGTTCTTCCCAATGTTCCCAATCAACAGGAAATGCAGGCATTTAAAGGATGGCATGAGAAAGCCAGAAAAGTTATGTACTGGCTGTCTATCAGTATTTCGGATTCTATGATTGTGCATATTCAGGATGCAAGTACACCAAAGGAGGCATGGGATACTTTGGCAAAAATGTACAGCACAAATATGCAAGCTAGGAAAATGCAGCTCAAACAGGAGTTGCACAATGTGCAGAGAGAAAATTTGAGCATATTTGACTACCACATGAAGGTGAAGAAAATTGCAGATGCACTTGCTTCCATTGGGTCACTAGTGGAAGATGATGATCTAGTTTCTGTGACCTTGAATGGTCTAGGAAAGGATTATGCACAGTTTCGGACATCCATTGCCGTCCGTGAAAAATTTCCTGATTTTGAAGAGTTGTTTGCTCTTCTAATTTCTGAAGAGCAGAGAAATGGGGGTGCATCTTCTTTAGGAGGAACTTCACAAGAAACTGTCTTCTACTCAAATGCTAGAAGAGGTAGAGGCAGAGGTAGAGGAGGCCGATCTGCAGGCTGTGGTAGAAATCAAAATATGCAGCAAACTCAAGAAAACCAGTCCTATGCAGGAGGACGTGGTAACTCTAGAGGCAGGGGGAGCCAAAGAGGCCGTGGTGGATGGCAGAGAGGCCAAAATGCAAACAGCAATGTTGAATGCTACTACTGTGGTAAAATGGGTCATATGGCTAAGGACTGCTACAAAAAGCAGAATGACATTATGAATGGAAAATTGCAGCAAGGCAATTATGCATCTTTCAATAGACAGGGTGATGACAGAAATGAGCATCTATTTATGGTGTAGCATATGACCAATTCTATGACAAGTGCAGAAGAATGAAATGATGTGTGGTATGTTGACTCAGGTGCGTCAAACCACATGACAGGTCATGCAGAATGGATGCAGGATGCAAGGAAAATGGAAAAACCAGGATTTGTGGAGACTGGTGATGATACTGCACATCCTATTGTGCAGATTGGTAAAATTCCTTTGTCTATGCAGGATGGGAAAAAGAAATACCTGTCTAATGTATTTCATGTCCCAAACATCACCAAGAACCTGGTTTCTGTTGGTCAAATGGTTGAGCAGGGCTTGCAGGTCAGATTTAATCCTCATGGATGCTTTGTTGAGGATATGAAAAATAACGGTCGCTTGATAGCAAAAGGAAAGAAGAAGGGCAGGATGTTTACGTTGGATGTGGACATGCCTGAATTGAGTGCAGCAATGTTTGCACATGGGACCGGTGTAGTTGCAGATGTTGATATCTGGCATAAACGCATTGGTCATGTTAATATACAGCGACTTAAATCAATGCAAGCCCAAAATACTGTTGCAGGATTGCCTAAATTCAAGGTTGCAGAAATGCATAAGGTTTGTGAAGCCTGTCAATTTGGAAAACAGGCAAGGAAACCATTTCCTAGGCATGTTCAAGAGAGTAAAAAGCCATTGGAATTAATCCACTCTGATGTGTGGACTACTAAAGCTGCATCTATTGGAGGCTGTCACTATTTTGTCACTTTTATTGATGACTTTAGCAGAAAAGTTTGGGTGTATTTTATGAAAAAGAAAAGTGAAGTGTTTGGGCACTTCAAAGCTTTTAAAGCTATGGTTGAAAAAGAAACAGGCTTGCAAATAAAATGCCTAAGGTCAGATGGAGGGGGAGAGTACCTCTCAAATGAGTTTGCAAGGTTCTTGCAGGAGCATGGCATAAAGCAGCAATATCATGCAGTCATACCCCACAGCAAAATGGAATTGCAGAAAGGAAAAACAGGCATATTGGAGAGGTATCTAGGGCCATGCTAAATGAGAAAGATCTACCAGATTATTATTGGGCTGAAGCAATTGCTATAGCAGTTTACATAATGAATAGGACTCCCACTGCAGCAATACATGGCATGATGCCAGAGGAGATGTATACTGGTAGGAAATTTTTTGGTTGCATTGCCTATGTTCATGTGCCATATGAGTTGAGGTCCAAGTTGGATCCAAAAGCTGAGAAGTGCATCTTTATTGGTTATTCTCTGCAGCAGAAAGGGTATAGATGCTATAACCCTTCTACTCGTAAGTTTACAGTGAGCAGAGATGTTGTTTTTTATGAGATGAGCAGCTAGTATAAACCAATAAATGTGATGATTGATGTAGATGCACAAAATGGTAATGCTGCACAGAATTCAATGCAACAGTCACAAAATATCAGTGGACCTGCAGTGTCCTCTAGTAGTGGTTCACATACTTCGCCATGGACAGGCAAATTGAGATCAGGAGAATCTCCTCAAAGCAATGCAGATAGTGGTACGCAGGTATCACGAAAAGGAAAAGAGAAGGTAGATCAGCCCATGTTTGATGTGAATGCAGGTCACTCTTATGTGGATGGTGAATCCAGTGGCTCAGAACAGAGCATTGATGATGAGTTGGGTATTCCTTCTATTGTTACACCTGGAGTAAGGAAGACCAAGGATGTTTTGAGAGCACCTGGAAGTGAGCCTATTTTGCGTAGGTCTACCAGAGCTAGGTATCCTGTGGATAGGTTGAAATATGATGGATTTACAACCATTCACTATGCCTATATGGTCAAAGTGATACAAGAACCAGAACCCACTTCTTTTGAGCAAGCCATGGGAAATGAAAAATGGGAGAAAGCCATGGATGAAGAAATGGATGCCTTGGAAGCCAATGCTACATGGAAATTGGTGCCTTTGCCTAAAAATAAGAATGCAATTGGCTGTAAGTGGGTTTATAAGATCAAGCACAATGCAGATGGTTCTGTGAATAGATACAAGGCAAGATTAGTTGTCAAGGGGTATGCACAGACATATGGCATTGATTATGAAGAAACTTTCAGTCCGGTTGCAAGGATGGCAACCGTAAGAGTAGCCATTGCTATGGCTGCATCAAAGGGATGGTCTTTACATCAGATGGATGTAAAGAATGCCTTCTTGCATGGTGATTTGCAAGAAGAGGTCTTTATAGAGCAGCCACCAGGTTATGTTCATGCTCTTCATCCTGAGTTTGTTTGCAGGTTGAAGAAAGCCTTGTATGGCTTGAAGCAAGCACCTAGAGCATGGTCTGACAAGATAGGACAATATCTTGTCATTATTGGCTTTTAGATTTCCAAGGCAGATTTCTCACTCTATGTGAGAAAAACAGAGAAAGGTATTATGCTGCTTGTCATTTACGTTGATGATTTGATCATCGCAGGTGATAGTGATAAAGATATCCTTCATGTGAAAATGCTATTGAGGCAGAAGTTTGAGATGAAGGATTTGGGAGAGCTGCGTTATTTCTTGGGCATTGAGGTGATTAGATCACCAAGTGGGATACAGCTCTTGCAGAGGCAGTATGGATTGGACATGCTGTCCAAATATGGGATGACAGGCTGTAAGCCTATTTCAGTTCCTTTGGAGTAGAATGTGAAGCTGAGCACAGATGCAGGTGAGCTTTTGGAAGAGGCAGTCGATAGAGCGAGCGAGGAAAAGTGAGCGGGCCCAAAAAAGCGAGTGAGCTTTTCCATAATTTCCTTATCGAGGTACTCAACATAGCTTTGTGGAAACCACTATTTGGGAAGATTCTCGAAAATAAAACTTATGTTACTATGTGTAACTATACCAATATTGCGAATTATAGTCTACCTTAGCTTCCAATTGGAGCCATACTCACATTATGCAACAATAGTATGTGGGTTTAAAAGAAACCGAATTTCCACTCCAAAGCGGATTCCATTACTGATACAACAATTCTTTTGCATTTGCAATGGGTCTTATTATCAAACTTCTTCAATAATCAAAACAAATGCGTTGCTTGATATGTTGAACTTAGTAACGTAAACATCACTTCACCCACATGCGGGGAAAAAAAACTTTCTGTAGACTTCATAGCATGGGATTGCATCAACACTTATGACATTCAAAATGGTTCTTCTTATTAAAAGTGTTATCAACCATGAAAGAAGTGAATGTTTAAAAATAGTTCACCCGTATGTTGAAAAACCCGTGTCATTTATGACATTCAAAATTGTTCTTGCAACCATCCTGTAGTTCCTAGAGATTTTGCCCATACTTCCAACCCCTTCCCTTCAACCACTAAGAGGTATCTAATAGTTTTATAGAACACTTGAGATATCATCACCTCCTAATACAAAACCATTATTACTATTTGTAGAACACTTGAGATATCATCACCTCTTAATACAAGACCATTCTTACTATTTGTAGAACACTTGAGATATCATCACTCCTTCCCTTCAGCCACTAAGAGGTACCTAATACTTTTGTAGAACACTTGAACCATTCTTACTATTTGTAGAACACTTGAGATGTCATCACCTTTTAATACAAAACCATTGTTACGATTTGTATAACACTTGAGATATCATCACCTCTTAATATAAGACCATTCTTAGTATTTGTAGATCACTTTAGATATCATCGCCTCTTAATACAAGACCATTCTTACTATTTGAGAGATTAATGGATTAAAGGTTTGAAGCTCATAGGAGACGAAGGAAGAGAAAGTCAGTTTCAACATGAGGACAATAAAACTAATTGGAATATTTTGACTTATGTATTATACCTTTTTGAAGACTATGACTTTAAGTCAGTTTCAACATAAGGATGATAAAATTAATTAGAATATTTTGACTTATGTATTATATATTTTTGAAGAGTATGAATTTTTATGAGAAGAGGCACGCACACTACTTAGTAAATACACTAGTACTACTACTAGCCTACGAGTATTAAGCCTAGTAGCACCAGTGTGATTTTGAGCCTTGTATCAGCCTTTTGATAATTTTCTTTCATTGTTAGTGCAATAGAAATTATTCCTTCTATCAAAAAGTATGAATTGATATGGCGATTTTCGATGTGAAATAACCAAATTAAGGATTTAATAAGAAAAAAAACAATCAGAATCAATAGGCTATTCAATGGCTCAAATCTGCACAGAAATTATAATGTGCCTCCCAACTCATGCATTCTACCTCATCATGTTTGACAAGAATGCAAACAATAATGAAATCACATTATCTTTAGTTTCAAAGTAAGCAAAGCACCAAAAATAAATGCAAACGTATTGGATGAGGAATAAATAGGTATAGATATAGATAGACCTATATATATGCATTCATAGATATAATGATGATTAAAGTTGGACGGTCGTAATAATATTATGTGTACTATCATTGGGATTAGGACTACTATTGGTAATATTGTATGTAGTAGTAGGAGAACTACCATTAAGGAAAACTCTAATAAAATTACTAATGGTGGTGACAAAACTACCACTAGTAGTCTGGTAATTACCCCTAACATCTACAACAAATATTTGATGGGTAGTTAGTATTAGGTCAAAAGGCCCCAATTGTGCTATAATAATGGACCAAAAAAGGGAGTGCTATAGCATCACCTAAGGGTCACTTTTTATCCATGAAAGAAACAAGTCGGTGCAACCTAGGTCATACAGATCTAGGACATGTGGAGTGGTTCGCATCTCTTTCCTTGACAAAAAAGTTAGACTACCTTTGATAGTAACTACAAAGATTGCTGCCATAGTGCTGTAGAGTAGCCCCTAGGTTGCACCATCATCCTTTTTTGCTTTTGAGCCATTAAGTTTGATCCACTGATTTTATGTAGAATTATTCTACTATATGTTCACATGTCCTAAATAGGATCTTGATATAATCCCTTCCATTGTAAGTGCTTTTACTATAAGTTTCACATATCCTTAACAAACCACAAGGCTTCAACATAGGTTCATTCTTATGTTTCAAGCCTCAAACTCAAACACCCTTATAAAAGGGATAATGTATTAACGCTACATTCAATCCATCAAATCTTTTGAATGATAGTTCTATTGAAAATTCATGTATCATCAATAGGATTTCATCCATTATATGTTCATTTGTCTTTAAGAGTATGTCTAAAAATTCATGTATCTTCAATATTATTTCTCTCATGTGTTCCAATATCTTCAAAAGGATACCTTTATTTATGTCCAAACTTGAGCATTGATTTGTATTTATCAAACACAATGTCACTCCACCTATTCTTTAGAATGAAAAATTTTCACCAAAAGTGGGCCAAACATAAGGTCTTTCCACATATTCTTAAGAATGAAAATTTTGGCCTTACGTTGGCAAGTCTATGGAATGAAAGGCCAAAGTCTCTGGTATGGTGCATTAGGTCTTGATTCATTCTTCTTTAGGCTTGAATATATAATGCATTAACTTCACGACTATTATTTATGCTTGAACTTGTAATGTATTAATTTCATGACTTAGGATTTTATGAAGTTATATCTAACATGTCCCAAATTTAATGGAAATTAATATCCTACATAACATAACAAAGTATCATCATATCCCTTCCCAAAATCAATGCTACCTAGCAACTCTCCTGGCATTTTCACTGCCTTGCATTTGAGTTAGCTATGATGAAGAATGTTGCCTGCCTTTGGAACCTCTTATAGTTACCGTTAGCATGATCTAATTTCATGTACCCCAAAACTTGAGACTTGGAGATTCCCATATAACACCAGCGGTAGCTGTCTTGTCCACTCTCAATGCTAGTAAGAGTTGGGCCCCATGGACTGGTAAAAGAAGACTTTTTGGAGGTTCAATTTTTTCCCTCCGTCTTTTGCAGGCCCCATGATGAAATAGGATATATTCATCACCCTACATTTAATGCAAGAATTGACACAACTTTTTTTGGAACTGACTATGCAGTCTACATCCCAAAATTGGTGTTAGAATTACAAACTGGGAGATTCCCATATCACACCAACAGTAGCTATCTTGTCCACTCTCAACACTAGTAAGAGCCCGTCCCCATAGATCGATAAAAGAAGTCTTTTTGGAGGTTCAATATTTTGCCTCCGTCTTCTCCGGCCCCATGACAGAATAGGATATATTCACCACCCTACATTTAATGCAAGAATTGATAACTTTTTTTGGACATGACTATGCAGCTTACATCCCAAAATTATTGCTAAAATTGCATACCGGGCATCTCCATTTGCCGAGGGGTGTCCCTAACGACCCCTTGGACTTGCTCTATTTGTCTAGTTGTGTCTCTTCACAAAAATCGGAGTGGGGCCTATTTTCCCCATCTAGTAAAACTATATGCATCAATATGTATGTATGTATGTATGTATGCATGCATGCATACATCCATGTATGTATGTACACACACACACACACATATGTATGTATGTATGTGTACTAAAACTACTAAAACTATATGTATTAAATAATGTTGTTGATCAATTTTTGGCATACTCCACCAAAATCAAGACCCCCATTGCAAAGAAAAGTAAGGAACACAAGTGCTTGTTCTTATGCTCATGAGACAACAAAATGAGTGCCATAGGCAACCAATGGGGTCTTACTTTTGATGTTTGTATGTATGTATGTATGTATATATGTACATACATACATACATACATACATATATATATATATATGTGTATATATATATATACATATATATATATATATATATATATATATATATGTATGTATATATGTATATATATGTATATATGTATATATATATGTATATATATATGTATGTATGTATATATATATATGTATGTATGTATATATATATATGTATGTATGTATATATATATATATATGTATGTGTGTATGTATGTATGTATGTGTGTGTGTGTGTGTGTGTGTGTGTGTGTGTGTGTGTGTGTGTGTGTATGTATGTGTATATATATATATACATATATCTATATGTATATGTTGATGCATATATGTATATATTGATGTATATATTGATGCATACAATTTTGATATATGGAGAAAGTGGACATGAAAACCATCTAAATTGGCTCTTGTCGTTCGATTTGATATATGACATGATCCCATTTGGATTTGTAAGTCCAAAGATATGGGGTCCTACTTTTGGGGCCTGAATGCCTAAAATAGGTAGCGCGTTAACGCGCTCCCTATTTCATGCATTTAGGCCTCAAAAGTAGGACCCCATTGGGAACAAAATGGGGTCCTAGTTTTGAGGCCTAAATGCATGAAATAGATAGCGTGTTAACACGTTGCCTATTTTAGGCATTCAGGTCCTAAAAGTAGTACCCCGTATCTTTGGACTTGCATATCCAAATGGGGTCATGTCATATATCAAATTGAACGGCAAGATCCAATTTAGATGGTTTTCATGTCCATTTTCTCCATCAACTAAAACTATATTCATCAAATAATGTTGTTGATCAATTTTTGGCATACCCTCCCAAAATCAAGACCCCCATTGCAAAGAAAGGTAAAGAACACAAATGCTTGTTCTTATGCTCATGAGACAACAAAATGCATGACATGGGAAACCAATGGGGTCTTACTTTTGATGTTTGTATGTATGTATGTATTTATATATATGCATGTACATACATACATACATACACACACACACACACACACACACACACACACACACACACACACACATATATATATATACGTATGTATGTATTATATGTTGATGCATATATGTATATATTGATGCATACAATTTTGATATATGGAGAAAATGGACATGAAAATCATCTAAATTGGCTCTTGCCGTTTGATTTGATATATGAGATGACCCCATTTGGATTTGTAAGTCCAAAGATACGGGGTCCTACTTTTAGGGCCTGAATGCTTGAAATAGGCAGCGCGTTAACGCGCTGCCTATTTCATGCATTTAGGCCTCAAAAGTAGGACCCCATGGGCAACACAATGGGGTCTTACTTTTGAGGCCTAAATGCATGAAATAGGTAGCGCGTTAACGCGCTCCCTATTTTAGGCATTCAGACCCTAAAAGTAGCACCCCGTATCTTTGGTCTTGCATATCCGAATGGGGTCATGTCATATATCAAATCGAATGGCAAGATCCAATTTAGATGGTTTTCATGTCCATTTTCTCCATCAACTAAAACTATATTCATCAAATAATGTTGTTTATCAATTTTTGGCATACCCCCCCCCCCAAAATCAAGACCCCCATTGCAAAGAAAGGTAAGGAACACAAGTGCTTGTTTTTATGCTCATGAGACAAAAAAATGCATGAAATAGGCAACCAATGGGGTCCTAATTTTGCTGTATGTATGTAAGTATGTATATATGTATGTATATACATACATATATATCTATATGTGTATTTATATATGTGTGTGTGTGTGTGTGTGTGTGTGTGTGTATGTATGTATACATATATATATATATATATATATATATAGGTATATGTATATGTTGATGCATATATGTATATATTGATGTATATATTGATGCATACAAATTTGATATATGGAGAAAATGGACATGAAAACCATCTAAATTGGCTCTTGTCATTCGATTTGATATATGACATGATCCCATTTGGATTTGTAAGTCCAAAGATATGGGGTCCTACTTTTAGGGCCTGAATGCCTAAAATAGGCAGCGTGTTAACACGCTCTCTATTTCATGCATTTAGGCCTAAAAACTAGGACCCATTGGCAACACAATGGGGTCCTAGTTTTGAGGCCTAAATGCATGAAATAGACAGCGCGTTAATGCGCTACCTATTTTAGGCATTCAGGCCTTAAAAGTAGTACCCCGTATCTTTGGACTTGCATATCCAAATGGGGTCATGTCATATATCAAATCGAACGGCAACATCCAATTTAGATGGTTTTCATGTCCATTTTCTCCATCAACTAAAACTATATTCATCAAATAATGTTGTTGATCAATTTTTGGCATACCTCCCCAAAATCAAGACCCCCTTTGCAAAGAAAGGTAAAGAACACAAGTGCTTGTTCTTATGCTCATGAGAAAACAAAATGCATGACATGGGAAACCAATGGGGCCTTACTTTTGATGTTTGTATGTATGTATGTATGTATATATATGCATGTACATACATACATACATACATACATACATACATACATACATATATATATATATATATATATGCATGTATGTATATGTTGATGCATATATGTATATATTGATGCATACAATTTTGATATATGGAGAAAATGGACATGAATATCATCTAAATTGGCTCTTGCGGTTTGATTTGATATATGACATGACCCCATTTGGATTTGTAACTCCAAAGATACGGGGTCCTACTTTTAGGACCTGAATGCTTGAAATAGGCAGCGCATTAACACGCTGCCTATTTCATGCATTTAGGCCTCAAAAGTAAGACCCCATTGGTGTTGCCAACAGGGTCTTACTTTTGAGGCCTAAATGCATGAAATAGGCAGCGTGTTAACGCGCTGCCTATTTTAGGCATTTAGGTCCTAAAAGTAGCACCCCGTATCTTTGGACTTGCATATCCGAATGGGGTCATGTCATATATCAAATCGAATGGCAAGATCCAATTTAGATGGTTTTCATGTCCATTTTCTCCATCAACTAAAACTATATTCATCAAATAATGTTGTTTATCAATTTTTGGCATACCCCCCCCAAAAATCAAGACCCCCATTGCAAAGAAAGGTAAAGAACACAAGTGCTTGTTCTTATGCTCATGAGACAACAAAATGCATGAAATAGGCAACCAATGGGGTCCTAATTTTGCTGTATGTATGTAAGTATGTATATATGTATGTATATACATACATATATATCTATATGTGTGTGTGTATATATATATATATATATATATATGTATGTATGTATATATGTGTGTGTGTATGTGTGTATACACACACACACACATGTATGTATGTATGTATGTATGTATCTATATATATATATATATATACATACATACATATATACATACACATGTATATATTGATGCATATCTTGATGTATATATTCATGCATACAGTTTTGATTGATGGAGAAAATAGGCATGAAAACCATCTAAATTGGCTCTTGCCGTTCGATTGTTCGATTTGATATAGGACATGATCCCATTGGGATTTGTAAGTCCAAAGATACGGGGTCCTACTTTTAGGGCCTGAATTTTTGAAATAGGTAGCTTGTTAATGTGCTGCCTATTTCAGGCATTTAGGCCTCAAAAGTAGGACCTTATTTGGTACTACATGGGGTCCTACTTTTGAGGCCTAAATGTATGAAATAGGCAGCGCATTGATGCACTGCCTATTTCAGGCATTCAAGCCCTAAAAGTAAGACCCCATATCTTTGGAATTACAAATCCAAATGGGGTCATGTCATACATCAAATCAAATGGCAAGAGCCAATTTAGATGTTTTCATGCCTATTTTATCTATTTAACAAAACTATATGCATCAAATAATGTTGTTTATCAATTTTTGGCATACACCTGCAAAATCAAGACTCCCATTGGAAAGAAATGTAAGGAACACAAGTGCTTGTTCTTATGTTTAGGAGACATTAAAAAGGAGGCTTGGTAGCCCAAAAATGGTAGCGCATCAATGCGCTATCATTTTTGGGTTGCGAGGTCTCTTTCTTGTTGTCTCACGAGCATACATATGGAGGTTATTATACAATATAACTAAGAAGTAGTATTGAAGTAGTTCTACAATCTGGATGTATTAAGAGCATTCATATAGCAAGGAAGAATATAATAATTGAATATATTTTTTTCAATACATATTGCTAGTGAGACTACCAAAAAGAGGCTCTACCCCTCATGATGTCTCTGGATACAGAATATGAGATTGCTTGATGTTTCGGCACCTTAAAATTTTGGGGCATTGAGTGGGAATGTCTCCAGTAGTGGCAAAAAATGGCATTTCTGTTGCATTGGCATTGAGTAGGAACGTGCTCTAAAACCACACCCACCCTCTTCTCTAATATTAAATGCATAATATTAAATGTATTACGGCCTATGACCCATGGGGTAGCTATGCCATACGTGGCCCTTTTATTGCCACTCACCCACAATAAATCATGGTCGATCATCATGTAGTTATTCCCTTTCTCACATTCTAACATGTGAAGATTTAATGTACATGCATTATGGGCACATTATATTGTAGTTTATGACTAACTTTTTTTATGAATGCATGATACTTGTATATGGTCAAAGAAGGTATATTATCATTTTTGAATGACAACATTACTCTATGCTCCATTTTATCCTATATTAGAAATTATGATCACTAGATATTACATAAATGTATTGCTCCATTATATCCTATACTAAAAACTATTTTGACCCAAATACATAATGCCAATTGAGGTTAGTACTTATGACAAGTGATGAAAACAATCTAATGGTATGAATGAGATCTTGTAAATTTTGGATATATAATATGGGTACTATGTTGATTGAGCTATTTTTCTAAGGGAATATTTTCAACTTAATTACTAAATACATACTTACAATGGTGACCTGATTCCCATCTATATGTATAATCAAGTTTTACTTTGTGTTTAAAAAAAAGCTTTTGCATAAGGTTAAAATTCGAATAGTATTTATATTTGTTTAAGACTACCCATTGAGCTGGCTCCTATCCTTATATTGAACATGATAATGTTCATAAAGAATTTATGAATACAAATAGATAGCATTGGCTCTCTTTTTAGTGGTTGGGAATGAACCCTAAAAGTACCCTAAAACGACTATGTTTTCCCTTATTTGTAGCATGGAAGTGATCATGGTAGAGTGGCATAATCCCTATTTTGCTTTTTTCATAGGTTCTTTTGCTACTCATGGTTGGCGGATACACCACGGCATAGATCCAAATAGATATTTGGTTTTTTGCTTCAACTTGCTTGACTAGACTTTCCTTGATGATTGTTCGATTGTGCATGATGAGTAGTCGCTGGCTTAATTGATGCATTAAGTGCAATGTTTTCCTTAAAGTTTTTCATACTACAAGATATGAGTTTGCTTATAGGGGTGGAAATAGAAGCTTGTTAATGCCTGGTGCATATTTTTCATTAGATGTAGCAGGATACTAGTTACAGAGTGTCTTTGCCAATTATTTCACTTGAATCATGTTCCTCTTATGCTTGAGTTTGTGCTCACGTATTGAGTTTAACATAATAGTCTACAGGATACTGGATGAGCACTCAACATAGTGGTTAGATGCATTCATTTCTAGTTCCGATAGAACTATCATTCAGACATTGGTCATAATAGAAGTATGGAGGGCTAAAATCCTTTTTTGGCTCCCTAAGTTTTTTAAAGCATGGTATTGTCCAGATTACATAGGTATTTTCACTAAGCAAAATTAATCCTTATGATGAAAATGTGTTTTTTTTCATTTGACATAGTTAGTTCTGTTTCCATGTTTTTGGATCGAATGTATGGATGACCTTATGCAAGCATAAAAGACATGATATGTATATGTAGCACATGATCATGTTTACATACTTTCAGTCATATATTCTACCTTGTGATCTATCATTATCTTGCTGTGTGGATGTTCAATCTGAGTAGTGTTTGCTTTTTTTATCGCAAATTTTATGTATTGTTGTGTCTCTATCTCTCCACAATGACTCAAATGTGATAGTATGGGGATGAAAGAGAAGTTAATTGTGAGTTTCAGGCATGCCTTCATTGTTGGAATATGTTTAATTTGCTTATGATCACATCAATCGTTCCAATGATATTGAGAGGAATAAGATGCTAGATGAGGTTCTCGCTCGCTTGAAACCTATTTAATCTTGCTTGCTTATTTGGGGCTGCTCGCTTTTCTCCGCTCGCTTTTTGGTAATCCTCCTTTTGGAAGACCCTACTATGTACAGACGCATAGTAGGAAGTTTGATTTATATGACTATTACCAGGCCAGATTTAAGCTATGCTGTTGGATTGATAAGTCAGTTTATGCAGGCTCCAAGGAAACCGCATTTGGATGTGGCTAGATGCATACTCAGGTATGTGAAGTCCATATTGCAGTATGGACTATTTTATGAGGCTGGGGTTCAGATACAATTGCATGGATACACTGATGCTGATTGGGCTGGTAGTATTTCTGATAGATGATCTATCAGTGGATATGTGTTCTCTTTTGGGAGTGCTGCAGTCACTTGGAGCAGCAAGAAACAGCCTACAGTTGCCTTGTTGACAGAGGCTGAGTACAAGGGTGCAGCAATGGCTGCATGTGAGGTAGCTTGGTTGCATAAGCTACTCTATGATATGCATGCATCAGTCTACAGATGGGCCAGTTGTCATTTATTGTGACAACATGAGCAGTATACACTTGGCAAATAACCCAATCTATCATGCTAGAACAAAGCACATTGAGGTGCATTATCACTATGTGCGGGAGAAGGTTTTACTAGGTCTTATTGATCTAGTTTATGTCAGCATAGAGGATCAGGTAGCTGACATATTCACGAAAGCATTGGGCGCAGAGAAGCTATGCAAGTTCAGAGACCTGCTTGGTGTGCAGGAATTGGGATTGAGCTCAAGGGGAGTGTTGAGATATCGAGCTCCACTCGCGATATGCCAGGGTGACCGTTGTGCATTTATGTCACCGACTTGTTAGCTACAGACGCGGTTGGTACACCGCCCACGAATAATAGCTGGATGATAACTATCCTTATCTACTCTAGTTTGTGGCTCAGTTAGTATGCCACCTTAGTTAGTTGAGTTTGGTTTGAGACCCACATATAGGGTTCTTCTATTTCTTTGTACTAGAGTTCTTTTGGCTTTCACAACTAAGAAGAGGAAAACTCTTTTCAGCCTCCACCTTTGTGTGTATTCCCCCATTGTGCATGTGAGAAAGCCGCAAGTGAGACTCCTTCCCTCTCTCCCACTATCTTCACATATGATGGGCGAGAAATGTTGGTTGGTCATGCAAAGCCATTACAATCTCTATTTTTCATGCAAGGTGAGAGACCTGTGATGCAATACAAGGTGCATCCAAAATCACCGAACTAGATGCCCATTGAAGGGGAATTTAGCTATGGAAGAAAGATAGTGAGGGTCGACCATTGTTGCCTACAGGTTGCCCGGATATATAGCCAATGACTGCATTTGTGAGAGATCACTTGCAAGTAATATCAGGGATAAAGGATTACATTAAGTTTTGGGAGAGATGTGCAAGTGGAAAGAATGCATTGTATGAGTCCTACATTAGGCCAGTGATAGAAAAGTCTTTCCAGATCCTCCTGGACCATCAAGACAAAACACCGCACCAACATTTGCATAGACAGTTGCCAAAATCTGATCGAAGGCAGCCTGTTGACAGTGATTTAAGGTACTTTCCATCCATTGACCAAGTCGTGCCTCACTCTCAACATCAAACATTGTTTCTTCTGACAATAGAGCATTTGTAGCTACCAATACACATGATCTATCCAAGGTAGGCAATCCATCAAACTCTACCAACCTTCTCCCATGTTGTTGGAGAATGTGCTCCAAGTGCCATAGAGCCTACTTCCGTGCCAATCCACGACGGTCAACCATAATTGATTCGAATGCATGGAACAAATCATCTGAGAATCTTTCCCACAAAATTCCTAGAGATGTTGGCTCACAAAAAGTCAAAATTGCAACAAAAAGGTGCCTCAACGATGTGCTATTTTGATGTAAAACGACCTCTTGCATGTAGATAAACCATTCCTCATCACTTTCCAATAACCCTCTGGCTACACATGCTGCCTTGAAAGTAGGGTAAACTTGCCCATCAAAAGTGCGCAAGTCATCAAAACACTTACAACCCATGCAAACGTTAAGAAGCATATGCATGAAATATAATTCACTAGCAGAAGGAGAAATGTTATACATCCGACCAATGCTATTGCCCCACCTTCTTCTAGACCACTTTTTATTGGATTTGTTCTTGCATGGAAAGTCACTGTAAAGCAAATTATCTGCATCATGTTGCAATCGGTTGTAAGTGAACCATTCCATGAGGTTGGTCTTTCTGTTCTATTCCCTATCCACCACAATGTGCAAATCATCATCATCTATGAATATCACATTATTCAACATTGGAAGATGGACCTGCAACCTCTGTACATCTGGCTTTTCATCATGCATATCATACTCATAAATGCACCAGCATGCTTTTGATGCTGATACATAATGTGCATCTAGGTAACTTTTGATCTCATCAATGCCACAATCAATTGGGATGTGTAGTTGTCCTTGTCCTTCCACACGGTTTATCTGCATCCTGATGGTTGCTCTGTCATGACCCTTATACACATATTTATATAAATACTTGACTGCAGTAATTGTAGAACAAATTTCAACATTCATATGTTCCTTGTACTTCATAGAGAGGAAAGGATTGAATGGCACAATCCAACGATTATCCACTATACCCTCTTTCACCCGTATCTTTCTACCATCATCTCGACACATGTAGATAGGGTAACCATTGTTACCCACCATAGTAGATTGAGAGAAGGGACACGAATAGTGACAATTGCATTTGTCATCAAACATGCAAGCAATAGAGACATTAAGTACACCGTAGGGGCCATGAACATTGCATTGTGTAATAATCTCATGCAACTTAGGGAAAAGGGTTTTATCTGGCACTTTTGCACATACTAATTGATCATAGTGACCAATCTAAGTAGGTTTGAATGCACCTTCCAAAATCAATATTATGTGTGAGTGCAGAAGACCTCTCTTTTGAAACTCAATCACACATACATACCCAGCCACTTTTCCAAACAAATCATGCTTTATAATCGACTGCATCATATCCTTGTGTTTTTTATTAAATACACGGGTTGTCAAATTCGGATGATCTTGACAATGTGCTCTTTGACGTAGCAACAATCCTTTAGATATTTCTGACCATTTTGGGTTGCAGGTGAACATAATAAACAAATCTGGTCTACCCTTTTTTCTCACAATTGCCATTGCATCCTCGTATAATTGCCACATATACCACGGTCTTCCTATAAAAGAGGATGGCAACACAACTCTACGCTTGATAGCATTGCCCAGTACATTATGCACCGCATCATCTGTGTTTACCATGTCCATCAATCCTCGATAAACTTCTGCACATAAAGAAGATTGATTGTTGTGTATCCACACTAATCTGGACTCTTCCATGCTACTATATGCATCAACAATATATTGTTGCAATAATCTCCCCCCTCGTAGAAGGCACGCACTTGTATCAGGCCTTACCTGTAGATGGTACGCATAATACTGTCTCTGTGTCACACAATTTTTCCTTTGTACATCATGTAATAATACGTGAGTAGGAACATCTTGATAAGGGATATATAAATGCCATCCATCCTCCCCTCGGGGAAATAGAAGAACATACATGAGTGACATGTATGATCGATGCAAATTAGATGTTCTGGTTATCAATGCATTGCATCTTAAAAATTGGATGTATCGATTCCCAACATCAGAGTCATCCCCTTGTCCTGGCATGATAGTGGCAACCTCGCTAGCTATTAGGACCAAGTATTATCTTGAGGTTGACCGGCTCTCACAAATTACATCTTCAAGTTTGCATGTGGATTTCTTCTCAATACTTCCCCCACAACAACCTATGCACTGGCATAAGGATTGCATTCATGCATCATCCTCTACAACAATTCCAAAATGCCAAGATTCAAACCAGGCATCCCATCCAAATGGTTTTGCAACTCATTGTCTGTATCATGGACATATAATTGTGCAAACCGTGGAAGCTCTTGTCTAGACTCATCAGGTAGCAAACTCTCGACACGATGGTACACTATGCCATGAATCCGAAAGTTATGTATACCCCTATACCCAAAAAACATTTGATCAACATGGGCTCCCAATGAGGCAAATGCTCGGCAAATGCCATGACACTATTATAGGCTCTTATATTATCTTAAATGGTGTGCTTCTAGCATCACTTCCATCAAGTAGAACTTTTAAAATCTCTGGTGGATCTTCTAATGGCAACAATGACACATGGCCAACTTTACAACAATGCTTTCCCACAACCTGGTGCATACTTCTGGTCTCTTGCTTCCACAATTGAGCATGAGAAAAATTGCATATGCAATCCATACTTCCAAGTGAATGAACAATAGGACTATTGGAAACCAATGGATACAAAGATGGGTGCCCTATGTCATCCCTTAATGGAAATCGATGCAGGATAGATAGGATCCCCTTGGAACCTAAACTTGCATTGCTATTGCTACCAACAACATGCTCTCGTGCCCTTGAATGCCCATAATCTCTAGCTGCATACAATTGAATTGTTGTACCTATTATTGGAGCATCTATTGTATTTCTTCCCCCAACAACACAGTGCTGCACATTCGATGCACCATCAGAGCAAAAAGTAGATTCTACTAGCTCTAGAAAGTGAGAATCCATGCTTGCACGTGGCTGCACTCTCACACTTCTAATTGTAGTACAAAAAACATTTCTTTCTCCAAGACTATCAGCAAACTCCATAATCATACATTCCATAGTTGTACTCGTACCTTGTTTTTTTAGCATTGTTCTCTGCCTAGCAACATTGCGACGTGCCTTACGTGTTGAATGCAATAAACTTCTCTTATTAAGACACGTTAAATTATCTACATTCCATTGTACACCATTATGTCCCTACATTTGATTATGTTGTCTGCAATGAAAAACCTCTACAACTCGCCCCATGTGTGTAAAACCTTGTTTTTCCAACATTGTTCTCTATTTGACAATACTGCGACGTGATGTGCATGTCGAATCCCATAATTTTCTCCTATGACAACTTGTTTCTTTTGTCGAAAGTAAATTTTCACTTGTTTCTTTTGCCATTGTCTGTTTACGAACACAATAAATTATATCTTATTCTCTCTGTCTCTCTCTCTCTATCTATCTATATATATATATATATATATACATATAAAGGTTTTGGGATTTATGGCATATAAGGCAAAGGATTAAATTGTCAATTAAATAAATGGAGTGTACATGGACTCATTTGGTAGAAGTAATGATGCGTGCCAAATGGAGTCAACTAATAGAAATATTCATGAATGCTAAATGGAATGCTTGACAATGAAAAAGGCAAAAAGAAGCTATAACTTCCTATTGTAATTTCATAGCATGAAGCTTTTACCTTTTTGCTTTATATATACATCCATGTAAACATATGTAGGTGTAAATGCTTTGTGGGTGTGAGTGCATGCACATAAGTATATAAGAGGTGAATAATTGCATCGATATATGTGTAAATTCTTGCAAAGATATGTATGGAAAGACTCAATGCCATGTATGTAGATGCAACCTAAAGAATATGGTGAGACATTCTTGTAACATATTCTAGTAATTAAATACAAAGATTGGGAACTAAGATGAACAGTGTAAGGGTGTGACTACATTCACATGAGCAATATATGTAGGTAAGTTGTGTGTATGTATGTATCTACATGCATGACATACACTAATATCATTCAAGGTTACTCACTCATATTCCTATATTTCACTCATCGAACTTTCTTCCTTACCTTCCATGACATAAGCAATTACATAAGTAAGACCTCTACTCATAGAGTATTATGTTACAAAGATTTGCGTTATGGCCTTGTAAATGGGGCGTCCTCCAAAAGATAAGTAGAGAAAACATACTATGCATCAAATTGCATACATTGCATGGTCCTTCTACATTATTTGAGAAGATTGTGAGCACAGAAAATGGACTTAGATGCAACCTAAAGAGGAGGGTGACACCTTCTTGTAACATATATGCAAGTAAAATACAAATATTGGGAAGTGAGAGAGAGAGAAAGAGAGAGAGAGAGAGAGACAAACTCTAATACATGTTTAAAAAGTGTCTCACTCACATATAACGATACTCCATCAATTGTAGCTCACAAATATCCATGTATTTCTATTTACATGTACAATCCATAATTATTAAAATTATACATTAATTTGACTTACATTGCCACATATATCAAATAAAGATAAGAAAGCTCAAAAAATTTTATTATTGCAATTGAAAACCAAATACAGAAATTTTGTGTGGTAGGCACAAAAGGCTATTCTACTAAATAACTTAAGATTGACCTCAATATGCAAATAGCATAGAAGAACTTTGCGATCCTTTAAAAAAAACAATATAGAAGTCCCAAAACCATCTCAATTTTCATGAGCTGTAACATGCTCCAACTTACGGGCCATCCTTGTCATCAAGGTTGTTAGCCTCTTCAAACCAATTTTGAATGTTGACACCTCCATACACAACAGATCAACTTGTTCTTTTAGCTTGTCAACTTGCAACCTACATCCTCTATCACATACTACTGAGCCTTCTCCACCCCACCCTAAAAGTTGTTGTACATACTGATTCACGAATGTGCCAAAAAAATAGGTTTGGCTTGGCATATTATCTTTAAAAATGTCTTAAAAATCATCTTAAAACATGTTTTCTAAACATTAAAAATATTATTTATTATTATCGAATTACTTCATTAAAAAAATCTTTTGAAATAGTATCTTAAAAACATAATAAATTTCTCTTTTAGATTAAATTTAGTATCGTGTAAATTTATTATCTTAAAAATATACTATAATATTATTATGTTAAATGATTATGGAACTATTATGCTCATATATATTATTATAACATTAAAAATATTAGTATCTAAAAATGCCATAAACTTTTTTGTTCTAAAAACATATTAAAATCTCTCTCTCTCTCTCTCTCTCTCTCTCTCTCTCTCTCTCTCTCTCTCTCTCTCTCTCTCTCTCTCCACATTCAAGACATGTTTATAGTAAGAACATGCTAAAAATAATATTATCTTTAAAAATGTCTTAAAAATTATCTTAAAGCATGTTTTCAAAACAATAAAAAGATGTCCACATATTAAAAACGTAGAGAGTGAATCTAGAGAGAGAGAGAGAATGCTTTGAATTTTAAAAAAAAGACTATGCCTTTTTTGCAATGAAATGTAGGGGAGCTCGGTCGATTCCGTCCGCTCAAGGCAAGATCGTGTCTATTGGAGGGAGAGCTAGCAGTACAACCAAAGAGCTAGATGAAACTGTAGAGATCCGTCAGGATGTGCGAGGGGACGATGGAATAGTCAGGACGGAGGGCCTTGAGCGAGGTGGGAAGGTGGGATGGCATCGATCATGAGCCCTTGAGCGGGGCGGGGTGCAATAGCTGGCTGTGCTTTACCTATGCTGATGTCTTCCTTGAGCAGGGCGGGAAGGTGGGATGGAGGTTGAACGCGTCGATCATGAGCAAGGACTCCAAAGGATGAGTCGGCCGTGAGCGGGAGACAATGAGTCTAGGAGACTGTCAGAGAGTCGTCGTGAGCGACGGACTCCCGTAGTGCATTTGGTGGTCTAACAGAGGCAGTGGGAGGCGTGATGGTCGGGTAGGAGGGTCAAGTTTGATGGTCGAGTGAATGTTGGAGTCAGAAGAGCGGAGGCGGTTGGAGAGGGGGACCACCTGCTGCCCAAGTGGGCGCATTCAATGCAGCATTTGAAAACCACCACTCACGCATTGCCACATGGCTTGAGTTGCTCTGGCGGCTGCTCTCTGGACTACCCACTACATGCCACGTGCCACTTATCTGTCCCGTCTGTCCACAGCTCTATCCCACCCACACGACCACGTGGCCACCAGCACCAGTGCTTAGAGTCTAGACCCATGGCCAAGTGCCACATGGCAACCCTGCACAGCTCCTCCGAAATTCCCTCCTCCCTCGAAGCTCCCTCGAGCCTCCTCCGACGAAGCTCCCTCCTCCCTCAAACCTCCTCCAAAGCTCCCTCCCCAGGTATGGGATTAGTGAGCGTAAAGAATAAAAAGAAGCTTATATTTTGACAATTTTTATCTTTTGAGAAAAAAAACTATATTGTTTTAGCAGAAATAAGGATCACTAAGGGTGCATTGATTATAAGCATTAAGGTTTTCAAAGATATGGAAACACCTTTCATGAAGCTAGGGCAACCCAAGAGGTGATTTGTGAGAGCACACTATTCTACGTCCCCTTGCTTCAATGTACACAAAAATTTTGTACTAAAAGTAGCCGGAGCACTTGTGTGTGTAAGTATGGTGTCCATGAGGTTTTAAAAAAAAGAAAATTTCAACGCTTCAAAAGCTTTCTCTATTTTCTTAATGACTTTCAAAACCTTTTGCTTTGATGTTATCCTTGAGACGAGCTCAAACATTGACGCTTTGTCCCTCACATAGGTGGTCACGTTACAATCTCGAAAGTGCGAGAGTCGCCAATCCATTTCCATGGCAAAGTCACGTTTTTCCAAACTAGAACTCGTTTACGACTGACGCGTTCAAACTAGTTGGCCGGAGACACAGAGAGCGAGAGAGAGAGAGAAAGAGAGAGAGAGAAGGGTCTTGCAATAGGTGGGGGCTCTCGAGAGATTTAAGCTTGGGACTATGGAAATGATCGTTTGCCCCCGACTGCGTGCAGTAGTAAAACATAGCCAGCTCCATGCAGCTCTTCAACAAAGAGCACCAGATTAGATTACAAGAGCATGGCATCAAATATTACTGATCAGCCTATACAGGAAAGACCATGGACAGCATACCAGGTGGCTGCTTCGGTCGGATTTACAACGTCAGGAATGCTTACATGCGAACTGGGTTCACTGAGTAGATGCATGAACCGGACAAAATTTGAATGACCGTCGGACATGCCGCCCAGATCGTCGAAAAGCCCAGGAACGCAATGCGGACTATGGGCAGATGAAAGCAGGTGGTCGTACGCCAAAGCGCAGGCAAGCATCCAGTTCCTCACATTCGTTATGTTACCTGGATTGGTTTTTGCTCTCTCAGCCACTGTATTGCGATGGACAAGGAAGGTCTCTTCAGGTCCACGCAAAGCTGCGGCCTTGGGAGGCCAGGAAGTATCCTGCAGTATACCAATTTGCCCATGTGGTGATGGAACTCTACGCACGGTGCACAGACGTTTACGCACTGTCTTCGAGTTGACCTTCCGCAGAATGCAGAAGGAGATCCAGACGTCTGATGTGGAAGCGAATTGAGGAGGAAGAGTGAGGCGAAAGCCTGATGTTCTTGAAAGAAGGGGAGCGGCGAGGAGGATCCGGGGATACAACGGCGAGTGGGGAAGGAAGAACCAGATTAGATTGGGTGCGCTTGAGACGAGGGTTGCATAGAGGCGCCATAATGATAGGGGGTGTGGAGAAAGGCTGTGACAGAATTTGAAGGCAAGAGAAGGGACGGAGGAGCCAAGGCAGAAAACATATTTTTAAACGCTCAAGCTTTGGCCTTGCATTGACATATTTCTCCTTCTTTGGATGGTCCCCCATCGCATGGTCCAGGTTTTGTAATCAGTCCTTGTTCTTCACATCCATTGATCATTTATCAAAAGGAATCAATATAAAATATCATGTGGCAACAAGGCTTGGGAATTCTATTTGTAGAGAGGTTTCCAAAATATTCTTCGCACCTTGATAGGTCTCTATATTGTGCTAAATTTACTCCCTATCACTTCTTTGAATATGTTTGCAATGCCCAACCATAGCATTCAAAAAGCTATGTGGATTCAACTCATACAAGTGTATGACTTTGAGATTTGATATTGGAAGGATGCCTCCATAGAATTATGGAAGTGAATGCAAGTTTCTTCATTGCAATATCAACAAGACTTTTATCTTACTCTCAAATCTCCAGATAGCCATGGAGAGAAGTACAATGAGTTTTTATTAGAAGAAAGAAGATAGGATCCAACATATCTTGCATTGTTGTAGGCTTATCACAAGTGCCCATTAGCTTCTCATATATAGTCGTTGATTGGTTTGTGACAAAGCCGTGCTCTCTCTCTCTCTCTCTCTCTCTCTCTCTCTCTCTCTCTCTCTCAGGGCTTTTGATACAAATTGCCAATGTTCTAACACCTTTGTTGCCATAATTTTTTTGGTTTTAGCTTGGAGATGAAAAGGATTGATCCCAATGAAAGCACTAACTAACTACAAAACAAAAAGGATAAATTTAAAGAATTGGACAAAGCTTTAGGTTAAAGCACACTATGGTGTATGTAAAAAGTACTATTTTTGGGAAAACACAACAAGATTCTAACAAAGTCATGGTTTGACACAATACCGAATCGTTGTGTTCAACACCTTGCATCCACTGCAGTTGTCTCACACACATGAAAAGGGCACCATTTATCGATTATATGGAAGAGGCAATCGCCTTGCCACCTACATGCATGAATGGGATGATAGGCTGAACCACAATCATTGCAGGTGATCCTTTGCGGAATCTAAATCATATGCTCAAAGAGAAGCCATCCGAATTATGCAGGATGTAAATCATATGCTCTAGAGAAGCTAGCCAAATGTGAGTGATTCACGAGCAGTGCATGACAGAGCCACCAAATGAAAGAGAAAGATAACAACTAAGGTACTCACAACATAGGGAGCTACTTTTTGTGGGACTTGGCAACTAAACAAGAAGAAGGCTATAATAATGATTAAAGGAGGTGAATCTTTCAAAGAGAGACGTGGGTAGGCCAACCAATTCACCACCTATTCACAATCCCCAACATTGAATGCCAAGAGGCTAAGTGGAGTGACCAAGACCATCAAGGAACCCCACTCATTCACGTGGGTAGGCTAACCAATTCACAACCCGTTCACCATCACCAATACTAAATGCCGAGAGGCTAAAGGGAGTGACCAAGACCATCAATGAATGCTAGCTCTGGCAAAATTGGGCAAGTTAATGAGGACAAGGCAGCGGACCTTCATCTCTCTCACAAAGAAGACGAGAGCAGGTAGACCAAGTCAAAATGGAAACAGTTGATGATAATAGAAGAGAAGAGCAAAGAGAGATAAAAGAATGAAGAGGAGATTTGAGAGAAAACAAAAGGCAAGAATGGAGAGAAAAGTGGAGAGATAATAGAAGAGAATGCCAAAGAAACAAGAGAAGGGAGGAAAGACGAGCTGATGAAAGAAACGCTTATTAAAGCGATAGGGATGGTAGTGATGATCGAGTCAAATTCAATCCACTAGGCATTGCAAATCAAGAACGAGGCCCAAGAATATGAACGAAGTTAAATGGGATCAAGGAGAGAATCCCATATCCCATGTTTAGAACGTAAGAATAACAACAATCCTACAAATCACTTACAAGGAGTAGTACTTGATGTATTCCCAACTATATTTGCCAAGATTGCCATCAAATGGTACGAATAGTAATCCAATAGGTTAGTTCATGACGTGGGAGGCCTCGAAGGCCGCATCCTTGAAGAATTTCTAGTACAAATTCAACAAGGAGGATGTTTTGCTAAGCTCAACAATATCCACTAACAAAAGGGAAAAGATGTATATGATTTTGAAGCAAGGATGAGGGACCAGGGTGCTCACAAATCATCTTTACAACTTGAAAGAGAAAATAATGTTGAGGTCTTGGTTGACAAGTGGCCTAGATCCAGGTGGTCCCAACCTAAACAACAAATACAAGCCTGATTGGAAAGGTGCTCAACATCCATAGAGATGCTTTTCAAGCTTGTTACTTAGAGAAGTCATGGAAGAAAAAGGACCTTTAAGGTTTATTCCCTAAAGCTCAAATTAGTAGAGATGGTAGAGTCAACTCTTCGAGTTTGCCAACAAATGTTCAGGCTATTTTGAAAGAGACCACTCATTTCTTTCCTAATAAGAGATGCATCTCAGTCATAGTTTTGTGGATCTGCAGTGTGGGGATTTAGAGGATCCCATTCCTGACAATGTGTTGCAATCTGTAGAAACTGAAAAATAAGTTTCGTAAGAATCAATGGTACATAATTGAACCAAAAAAAAAAAGGTTGTAGAGTGATAAGATTACTGACATCCAATTCATTTTGGGCTTTAGTGGTGACCTCTTGTTTCCCACCCATCTCACTTGGGATGTCACCTTTGTGAGTTCAACGAAAGAGGAAAACAAGAGAGAGTGAGAGCCGCTAGGCAATAGCATATCATCCACATAAATTGCCAGGAGTATCAGACTATTATCCTTAGCCCTTTTAGTATAGAGGTAGTGATCAATTTCACTCCTTCTGAAACCCTGGGACCGAATGAAAGCATGCTTGCTTAAGGACATAGAGACTCTTTTTCAGCTTGCAAATCAAATGCTCTTTGCCCTTTTCTTCAAAGCCTTCCGGCTACACCATGTAAATTTCCTCATATAGATCCCCATGAAAGAAAGTTGTCTTGACATCCATCTGCATAAGCTGCATATCCTTTGCTGTCACAAGTCCAAGTATGCATCTAAGTGTGGTCATCTTCACAAACCAGAGAGAATACCTCATCAAAGTCCACACCCTTCTCTTGCTTGAACTCTTTAGCAACCATATGGACCTTATACTTAGGCACATCATCTCTTGTGACCTTCACCTTGTAGGCCCATTTACATGGCAATGCTTTCTTTCCATGTGGCAAAGAAGCCAAGTCCAAAGTCTTATTATTCATTGTTGAAATCATCTCTTATTGCATAGCATACTCCCACTTGCGCTAATCCTCATGCATCATAGCCTCTCTGCAGTAAGAAGGCTCTCCGCAATTTATAAGCATCACACAATTTTCCCCCCAGAACAAACCTATCAGGCGGTCTAGACACTCTAGCTGATCTTCTCAAGGGCATTTCAGCTTGCTGTCCCAATATCAACCATATTTCCACCAAATAGAGTATCCATCATCTGCCCTTGATTATGTATATGTGGGAGTACCTGGTGGCACCATTTCTTGCACATATGGTGCATGGACAGCTTACTGTCTATCAACATATGCAAGTGGATTCACATCTTGGAAATTGATTCTCCTCATTTCCACATCCCTCATGGGTGTCTTATGCATCTTCTTGTCATTAAATACCACATCATGGCTTCATATGATCTTCTTTGCTTCTAGATCCGAGAGATAATAGCCCATCTCTCCACTTTCACCATAACCTAGAAAGATGCATTTCCTAGACTTAGGATCTAGCTTCTTCCAAAGCTCTTTCGACACATGTGCATATGACTCACACCCAAATATACACAAATGAGAGTAAGATGGATTCTTAACGCTTTATGCCTCTTCAGGAATACCACCATCCAAACTCTTACTAGGTGATCTATTGATCACATGCACTACAGTCTTCATTGCCTCAGCCCAAAAACCACCAAAAAGACTTGCATTGGAAATCAAACATTGCAACCTTTCCTAAATGGTGTGGTTCATCTTTTCTACAACTAGATTTCTCTATAGAGTATGAGGGGATGTGATCTCCCTCTTGAACCCATGTGTATCATAAGAAAGGCTGAAAGTCATGAGAGAGAGACTCTCCATCATTGTCTGTCCATAGGTATTTAAGCATTCTACCTAACTGACTTTCAACCAAAGCCAGCCATTTCTAAAATACCTGGGGCATATCGGTCTTCCGAGCCATAGCATAATCCCACATTTTCCTAGTTGCATCATCAATGAATGTCACATAGTATTCAGCCTCGCCTAATGACTATGTAGGCATGGGACCACATACATCTGAATGCGCCAAATCAAGCTTTTGAAGCTCTTTCTTTCCCTTTATTTTATGGGCTGATTTAGTCTGCTTCCCATAGAGACAATGCTCACAAAACTCAAAGTCAAAATAACTCAACTACGGTACATAACCCAAACGGCATAAGAGTTTCATTCCAGTTTGGCTCATATGGCCCAACCGACAATGCCACAAAGAAGTACTTAGCTGCTCATTTATTTCAACAACATGATTAAACAGTCTTGATACATTTAGGGATTATAGAGTTTCACACTTGGCACCCCTATCCAAAAGCATAGAGCCCTTTTGAAATTTCCAACTCCCAAAACCAAAGATGGTCTAAAAACTAGCATCAACTAGTTAACCCGCTGGAATGAGACTCTTGGTCAGCTTAGGCACATGTCTCACATTTTTCAAAACAAAAGAGGACCCATTTGCAAAAGAAAATTTTATGTCACTTGCTCCCACTATGTACATTACATAGTTATTTCCAAGATGCACACAACCTATCCTTCCACTATCATAAGTGGAGAACCATTCCCTATGCGGAGTAACATGGAATGAAGCACCAGGATCCAAAATCCAATCCTGGGAATATGCATCATTTGAAGTGGTAATCAACTCTGCAGGTAGGACTAGACATGAAGAGAATGTCATCATCACTATCATAAGTGAGTGACTGCATTGATCTCCTCGATCTTCACTTTTCCTTTGTCCTCCCTTGGACTCTCTTCCTTCTAATTTGCACCCCAATTTGCATTCTTTTTACTATCCTTTTTCTCTCTTTTCAAATTGTAGCAATCCTTTTTCATGTGGCCCTTCTTGCCACAATGGTAACACTCAATGTCTCATGCCTTGGATTTGCTACGAGACTTCCCTCTTTCTTGGGACTTGAACTATGATTGCCCCTTTGCACACTTAAGGTTGCATCCTGCTTGTTGCCATCCAGATACTTCCGTCTAATCTCCTTGGCCAACAAGCTACCCACACCATCATTAAACTTTAGTACTCCACAAGGTGCAAAGGTATTAACACTTAGCTTTTGAGCCTAAAGCTGACTGAAAATCATATTTAGTTCATTCAAGTGAGAAGCAATGGATACCCCTTCCTTTATCTGCAGCTCAACACATGAGGAAAAGTTCATTAGAGGCAGCTTCCTTCTTATAAGTGACACATAATTTCTTCCACAAATCTTCTGTATTCTTCTCATTTACTATTATGAAATAAACTGACTCTGCAAGATTAAGTCTAATAGTAGACTTTACTAATGCATCCAACTATTTCCAATCATCCTCAAACATAGCCATAGGCTTAGCTGCAATCCCTTCCAAGGGTTTAATTTGCTTATTTTGAATAAGCATATCCCTTATTTTTTCTATCCACAGAGAAAATTTTGTCCCATCAAACTTTTTAATGCTAAAAAAACTCATTTTCAGACATGGAAGAAGATGCCATGATGCAAATAAAGCAAAATCCCAAATGCTAGTGATTGCAAGAAAGAATCACAACAAATACCAGGCACACCCAAATGTGTATGCCACAATAGAGTGCAATATCCCCAAAACTCAAAGCTCAAAGCATCAAAATGCAACTGACTCATGTGCATGTACTATGCATCCATATGAGCAAATCTTGCCCAAAAGAAAATGCCAAATGCAATGGCAATCCAAATTTTAATAAGTGTCGAATGCCTCAAGAATAAACACCATCCATGGGCATATGCGTCAACTATGTCTCATCCAAGATAGCATAGCTCTATCAATGCATCAACTGCAATGTGTCAAGCTGTCCTTTAGCATAAAATAGTGTCCATTTGCAAAATGTCCATCAAAATAGCATTCCACAAGGCAATTTGGGCCTATCAGCACATCCAACAAGGACTGTAATGCATCCAAATAGGCATGACACAAAATCATTTAATCATAGATGGATAGTGCACACATGCGACACATGCTATCAAATGGTGCACCTCATGCCACACATGCATAAAATTTCATGGATGTTCACATGCCGCATACGGTCATTGCATAAGTGGTGCACATAATGCCACATCTACTCAGTACACATGCATCAGCTACGCGATAAATTTTTTGGTTCCCATTCAACCAAACACTGAAGGATTAAATTAATGTGATAATTCCAACTCTCATAACATTCTTGGATTCAGCTTTAGCATAGTTGAATAACAAGGTTCAAATCTTGCCCCAACTTTGTTTTTAGATGCATCCTTGGGGCCCTCATGTACAAGAGTTGGTGGAACATTTGAAAGCTTTGCCCCCTTGGTCAAAACTTGATTTGGGAAACCATACTTGAAAAAATATTCTTGTAAATGAATTTGGCCATGCTTTGAGTGGATTTGTTCCCACATTGCCTTATTTGCAACCCACCTGGTGGCATAGTTTGTGGCAATAGGGATGTACTTGTTGTTCTATGTATTTTGAGCCAAGTTTTTGAATGAGCCCATGAAATCCAACCCCAACATTTGAAATAAGAAAGGCCATCCATTGGGCCAATGAAGCCAAGCAAGATGCCAAGTTACTATGCAACAAAGTCAAATGGTTGAAGCAATAAAGCCAAAGCCGAAGGACCCAAGATTAGGAAACAAAATTGACTATGCCCATTGAGAGAATAGAGACAAAATAACCTTAAGGACCTAAGTAAAAATTCTAGAAACTAGAGTTACCCCAACTTTTGACAAGGTCCTAGTGTCCAAATTTAGACTCATTGTAGTGGAGGCAAAGTTGAAGCAATAAGCCGCGAGTATTTTTTGAGGGGACTCAAACATAATATGAATAACTTCAAGAATATATTAAGGAGCCACTTCTCCTTTTGACAACACATCACAACCCCAAAAATTTCAAGGAGAGAAAGTACGACAATGAGAGGGATGATGACGACAAAGTAGGAGGTGCCAAAATAGTAGGGGCATCTAGATCAACAATCCTTGGATGCGCTTAGAGACACATAATAGATGAGGCATACAAAATACCAAAGCGGTGGGGAAACAAAAGGCCAAATCTAAGGCAGTTGCGGTCTCCTCATCCGAGCCACTCTGGATGATAATTCGATTCGAGCCCTTAACTATACTTGTGCAGCCTTTGCCCTTAGACTAGGTGGTAGTTGCTCTCTCCCTATTAGCCTATTTACAAATCTCCTTACTCATGGCCTTAGCCTAGGCCCTACTTATCACATTCAATGATACTGAGGACACCTGGCCTTTCTCAATACTCAGTAGGTCATTGCTTAGCTTTGGCGTCAAGAGTGGATCTGGAAGTCCTCCTCATGGGACAATCTTTGTAAAGATGGTCCACCCCACAATCGGAGCATAAGGGGGTGTTTGAATTGGTTATGCACCATGGGATCGTTGCACTCAGCTCTAGTAAGTGAAAGATTTGATTGGATTCAGCATAGTAAGTTGCACATCTTTAAGCATATATATCTTTGAATTTCTGGGGCATTGATCCTTTTGTGGTCCAATCTTCATAATTTCTAGAGCTACCATCTTTAGGATATCCCATAGCACGAGCTCATGGTACATTGTGGTTGTTGAAATTTGGACCTCCTTATAAACTCTCCTTTCGATGGTTTGTGCCCATGCCATTTTTTATGTTAACAGGGATGGAGAGTAATAAGGCCTATGTGACCGGTCCACTAGCCTAGCCACCTTGCATGGCTTTGCACTGAGCTTGGAGTCATCTTCAATGTGACGAAGGGGGAAAGGGTCTCTCATTGTTGTTGAGCTCAGTGGGGTCAGATTTGATAAGGCCCATTGTAAGTTCATTCTCTCTCAACACCAATTTTTTGCTCCACCCCAATTTTTGCACTGCAAGCTTGCTTCCTCTAGTTAATTGCCTTACCCATCTCTTAGAGCGACCTTCTCAATCTACTTGTCTATATGCCTTTGTAATTTTTCTTTGGGTAGCCTCCTCTTAGCCACTGCTGGTGCCCTCATTCTTCGGTACTCTATTGGCCATATCTTGCAATTTGGAGAGTGCAATTGCTGGAGAGTGTGGCACTGTGCCTCTAGGAGGCCGTGTTGATGTGGCACATGACATGTCACTACCACATGTCATGATGACATGGCAAGCTATTGACTTGGCTCATGAGTTAGCATGGTGATGCGGAAGCTTACATGGCCTATGTGAGTTGGAACTGATGTGACAGTTGAGGCCGATGTTGATGTGGTGATCTGCCATGTGTCATATGAGGTGACATGGACAATGACATGGCAAGAAGTGCACCACATGGCACAAATTTGATCATTGACCAAACCTAAGATCTATTGATGTGGTTGCCTATGTGGCATTGGTGATTGGGAAACTATACCTCTCAGCTGATGTGGCAGATAAGGTGGCCATTGGTTACATGGCACCTTGGAGATGGCTCCCATGTTGTGTGTGGATAAGATGCTCTAGAATCTCCTAAGAATTTGATGAAATCATAGGATTCTACCGACGGAGTTTCTGTGTGAGTGAGTGTTGAGGACGCGTCGGAATGCTCACTTTAGGCTTTGTCATTAGAGTCTAGTGGAGTGTCGGTTGGAGCGTTGAGCAGGTCTATGGAGCTGAGAGGATGCCCTTGTCATTTGGTCTTGACGTGTGTAGCCATGGGCATAGGCACTTGTCATCCGTCAGGACCCAGATATTTGGCAAGCCGAGTTGATTGTAGCTGGACCTTACACAATCGAGCCGTTGTTGAGAGTCGTTGTACTCGCCGTTGTTGAGAGTCATTGTACTCGCTGGTCATTCTACAAAGCTAAGGCTGGAGCCTTGGAGATAGTTGACATTGTGGCCTAGTCGAGGTTTGTTGAGTGGTATGTTGACTATTGAAGGAGGCATTTGGGTTGTAGAGTTGCTACCACCATGTAGACAGATGGGGCTTAGCGTGTAGTCCACTGGGGTCTATGTAGGAGCTGGTACGGTTGAAGCATTCATAGTCTTAAAGCTTGCTTTTGCTACTGGTCGGAAGGAGCTATGGAATTGGCGAGGTGGGCTAGTGTGCTAGATGTACATTGAGGTCCCTCCATGGGAAGTCATGGAGGTTGATGTAACTCTTTGTAGAGGCCTAGGAGTTGTGGATGTGCACGGAGGTCATGAGATGGCTTTTCGTGTAGATGCATAGGAATGTCATGGGAGTTTGTGGAGCGTTTGTGGTCGATGTTGGAGGCCTCTTTGTGGTGATTGCCATTGGTGGAGATGGCCTTTGGAGCTCTCTGTAGATCGCATGCTACTATGGTGTGGCTTACTATTGGTTTTCGTTCGTGAGAGCCGTGCGGGCTGATGGTTGGAGTCAATTGTATTGTTGACTATCGATCGGGTTAGCCCATGGGCTTGATGCTGATGGTGTAGGTGATGTGGAAGGTTGGCATGAAGGTTGTTGGGTGTGGGTCACTGGATACATCACATAAGAATGGTACAGTTGGAGCAGTAGTAGTCTCATTGATGCTGGTGAAGGTTGGCCAAGTCGAAGCTTGGCTCCTTGGCTGTGCTATAGGGAGGCCTTGATTGTAGGTGCATGGAGCTCTCAACCGAGTTGCCACTAGATAGGTTATGGAGATGCTCTCCCAACACCTTACATAATGCCAAATCACAAGTGGTTTTGGCTCTACATCAGACCAGCATGCCTAGGATGGAGACCTCCTTGAGGCCCAGACGGTAAACACAGAACCTCCAAAAACATTCTCTCATAGAAACCTACGGAGCCTCGGGACATCATAACTTGAGCTCTAGATATCATATTTGGGAGCTTTTTGAAGCAAATCAAAGATCGAGAGGAGATCTGCAAGATGAACTTCAAGAAGAGAAGAAGATACCTCAAATGGAGGGCTTATGCCTTGACGGAGCATGGTCTTACACCTTGATGAAGCAAGGGCTTTCACTCTCTCTGACAAAAATCTCTCTCAATGGAAGATGCCTGACAGAAGGAGGGCTTGACACTCATGAGGGAGTGGGAGCACCATCGGCTCTGATATCATGATAGCATAAGTGAGAGATGGAGAGAGAGAGAGAGAGAGAGAGAGAGAGAGAGAGAGAGAGAGAGAGAGAGAGAGGAGAGAGAGAGAGAGAGAGGAGTGCATGCAATATAGCTACCTCTACACTATGTTGTATTGAACATGAACTTGAATATATACATGTGAACCGCTTGGGGTTAGGGTTTTCCCCTATGCCCTAGAGATATGGTGCAATTTACACCATCCTCAACAACATATACATATACATATACATATATAATATGTGTGTGTGTGTGTGTGTGTGTGTGTGTGTGTGTGTGTGTGTGTGCGTGCGCTTAACTAGAAAAGAATTCGAGGCATGATGTTAGATGTGAGGCATGGCGATGCTCGAGGGCCATAGAGGAAAAGGGAATGTGAGGGAAGAAGCATTAATATAGGTGGGGAAAAAGGATTAAGAGGGGTGGAAATGAAGAGAAGGACTATGCCACAATGGGGAAGGGAGAGGGGGAAGAGGAGCATGTACATGATGGGAGGTGGAATGTAGAGATGGAGACATCAAGGGAAGAGAGTCATGCTTTATTTGAAAGGAAGGATGGGGGGGGAAATCAAAGTACTAGCTAGCTGGCTTTACAAGAATGAGCATGTTACATCAAGGAATAGCCCCCTCCTTTTATACCCAAGAGAGAGGGTCTCTCCCAATAAACGCATCCTCCCACATGCATGGTGTGTGTGGAAAAGTCTCCCATGTGGGCTAGGTGTGTGAAGATAGTGGGAGAGAAGGAAGGAGTCTCACTTGCGGCTTTCCCACATACACAATGGGGGAATACACACAAAGGTGGAGGCTGAAAATAGTTTTCCTCTTCTTAGTTGTGAAAGCCAAAAGAACTCTAGTACAAAGAAATAGAAGAACCCTATATGTGGGTCTCAAACCAAACTTAGCTAACTAAGGTGGCATACTAACTGAGCCATGAACTAGAGTACATAAGGATAGCTGTCATCTAGCTATTATTCATGGGCAGTGTACCAACCGCATCTGCAGCTAACAAGTCGGTGACATAAATGCACAATGGTCACCCTGGCATATCACGAGTGGAGCTCGATATCTCAACACTCCCCCTCAAGCTCAATCCCAATTCCTGCACACCAAGCAAATCTCCGAACTTGTGCAGCTTCTCTGTGCCCAATGCCTTCGTGAATATGTCAGCTACCTGATCCTCTGTGCTGACATCAACTAGATCAATAAGACCTAGTAAAACCTTCTCCCGCACATAGTGATAATGCATCTCAATGTGCTTTGTTCTAGCATGATAGACTGGGTTATTTGCCAAGTGTATACTGCTCATGTTGTCACAATAAATGACAACTGGCCCATCTGTAGACTGATGCATATCATAAAGTAGCTTATGCAACCAAGCTACCTCACATGCAGCCATTGCTGCACCCCTGTACTCAGCCTCTGTGCTCGACAAGGCAACTGTAGGCTGTTTCTTGCTGCTCCAAGTGATTGCAACACTCCCAAAAGAGAACACATATCCACTGATAGATCATCTATCTGAAATACTACTAGCCCAATCAGCATCAGTGTATCCATGCAATTGTATTTGAACCCCAGTCTCATAAAATAATCTATACTGCAATGTGGACTTCACATACCTGAGTATGCATCTAGCTGCATCTAAATGCGGTTTCCTTGGAGCCTGCATAAACTGACTTACCAATCCAACAGCATAGCTCAAATCTGGCCTGGTAATAGTCATATAAATCAAACTTCCTACTATGCGCTTGTACATAGTAGGGTCTTCCAGAAGCTCACCTGTATCTGCACTCAGCTTCACATTCTGCTCCAAAGGAACTGAAATAGGCTGACATCCTGTCATCCCATATTTGGACAGCATGTCCAATCCATACTGCCTCTGCAAGAGCCGTATCCCACTTGGTGATCTAATCACCTCAATTCCCAAGAAATAACGCAGCTCTTCCAAATCCTTCATCTCAAACTTCTGCTTCAATAGCATTTTCACATGAAGGATATCTCCATCACTATCACCTGTGATGATCAAATCATCAACATAAATGACAAGCAGCATAATACCTTTCTCTGTTTTTCTCACATAAAGTGAGAAATCTGCCTTGGAAATCTGAAAGCCAATAGTGACAAGATACTATCCTATCTTGTTAGACCACGCTCTAGGTGCTTGCTTCAAGCCATACAAGGCTTTCTTCAACCTGCAAACAAACTCAGGATGAATAGCATGAACATAACCTGGTGGCTGCTCCATAAAGACCTCTTCTTGCAAATCACCATGCAAGAAGGCATTCTTTACATCCATCTGATGTAAAGACCATCCCTTTGATGCCGCCATAGCAATGACTGCTCTTACGGTTGCCATCCTTGCAACCGAACTGAAAGTTTCTTCATAATCAATGCCATATGTCTGTGCATACCCCTTGACAACTAATCTTGCCTTGTATCTGTTCATAGAACTATCTGCATTGTGCTTCACCTTATAAACCCACTTATAGCCAATTGCATTCTTGTCTTTAGGCAAAGGCACCAATTCCCATGTAACATTTGCTTCCAAAGCATCCATTTCTTCATCCATGACTTTCTCCCATTTTTCTTTTCCCATGGCTTGCTCAAAAGAAGTGGGTTCTGGTTCCTGTATCACTTTGACCATATAGGCATACTGAATGGCTGTAAATCCATCATATTTCAGCCTATCCACAGGATACCTAACTCTGGTAGACCTGCGCAAAATAGCCTCACTTCCAGGTGCTCTCAAAACATCCCTGGTCTTCCTTACTCTAGGTGTAACAACAGAAGGAATACCCAACTCATCATCAATGCTCTGTTCTAAGCCACTGGATTCACCATCCACATAAGAGTGACGTGCATTCACATCAAACATGGGCTGATCTACCTTCTCTTTTCCTTTTCGTGATACCTGCATACCACTATCTACATTGCTTTGAGGAGATTCTCCTGATCTCAATCTACCTATCCATGGCGAAGTATGTGAACCACTGCTAGAGGACACTATAGGTTCACTAATATTTTGTGATTGCTGTTGTGAATTTTGTGCAGCATTACCATTTTGTGCATCTACATCATCAATCACATTTACTGGTTTATACAAGCTGCTCATCTCATCAAAAACAACATCTCTGCTCACTGTAAACTTACAAGTAGAAGGGTTATAGCATCTATACCCTTTTTGCTACAGAGAATAACCAATAAAATGCACTTCTCAACTTTTAGATCCAACTTGGACCTCAACTCATCTGGCACATGAACATAGGCAATGCAACCAAAAATTTTCAAATGAGAAATATCTGGTTTCCTACCAGTATACATCTCCTCTGGCATCATGCCATGTATTGCTACAGTGGGAGTCCTGTTCATTATGTAAACTGCTGTAGCAACTGCTTCAGCCCAATAATAATCTGGTAGGTCTTTTTCACTTAGCATGGCCTGAGATACCTCTCCAATATGCCTGTTTTTCCTTTGTGCAAGTCCATTTTGCTGTGGGGTATGACTACATGAATGAGACATGAATATTGCTGCTTTATGCCATGCTCCTGCAGGAACCTTGCAAAAAGAGGTACTCTCCCCCTCCATCTGACCTTAGGCATTTTATTTGCAGGCCTGTTTCTTTTTCAACCATATCTTTAAAAGATTTGAAATGCCCAAACACTTCACTTTTCTTTTTCATAAAATACACCCAAACTTTTCTGCTGTAGTCATCAATAAAAGTGACAAAATAATGATAGCCTCCAATAGATATAGCTTTAGTAGTCCACACATTAGAGTGGATTAATTCCAATGGCTTCTTACTCTCTTGAACATGTCTACGAAATGGTTTCCTTACCTGTTTTCCAAATTGACAAGGCTTCACATAACTTATACATTTCTGCAACCTTAAATTTGGGCAATCCTGCAACAATATTTTGGGCCTGCATTGATTTAAGTCGCTATACATTAACATGACTAATGCGTTTATGCGAGATATCAATATCTGCAACTACACCGGTCCCATGTGCAAACATTGCTACACTCAATTCAAGCATGTTTGCATCCAACGTAAACATCCTGCCCTTCTTCTTTCCTTTTGCTATCAAGCGACCGTTATTTTTCATATCCTCAACAAAGCATCCATGAGGATTAAATCTGACCTGCAAGCCCTGCTTGACCATTTGGCCAACAGAAACCAGGTTCTTGGTGATATTCGGGACATGAAATACATCAGACAGGTATTTCTTTTTCCCATCCTACATAGACAAAGGAATTTTACCAATCTGCACAATAGGATGTGTAGTATCATCACCAATCTCCACAAATCCTAGTCTTTCCATTTTCCTTGCATCCTGCATCCATTCTGCATGACCTGTCATGTGGTTTGATGCACCTGAGTCAACATACCACACATCATTGCTTTCTTCTACAATTGTCACAGAATTGGTCATGTGCTGCACCATAAACAGATGCTCATTTTTGTCATCACCCTGTCTACTAGAAGATGCATAATTCCCTTTCTGCAATTTTCCATTCATGATGTCATTCTGCTTTTTATAGTAGTCTTTAGCCATATGACCCATTTTACCACAGTAGTAGCATTCAACATTGTTGTTTGCATTTTGGCCTGTCTGCCATCCACCACGACCTCTTTGGCTCCCCCTGCCTCTAGAGTTACCATGTCCTCCTCCATAGGACTGGTTTTCTTGAGTTTGCTGCATATTCTGATTTCTACCACGGCCTCCAAATCGGCCTGCTCTACCTCTGCCTCTACCTCTTCCAGCATTTGAGTAGAAGACAGTTTCTTTTGAAGTTCCTCCTGAAGAAGATGCACCACCATTTCTCTGCTCTTCAGAAATTAGAAGAGCAAACAACTCCTCAAAATCAGGAAATTTTTCACGGACGGCAATGGATGTCCGGAACTGTGCATAATCCTTTCCTAGACCATTCAAGGTCACAGAAACTAAATCATCATCTTCCACTAGTGACCCAATGGAAGCAAGTGCATCTGCAATTTTCTTCACCTTCATGTGGTAGTCATTGATGCTCATATTTTCTCTCTGCACATTGTGCAACTCCTGCTTGAGCTGCATTTTCCTGGCTTGCGTATTTGTGCTGTACATTTTTGCCAAAGTATCCCATGCCTCCTTTGGCATACTTGCATCCTGAATATGCACAATCATAGAATCTGAAATACTGATAGACAGCCAGTACATAACTTTTTTGGCTCTCTCATGCCATCCTTTAAATGCCTGCATTTCCTGTGGATTGGGAACATTAGGAAGAACTGGTTCTTCTTCATTTCCTGTAATGAACTCCTAATAGCCTTTTCCCATAAGGAAATTAGTCATTCTAAACTTCCATGCTTGGAAGTTGTTCTTGTCAAGCTTTTCAGTGACAAGTTGTGAAAGAGAATCAGATGCAATTACAGAACACTGCAAAATATTCTGTCACTGCAAAAAACACAACTTCTGCCTCACAAGGGCAAATCTGCAAAACTAACGGAAGTGGTATTTGACCACATAGTCACTTCCTAGTGACGATTTTGCATCAACAGGCAATAAGGATGATTCTATAACTCCCAATATCTCTGTGCACAGGCATACGATGCAATTTCTGCAGCAATTTTTCCCCGACCTGCAAAGCAGTGGTTGTAGAGGAAAAACAGGGCCTTTTCTCAGTGCTTGCGGAGAAATTCCGCCTCCAAAACGGGCCCCAAAATGGCCTCGAATCAGAAAAATAAAGTCACCCTCTTGCCACACCGCGAAGGACGTCTCAATCTGAGACAATGCACTCTTGCACTTTCCGACTGTGTTACCTGCAGAGATTTGCTCCCAAACTCAAAAAACGGAAAGCAACACTGGTCCTCTTACCAGGACACTGCGAACTTGGTTTGCTTTCTTGAGCTCCTTACCACGAACCAGGCTCTGATACCATGTGAAGATAGTGGGAGAGAAGGAAGGAGTCTCACTTGCGGCTTTCTCACATACACAATGGGGGAATACACACAAAGGTGGAGGCTGAAAACAGTTTTCCTCTTCTTAGTTGTGAAAGCCAAAAGAACTCTAGTATAAAGAAATAGAAGAACCCTATATGTGGGTCTCAAACCAAACTTAGCTAACTAAGGTGGCATACTAACTGAGCCACGAACTAGAGTACATAAGGATAGTTGTCATCCAGCTATTATTCATGGGCGGTGTACCAACCGCATTTGCAGCTAACTAGAGTACATAAGGATAGCTGTCATCCAGCTATTATTCATGGGCGGTGTACCAACCGCATTTGCAGCTAACAAGTCGGTGACATAAATGCACAATGGTCACCCTGGCATATCACGAGTGGAGCTCGATATCTCAACAAGGTGGGTATGCACTCTCAATTGTGTGTGACAACCCCTTGCCTCATTTTTCCACATAAATCAAAGCCCATATCCCAAGTCTAGGATACTCCCTTGGTCCCTCCCAATTTTATAATTCATTCAAACATCTAGGAGGACAAGTGGAGGGTTGGCACAAGGAGTCTTGCCACCTCATCCTACTTTCCCAATTATTTAACTTGCATTCTTTGACTATCTACACCCCCCCCACATGGGCCTATCCTACATGGAGGGAATAATCCAATATAATATCCATCTCCACCTATTTTATATTACTCCTCCCATGGTCCTTGGGCCATGGCTCACTAAATGCAGGCATGGGACTGCCTAGGTGGAGGGGTGGCACATGGAGGAACCATGCCACCTTACCATTTTATAATATAACTACCATGGATTATGTACAACACACCTTATGGGTCCTCTTACGTGGAAGGGTGGCACATGGTCATGCCTTGCCACCTCAACCTTGGGCCCTATGCACACCATATTTTATTATACTATTGCCACACATACAAGCACACACATATATTTATGCCTTTTACCTTGGTCAAATTTATCCATAATAGTTCCCCCCCCCAAACAAGGAATGCATAGTATTTCCATGCGTGGGACCATCACGAACAAAGAAGGGCTTGAGATAACGCTTGTTGATCACCTTCTTGCCATATGGCTCATGGAGCTCTTGAACTTGTACAGACCCATTACTATGTTCCTTGATGACTTTGTATGGACCGGTCCATAGTGGAAGGAACTTTTTATCCATCTGGTGGTCCAATCTATTATCAAAGCATAGCACAACATCCCCCTCAGCAAAGTGTCTTTCCCATCCCTTGCGAATCTTAGCATCCATGCGGGCCTTTTGTCGGTTCTTTTGGATCTCTGTTTGATGGAGTGCAAGGCATCGGGTTTCATCTAGCTTCTCAAGTTGTACCAACCTGGCCTCTACATGTTCATCTTCTGTCATCCTCTATTCTCGTGCCAATCTCAAGGCCGGAATCTCTATCTCTAGTGGTAAAACTGCCTCAGTAACATACACCAACTCAAAAGGAGTGTGACCTGTAGACATTTTATGGGTGATGTTGTAAGCCCACACGGCTTCGGTAACCTTCTGATCCCACTGGCTCCTGTTCCCTGTGGCCATTTTCCCCATGGTTTTACAAAGGAGGCCATTGGTCCACTCCGTTTGTCCCATGGATGCTGGATGATAAATGCTATAAGTGTGGTACCGCGATCAATACCCATGCGATCCATGAGCAATTCCACTGCTTCATTTAAGAATGGACTCCCATGGTCAGATACTATTTCCATGGGTGTCCCAAACCTTGTGCACATATGTTCAAATATGAAATTTGAAACTGCCTTACCATTTGCAGCGGGGAGAGTGATAGCTTCAGCCCACTTAGTGACATACTGAGTGGCTACCAGAAGATACTTCTTTTTGCGGGCAGTCATGGGCAGGGGCCCAACAAAATCTATTCCCCACTTTTGAAATGGAGGGATGGACATCACTGGGTGATGTTGCGTAGGACGCAAATCCTTCCTACCAAAGAATTAGCATGGTTCACAAGTTTTGCAATACATAGTGACATCCTTGAACATGGTCGGCCAATAGTACCAAGCATGTAAAATCTTCTTAGTTGTATAGTCACTGGCATAGTGGCCTCCACAAAATCCATCATGATAATGCTTCAATACCTTAGGTACTTCATCTATATCAATGCCCATCTTAGAGCCCCATCTAGGCCTTGACGGTACAACACCCCATCAAAGAGAGTGTAGTGCCTACTATCTCTACGGATTTTCTTGCTCTCATAGCTAGTACTTTCTGGAGGAAAGGAGAAAGCGGTCAAAAACCTATAGATACCACCATACCATGGATCCCCAACTTCTATGGCCACTATAAGGGTTACATCGAGGCACTCCTCTAAATAAATCAAAGCATTCTTCAAGTTGGAACAACCCCCTTTTACAATTTTGAAAGAAAAATCATATTCTTGTAAAACTGCCAACCATTTGGCCAACCGACCCATGGGATTTCGTGATTGAAGAACCTGCTTTGCAAGACCATTGTACAGATTATAATGAACGACTTCCCAGCCATATAATGCTTAAATTTCTCAATGTAGAATACCAAAGACAAAGCATGCTTGTCAGCCTTAGAGTAGCATCGTTCAATTTCAAGCAATTGTCGAGAAGCAAATCGAATGGGATTCATGAAACGATCCTCCCCTTGCTGGAGAAGAATACCCGCCAAAGTGTGCTCACCAAACCTAGGAGATATAGAAAGTCTCTGACCAATCAGGATTGCGTAGAATGGGTTTTGAAGCCAGAGAACTCTTGATTTGTACAAACCCATGATCATAACACTCATCCAAAGAGAAATCAACTCCATCACTTAATTGCATAGTCATGGGTCGCATTAAAGCAGCATATTGATCAATGAAGCGGTGATAGTATCCTGCTAGATTGACAAATGAGCATACCTGATGTTTGGTTGTTGTGGCGGGGAGAGCTTGAGGATAGCTTCTACCTTCTTGGGTCAGGCTTGACACCCTCGGATGAGACAATATGTCCCAATAGCCTTCCTTGAGTAGCTCCAATGGTGCATTTATCAGGGTTGAGGCTACCATTTGCATCATTGACCCTTTGGAAGGCCAATCTAACCTTCATGACATGCTCCTTCCTCCAAGAAAACCCCCAAATAAGGAGCAAACACCATCTGCATAAATCTTTAAAAGGTAGCAGGAGCATTGGTGAGGCCAAATGGCATTACTTTGAATGCAAACGTCCCCCAGGGTGTGGCAAATGACATCCTCTTCGGAAATTCTAATTTGATAAAACCCAGAGTAACCATCATAGAAAGTATACATCTCATGACCACTTACCTTCTCAAGAATGAGGTCTTGAAAGGGCAAAGGATGATGGTCCCTCTTGGTGGCCGCATTGAGTTTCTTATAATCGATGCAAACCCGCCACTTGTTGTTTTTGTTTGGAGTGACTACCACTGGTGAAACCCATTCAGTATTGTGAACCGGAACAATAAACCCAGCTTCTATAAGTTTCTGCAACTCTGAGTGTAAAGCATTGGTCTGTAGGGGCTTTAATCTCCAATACTTCTGAGCTACTGGCTTCGCATCAGGCTTCAGCTCTATCTTGTGTTCTATGGCAATCACATGGCGAAGGTGGTGGTAGCTAGTTGCGAAGAGGTCAGGGAAATCTTTGAACATTTCTAGGAACTCATCTTTCTCACTTGGAGTGAGGTCTGGGGAAAGCATAGATTCAAGCTGTTGAGGACTAGCTCTTACCTTTTCTATGGGTGGCGGGGTTGGAGACACCCCCATCATGTAAACTTCCTCCTCTGAGAACTCCTTACCCCCATCTAATTCTTCCATTGATTTAGACACTAAGGATGAGAGAGTATCACTATCTTGCTCCTCTTCTTCTTCTGGTTCAGTGGCACCTGGTTGCATCAGGATCTTCTTCTTAGAAGCACCAAAAGACATGTGTCTTGTCTTCCAATAGCTGACTGCATCACTCTTTCTCAACCATGGTCTCCCGAGTATGGTTGGGTAACTCCTGCCTCTTCAATGTCCACTACATAGAAATTGATGGTGGTGGTCAACCCATTGATAGTGATGGGCAAATCCTCAATGACTCCTAAGGTGGCGAGTCGTCGACCATCTGCTACCTTGATTCGAGTGGAGGAACGCCTTGTGCATTTCAAATTCAACTTTTCCATGATATGGGGCACCACAATATTACATGCAGCCCCCTATCAACACACACACTTTTGACACGGCAATTATCTATGATGACATCTATTGTATGTGGGTGCCGATCAATTTCTTCAGAGATAGAAGAAACCTCTCGTACCTTTCCCTTTTTCTTGCTCCTCCTTGTTGAGAGCCCTTGCTGCAGCTCACGTCTCACCCTAGGGCTTAATGCTATTAGTTGAGGAAGCGTGATGCTCAAAGACCAATGAGCAAGGTCCTGAATGACCGAATAGTCCTCTTGCCCCGAGCCGATGGGAAAATCCAAGGGCAACCACTTACTCCTGTGAGATCTTTTAGTCTTCTCTATTGGTGGGTCTGCCATCTCAGCATCTGAGGGCTTTGAGAAGGACACCTTCTTCTTGGGGCAGCCCGATCCACAGTTTGGAGAGGGGTCCGAGGTGGTATGACTTCTTTTCCCAAGGTCAAGGACCTCTACGTCAAAATCCTCAGTGCCTGATTCACTTAGAAGATTCACCCTTGGAATATTGGGACATTCCGTGCGATAATGACCCTTCTGGTGGCACTTGTAGCACACAACATTGGCATGTTCTCTTGGAGGGTGATTGGCTTGATTTCAGATGCCCACCATCTCAAGCCGAAGATCATTCAGGGCCTTGGCTAGTAGGTCATTGACTCCAGGTTCTTTAGCAGGAGGGGTCAAGGGAGTAGAAAGGAGGGGGGCTTGTGGGCGAGGCTAGGGAAATCTTCCAGGCGGAGGTTGAGGATATACTCCTTGTTGAGGGTAAGCATCTAACGGAGGACCATACATTTGAGGTGGAGGTGGTGGATACATCCCTGATGGGGGGTGGGGGTATGCCCCTAAGTTGGACCCCCCAAGTTGTTGTTGCAAGAATTGAGGGGGTTGCAGAGGGACAATCGTCTTCTTTGAAGCGGGGTCAGATTAAACTTTATCAAAATTTTGAGCAATCTCCTCGCAATCTTATGTGCTAGCACCATGGTTTCTGGATTCTCCCATTTAAGCTTGAGGTGGAATTCATCACTTGCTCCTACTACGAGGTAGCCCAGCACATGCTGAGTCATTTCAGCTCGAAATCCCCGATGTTGTCCTCCTGCATGGCAATTAAACAGTCCAAGAGCACAGCCGCTCGATCCACATATCGACATGTCGTCTCACCTTTCGACTGCTTCAGGTTTGCCACTTGCAGGTACACATTCTCCGGTTTCTCTTCTTTGCCAAAATACTCTATCATAGCTGTTGTGAACCTTGGCCAGCTTTGGCGAACGTCCTCGGCCTGCTTCTCATACCACACTTGAGCCAAACCCTCTAAAAATGTGGGAAGAACCAATAGCCATCTATCTTCAGCAAAAAAGTTGAGAGAAACACAACGGCACTTGAAGGCCACAAGATACTCATTTGGATTTTCTTCAACCTATCCACAAAACACGGGAATGCTAGCCATGCTTGGAAAATGGAAAAGAGAGAGACGAAATGAGGCTTATCTATGGGCAAACAATGGAAAGAGGTAGCTTGAACTGAAAATCAGATGAAGATACATCTACAAAGCACACATAGGCAGGGTAGGGTGTGATTGGTGTATTGTGAAATATTGTACGGGAAGAATCTTCAGCATAGAATAGCTCATAGGCAATCTTAAAAGGACTAACCCTCATGATATTGCATCCATCTTTACAAGCAAGGGTTAGAGATGCGGCGCTGCATGAGGTTGTTCATCAAGGCCAACAAGAATGTCATGACAAATGTCAATAGTTGGAGAACTTGCACATCACCTTTAGCTTCTTCCAGTTCTTGTAGTTGCCATGCTATTTCTTCAAGGGGTGTGCGGTCTGGCATCCTGCTTTTGAGCAATGTCCTTGAGGACCTTTCTGATGATCTTCCAAAGTCGATAAACTCATATCAAATATGCCCAACACTTAGTTTCATGATGACCACAACCTTTGCATTCCTCACAAATGATCACCCTCATTCATGGCTTGCGGCTTTATTGGGGCGGTGCTTCCACTCGTTTCCTGCATGATTGAAGTACAAGCTTCACGTGCCAAGAAATCAACAACTAGATTTTGAGCTCGAGGGATATGCTGAATTTTTACCTCTTTAAATTGTTGGCAAAGTTCCAATGCTTGTTGATGTCATGGAACCAAGCCTTCACTCTGCACCTTCCACCTTCCACTAACTTGCTCACACACGAGTTGAGAATCTCCTTGTACCTCAAGTTTATGTGATGTTCTTGTGCCTTTTGTAGCCCAAAAATGAGTTCCAAGTACTCAGCTTGGTTGCAAGTACTTGCTGGTGCAGACTTGCTATAACAATACACCTCACCCCCTGGTGAAGTGAGCTTCACACCCACACCAGCAGCCTTGGTCGAAGGTTTGTATGTGCCGTCAAATTGGAGGAGCCAAGATGTCATCACACGAAGACTAAAATCTGGACATCCCAAGTTTCTCGATAGTCCAAGATAGGTAGAAGGAGAGGGTGGGGAGAATTCAATACTTGAGCAAGACATTCAGCACCAAATAAACTTGCAATCCTTTGTTGATAGTTTATCTTTAGACCAAAAAGAATTACAACTTGAAGCTCAAAATGAGGCACAAAGGGTTGATTAGGTACAAAGGGATTCCTTGGTCAAAACATTACCAACCATAGCCGAGCCCTAGAAACCTTTGTAGTGAGATCAAGAAGAAATCATTCAAGACGAGCTTATCCACAGGAATTAATAAGAAGATGTGCCAAATCTCCCCCCAAGCTTGGGGAGCATCCCACCCTTTGAAGAATGTCACCCTTTTAATTACCTCCGATGCAGCAAGTAGCTCGATCACTGCACAATGAGTAGAATTGAAATCAAATTCCTCCCAGTGTATCACTAGTTCTTCACCTTAAATCATCCATAGTGTATCATCCCACCCGTCGTCTCCTTGAACCATGCATTGTACAATCAGTTGTTGAAGATCAACATGAAGATCAAGAAAGAGATCGCACCAATTGGTAGCTGTAATGAGCGGAGGACCAAGCATCGAGAAGTGACATAAATATCCACCCTCCTCGTGTCGCGTGCATCCAAGGAGTGAACTTGAAAAATTTCATAATCTGTGATCCAGTATGAGATATGAATAGAGCACATGAAATGAAGTACTTTTGCTTTTTATAGCAAGAGGAAACTCCCTATGGTTAGAGAGTTACAGTTCATGTGATTTCACCATATAAGCAATATCATTACACTTTCATCGCTTCCTATTTGCTAGCCCATTGGTAAGTCTTCCTTTTGTGAATGGGGAGGTCTTGGGTTCAATTCCCACTCCTTAATAAAAAGAGAGAAGAGGAGAGGAGAAGAGAAGAGAAAGAAAGGAGAAGGAGAAGAGGATAGGGTGCGAAATCTTTTGCAAGAGCCCAAAAATTCTATCGCGATTTGTCCACGATGCGTAGATGCGCCAGAAGATGTAGGAACTCATAAAAATAGTCGTGATCTGTCTGCGACGCGTAGATGCACCAGGGGCGTGCAGGTGTTGCAGTTTTGCAGATGAGCTGCACAGAAGATGCGTAGGCACGGTCGACCTAAAGATGCGTGGCGCCGCACAAAAGACGCACAAGAATCATAGGTTGAAGGTGCAAAAACTGAGAAGTTCTGTAGCCGCAAAGATGGAGAACTATGAGCAGAAGACATGCAAATTGGAGGCACAAAAGCAGAGAACCGCACATGGAAGGTACTATAGAACTACACCCAACCATAGGAGTAACGAATTTTATGCCACTAGCCGTGGAGATTTTGATCCCAGCAGCCACGCCAATTCTATTAACTAGAAAAGAATTCGAGGCATGATGTTAGATGTGAGGCATGGCGACGCTCGAGGGCCATAGAGGAAAAGGGAACGTGAGGGAAGAAGCATTAATATACGTGGGGAAAAAGGATTAAGAGGGGTGGGAATGAAGAGAGGGACTATGCCACAAGGGGGAAGGGAGAGGGGGAAGAGGAGCATGTACATGATGGGAGGTGGAATGTAGAGATGGAGACATCAAGGGAAGAGAGTCATGCTTTATTTGAAAGGAAGGATGGGGGGGGGGAATGAAAGTACTAGCTAGCTGGCTTTACAAGAATGAGCGTGTTACATCAAGGAATAGCCCCCTAATTTTTTAGCCAAGAGAGAGGGTCTCTTCCAATAAATGCATCCTCCCACATGCATGGTGTGTGTGGAAAAGTCTCCCATGTGGGCTAGGTGGGTATGCACTCTCAATTGTGTGTGACAACCCCTTGCCTCATTTTTCCACATAAATCAAACCCCATATCCCAAGTCTAAGATACTCCCTTGGTCTCCTCCCAATTTTATAATTCGTTTAAACATCTAGGAGGACAAAAGGAGGGTTGGCATAAGGAGTCTTGCCACCTCATCCTACTTTCCCAATTATTTAACTTGCATTCTTTGACTATCTACACCCCCCCCACATGGGCCTATCCTACATGGAGGGAATAATTCAATCTAATATCCATCTCCACCTATTTTATATTACTCCTCCCATGGTCCTTGGTCCATGGCTCACTAAATGCAGGCATGGGACTACCTAGATGGAGGGGTGGAACATGAAGGAACCATGCCACCTTACCATTTTATAATATAACTACCATGGATTATGTACAACACACCTTATGGGTCCTCTTACGTGGAAGGGTGGCACATGGTCATGCCCTGCCACCTCAACCTTGGGCCCTATGCACACCATATTTTATTATACTATTGCCACACATACAAGAACACACATATATTTATGCCTTTTACCTGATGCATGTTGCCATTTGGTTACTATCATGTTCATGAATACTATCAAATTATCCATACATTGCAAACGAGATAATATCCATGTACTAATACTCATGCAAGAGAGTTTTTTTTCCATGTCTATCCTCCAATGTTTTTTGTCCATGTCTACCCTCCAATGGAGGCAAGGTGCATTTATATCTTGAAAAAGTCATTGTATTGAAATCCATTCCATCAATGGTGATACACATGGGCTCATTCATATTTGATATAACCTCATCCCTCTAACAAGCATATAGCTTCCTAGCATCGTTCATGTGATGTAAATGGATTGCCCACCATTTTATATACCTTCCTCAAAGTTTGTCACATATTACTATGCTCAATATAATTTTTAAATTCACCACAAACCTTGCATTTTGACATCCATTTCTTTGATGATGTTTTCACATTGCATAATTGACCACACCAAATTTTGTATTTAAACTAGAAATTGAATTTTTTGTTTCTTCTCTATCTTGTAAATTTTAAACACTCTCCGACACAAACTTTTTGGTCATTCCTAGAGGAAGATGACATCGACACACTATACTACCATCTGGCATTGTTTGTTGAAGATGAGTTTGTGTTAGTGCATTATCTTCAAATATTTAATACAAATTAATGGATTCATTCAAGGTGATTATTTATCCTTTTAAAATTTTCTAGGAAATTCATAAATCACTTTTTCTTTGACCTCTACCCAAGTGCACTAGTAGGTACCATATGGTAATCTAGTTTACTATGGATATCCTAGGTTGTACCCATTAACCATTAGTATCAATCAAGGTTTGCATTGCATCATCTTTAAGTTGCCTTGATATTGTTGAAGGAAGCAAGAACCTCATAAAGAAGATGATTAGGTCTATTTGGCCTTGTCTTGTTCCAAATACACACATGTGTAGCCTCACTATATTTTTTGTAACTCTTCTAATACAAAGTTCCTTACAACAAACTTTCATAATAGTTTCTTGTATATTATGTTTGACTAGAATTATATGCCTCTTGGTTTCTAGAATTGGTACCATGATTGGGTGCGGCTTCACTCTTACATAAACATTGGTTTGACCATAGTAGCTTTCTTTTCTCACTCGTGAGACCATTGCCCATTGAAAACATTTCTCTTGCATCTTCATCTACAAAGTCAAATGTTGAGTGGCCTTGAGAACTATTTGATGCCTTGTAATATCTTGGAAATGGCAATCATTCAGACAAGTTCATTAAATTACGGTCAAGAAATTGCTAAGAGCATTTAGGCAAGTTTATTCAGACAAGGTCAAGAAATTGCCAAAAGCAATCGACTAACTATACAATTGGATTAATTCTATTTTAGTGTGAACATCCTTGATACCCTTTCCTATCTATGGCCTAAATTGGAGAGATTTTGCACTCATCTCCTCACTTGGATGTTTTCTTGATCAAGGGATTATAATGATGCACCTTCTCTAATTTTGATCCCATCCATTGGATATTTGTGTTGATCAAGGGTTGATATTTGACCCCTTATCCTATCTCCCTTAGATATTACCCTTGATCTAATGCCTGGGAGTGATCTACCTCAAATTTGAATGTATCCCTTGTATTAGACATTAAATCAAGGTCTAGGAGTCAAGATCAGGGGTCAAACTATGGGCTATATGACTCCCTAGAATAATTTCTTTTGTCAACTTCAACATGTCATTATCCCAGACAAAGGAGTACTCTCATTAGTACAGCATAAATCCCTCTCTAATCTCTTGAAATTAGGGGATACTAATTTGAGGCCGTTTGAGACCCCATTTCTTTCTTAATGTTGTGATTCTTGAGAAGCCTAAACAAAGGCTCTAGCCATTCCTTGACTCACTCTCTCATGAACAATATGAGAGAAGGATCTTGATCGAAAAAGTGGGTTGTTGAGGATACTGTAAATTGCACTATCAAGATAGGGTTCATAGTGCAAACCCTAACCCTAACCCTAACCCTACAGGGTTCTCATGTAGATATTTATGTTTATGTTCAATAAAACATAATGTACAAGTAGCTAGATTGTGTTCTCTCTCTCTCTCTCTCTCTCTCTCTCTCTCTCTCTCTCTCTCTCTCTCACTTATATCTTATGTTTTCACAGTTGTATTTTAGGATTCTAGGCCTTTGTTTTGTCAACTCCACCTTGAGCCTATGACATATGCTACACCCTATGCCGACGGATGTTTAGTCATACACATATCAAATGACCTTCAACTCATGATTGTTGAGCATTCAGGTTTGACAGGTTGCCGTACCTTGTCAATTTTTTGGGCCTCTTCTTCAGTAGAGCAGAGTATCACACCTGCACCTTTGGCCCCAGGTTTTCAGCCCCAATATCACTCTATCCACACTAACTATGCAGTCTTCTTCAACCCTGCATGATTTGACAGAGATTATAGCTCTACCGCAGCATACCTCACATTGCTATCAATTCTTTTGGGTTGGTGACACCCTTGTTTGTCATAACCTACCAGATCACATCTTCATGGCTACATTGGCTAGCTTCACATTTGGATGCCTCTTCTACATAGTAAATGCACAGTTCACAATGACACATGACATGTTTAGCTTTGGCATGTTTAGCATGAAGCCATACACACCGTCATTCACATAGTCATCTTTCGATTGAACAATCTTTGATCCAAGTGGACTTTACTTTCTACATAATTCCTTCCTCTTCCCTTTGTCCTATCTTTTGGGTTCTATTCCCAAAGGAAACATATGACCCACAACTTAAGATGAGGAAATGCATGTTATGTACAAGATCACATAAAGTGGAACTCATTGTACATGATTTTGCTACATAGTCATTGTGCTCACACATGCACATATGACTATGATTCTTTCCTATTTTCTTTTTCAGTTTTGGATGCTATCATGTGCACCAAATGAAATTCACAAAAAGATCTTGTGCACCCTCTACTTATCCAATGCAATTTAAGAGGGCAAACCCTAACCCTAACTTGAAGGGGTTCTCATGTATATATTCATGTTTATGTTCAATACAACATAGTGTACAAGTAGCTATATCGTGTGTTCACCATTTATTCCTTGTGGTGGTGTGGCTTGTTTGGTAAGACTTAATATGTTGAAATGATATTGTATTTATTTTATCTATATAGTCTTTTTAGCCTTACAAGTTTCGGTAATGGAGGTATTTTTTTCTTGCTCTCTCGTTGTCCTTTTGTAGCTCACTTTTGGTGATCGTCCGCCGAGGTACATAGTTCCATATTTTGTATGGGCTATTTTATTTTAGCATCATGTCTTACGATTGCATGAGAAAGGTTATTTGGAGTTCCATATTCTAAAGTGGTTGGAATAAATAACAAAATCCCTTTGCAAGTTCATGGAAATAGCTAGGAAGGCATGACAAAAGGTAATGAAACATCATGTGACTCTGGTCGGTCCCTAATATGCCAAAAGTTCCTCTATGGAATGCCAACCAATCAAAAGAGATGAAGACACCATTTGACATGGTCCAAATAATTGAAATATTACTTAGTAACAAAAGATCAAACTTTCAAGATGTTTGAGCATGGTTGGAGTAGGCCAACATTATGTGCGAGCATAAGAACCAATTATGTAAGCATGGTTAGAGTAGGCCAACATTATGTGGGAGCATGTGAACTGGCTATGATTTTTGTGTTGATAAGCATTGACAAGATAACATGAGTTAAAAGCACACACACATTTGAATGGATGGTAAATGTTTATATTTTTAATACAATAACTTTTTTTGAGAGCAGAAGATTAATAACTATAATGCTTGGCCAACTGCATGTAGTCAGGAATGTTAGTTGAGAGCCACACATGTTGGCTACAATGTGAGGAGCTTAATTATTCACACATGCTAGTTACACTATAAGAACCTTACAGAGTAATAGAGGAAGATTCATCTAATGAATTAGACCTACAATGATGATGGATCAAAAGGAGAGTGCTTAAGGTTCTCAACTCCATAGCCCTACAAAGGGGAGGAATGGTAGGAAAAAATTAGGGGAAAATCTCAAAGGCCAAATAATAAGACTAATCCTAAAGAGGAGACTAATCCTACAAAGGTCTCAAGAAAAGAGCTTCAATCAAAGGTATATCTTGCTACTAGCTCAAAAGCAAAGGAAGAGATACATCATCCTAATAGCTCCTGCTGCTGCAAGTTGATTGTTATAGTCTTTTATGCAGAGTACATAAGCAAGACCGGTTTCACTGCTGTTGCAAAAACTCTGGTTTATTTGGTTTCTTAGAGTGAGAATCCTAGATGTGTTCTTAGACTCGTAGAGAGCTGCGAACATATCCCATGCTTCTTTCGATGTCTTGACTATGTTGAGCTGTCCTAGCATGACATCTTGCACATTCTACTTGATCAGATGATAGGCATACTTGTCTTTCTTATCCCATTCTACCTAAGCTTGGGCAATGGCAGGATCTGCTACTGGTGCGAAAACTATTTGTGTAGTTCTAGATCCCGTTCTAGATCCCATTGTTGATGCTGTGACAACAGATGGAGTAGAGCTACTTGTGGCTGGATTGTCCAATGGTCTAGGTGTAGACCCATCGACATACTCCCATTTGTCCTAAAGTATAAGAATGGTCTCCATTCGGTATTTCCATGTACCGTAATTGGAGTTGTCTAACTTAGCAGATGCCTCCAGATTGAGGTTACTAGTCGACATGGTGCAAGAAATGTACTCAAAAGTGTCATGAAAATCTCTGTATGAATCAACTGCCAAAACACTGACTATGCCAAGTGAAATCTCTGAACCGTCGGTGAAGATAGAACTCCAATATATAAAATCTGATCTGTATTACAAGGCTTGTGGAATGATGTTGGGAATATCCAAGAGGCTTTAAAAGGTTGAAATTATGTACACAATGCCGTGAGATAGCCGAATAGGCTTTACAATGGTGGCATGTGTGTGTGAAATCAAGTGTTATCTGCCCACTAAAACAATCTGCAATGCCTCTGAACTCTCTGAAGTCTGCTCACTGAACTGACGAACATAAGGTTTCAGGTAATGTAATGATGTGAAACCGTATGTGAGCGTATGGATTGACTCCGAGTAGGTACTAGTCGGGAATTTCGGGCATGGCTTAGATTGGCAACTTGGGGAAATTCAAAGCGTCCCCTCTATCGCGATCTAGTCTACTCTGATCTAGATCTATACCAACCGTCGATCGATGAAAGAACACCAAATAATTCCTTTTCTTTTGTTCTTTTTAAGTGATGGGTCAAATGCATCGATGTAGAGGCAAATGTGCGTGAAGGAAGTGGTTTTGTCGGCGAGGCTAAAATGTGAGTGTAACTTGCACCAAAATGTGCACATTATGTGATGAGCGCATAGAGCACAAAAAAACGAGCAACTTTCCTTTTTGGAGCACCCTCAAATTTTTCCTGGATCAAGAGTTATGACTTGATCTAGGTGGAGGGGCAAAAGGAGTGCAAATGGTGCTCAATGATGATGTGTCACTGTGGGTCACATGCAGTGATGTGGCACTATGCCTAGCAAGAGGTGTGCCAGTGGAGCCCTGTGCTGAGGTGGCAGGAGTGGTCACATGAAGTGACTGTGGAGCACTGTGTGTGCCTGTAGAGGTCAGTGCTGACTGGATAGCTGAGGTGGCACTACTGAGGTGGCACAGATGATGATGTCAACAGATTGCAATGCTGGTACATCGATAGCGGTGCATCATGTCACATGACAAATCATCAGGAATGGTTCACAGAAATGAAGCCATTGGAAGGTCAGAAAAATGTCATCTACACAGCAGACAATACACCAAATCCAATTCAAGGGACATGAGTTATCCCTATGAACAATTTCACTAGTACAAAAGGATTAGTGAAAGATGTGCTCTATGTTCCGAAGCTCAGCAAGAACCTTTTGTCAGTAGGTCAAATGACGAAACACAATTACAAAGTCATCTTTGACGGTGATGAATGCACTATCAAAGATAAATCCAAAAGATGCTAGCTAGAGCAATGCTTAGTGAAAAGCATCTTCCGAAGTAGTATTGGGAAGAAGCAATAGCTACAGCAAACTACTTGCTTAATCTGCTTCCTACCGAACCCATACAGGGTATGACTCCTTATGAAGCATTCACTGGATACAAGCCACACATTGGGCATCTCTGCATATTTGGTTACATAGCATATGCCCACATACATGATCATCATCGCAAGAAATCGGATGCGAAGTCACGCAAATGCATCATGGTTGACTATAGTGAAGAAAGCAAAGCATACAAATTGTATGATCCCATCAACCGCAAGATCATTATCTCCAAAGATATAATCTTTGATGAGGAATTAGAATGGAAAACCTCATCTACACAGGAGATAGAAGCATCGACTTCATAGTCATCTACAGAACAGGTTGATGAAGAAGAGCAAGAATTGCCAGCAACACCCCAAGCAGAGCCACAGCAGCTCAGACGGTCTACTAGGGAAAGCAAACCTCCACCTAGATTGACATATGCTCAGAAAGGCAAAGCAATTCAAGTTGAAACCACCAACTATGCTCTTATGACTACCATCATGGCTATAGAAGAGCCAGTGTACTTTGAAGATGCAGTAGACAAGCCGGAATGGCAAACTGCTATGAATGAAGAAATGGATGCTTTGTATAAGAATAATACTTGGGAATTATGCGACCTTCCACCAGGAAAGAAGGCCATAGCAAACAAATGGGTATACAAAGTAAAGTATAATCCCGATGGAAGTATTCTGAGACACAAAGCCAGACTAGTTGCAAAAGGATTTGCACAACAATATGGTCAGGACTATGATGAGACTTATGCTCCAGTAGCAAAGATGGATTCCATATGGTTCTTGATATCACTAGCGACACTCAGCAAATGGAATGTGTACCAGCTCGATGTCAAGAATGCATTTCTCAATGGTTATCTAGACGAAGAAGTCTATATGCAACAAGCAGCAGATTATGTTGAACCAGGAAAGGAGAATAAGGTTTGCCATCTCAAGAAAAGTCTCTACGGCTTAAAGCAAGCACCTAGAAGTTGGTACAGTAGAATTGATAAGTATTTTGCTGATCTAGGATACATGAAGTCCAATGCAGATCATACTCTCTACTACAAAGTTCAAGGGGAAGACATTACTATTGCACTTTTGTACGTAGATGATCTGATTGTGACAGGAAGCAAGGATAGCTTCATCAGAAAATTGAAACAAGACTTATCTGCAGAGTTCGACTTGAAAGATCTTGGACTTATGCACTATTGTCTTGGAATTGAGTTCTGGAGAGACTTAGATAGCACATTCATGAGTCAGCTCAAGTATGTTGACAGTCTCCTGAAGAAGTTTCATATGGCAGATTGTAGCCACTCCCATGGAACAGAGTTTGAAACTTACTAAAGATTCAGAAAAGCCTACAGTCAATGACAGATACTATAGGCAGCTCATCGGATCTCTTTATATATTTGACAATCACATGGCCAGATATTTGTTATGCGGTAACCTCACTAGCACAGTTTATGTCAAATCCAAAACAGTCTCACTGGAATGTAGCTAAAAGAGTCTTGAGATACATTAGAGGTACAAGACAGTTTGGGATAGAATATAGAGGAAGTCATCCACGGTTGCATGGATACTATGACAGTGACTATGCCGGAGATCATGAGACTAGGAGATCGACACATGGATATGCATTTTTCCTTGGTCAAGGTGCTATATCATGGTTGTCAAACAAACAGCCAGCTGTTTCTTTGTCTTTGACTGAAGCATAATGACTGAAGCATAATATAGAGCACTCACTACAGGTGCATGTGAGGCTATCATTGTGATAGCAAAGAGAATGTTGCAGACATCTTTACCAAACCACTCGGTAAAGAGCTATTCAAGAAACACCGACTAGCTCTTGGTTTGATGCAGAGGAAGGACATTCCCATTAAAGGGGTGTGATGGAATGTAATGCTCAGTCCTTCTTCAATTCCCCAGAATCATCATCTTGAGGGAAGGCCTACTTCATGATGTTGATCCACAGAGGACAACATCGCAGATATGTTTACAAAGGCACTTCCTCGTCCCAAGTTCGAAGTCTTCCGACAGGCTTTACACTTGGTTCCCTTTGTTACATGATCTGACATTCCTTGTACATTCATAGGTGGCTATATCCTTTTGGATGAACATGTGCCACCATGACCAGAAACTACCAAGTATTCTAAGACGTTTCCAAAGTACTTCAGCCCATCCCATGGAGGGGGGTTTGTAGGCCATCTTCTGGTGGTTCTAATGATGCCCTATAGGCCATGGTATGTGCCTTGTAGGCATAAGTGTAGGCACTTATAGTGTTAGTGCCTTCTAGGCCACATAGGACACTTAGTCCTATGTGACACCTAGGACACTTAGTCCTAGGTCTAGGTACAAGTACTTTGTACTTGTGTGTTTTCAAGTTATCTAAGTTTTGACATGACTACTCAATAGGTGTTAAGAGTTCATGCTCAACATCATGTGATCATGTGTGCATAGCACCATCACGTGATCATATGTGCATAGCACTAACCTTATAGAGTGCTATAAAGGAAAGGGTTAGATCCCCTAACCCTAACCCTAAATGGGTTTGTATATATTCTATTTTTTCAACTAAATCTAGTGTACAGTTAGTCATTTGTGGTGTGCTCTCTAGCTGTTCCCTCTCTCCTCATCTCCACTCTTCTCCTCTCCCCTCTTCATATTTTGTCAATGGGGAGTGCCAATTTGTTGCTCATATTCAAGAAAGTCTCTACCAAAGGTGGATTTAATGTGCTCACCCTTTGTTCAAGATCTTAGTAGCCTTTTTTGGAGAGATTTTGTAGTGGACTTTTTGAAGGGCCAACCTTTTTTGGAAGCCTTTAAAGCATCCGCTAGCTACTCCGTGTGTAGCCAACAAATCTTGAGATCTAAAATGGAGTTGGATGGATCTTCTCAAGCCCTTTGGAGAAGGGTTCATAGGCTTTTTTACTACTCATTGTTCTCTTCTTCTAGAGGAACCTCTTTTTTGTTATTTTTTGCCGGTACTTTGGAGTAGCTTGGGCTCAGACCAATGGCTGACCTTTCTATTTTGTTCTTTTCCAACCCCCTTGCTTTGTTTTGGAGGAAAAGAGTCTTGGTGGTGACCTTTGGTCTAGGTAGGGGAGCTTACATGGCAAAACCACGAATCACATAGCCATCAAAGTTCTCCTTTCTCTGGAAGACAAGCAACAAGTGAAGTAGTAGTTCAGTCCCTTCAAGACAAGATGGTGGTGGGTAGAATAGGCTAGCCTAATGCCCACGAGGAGATACTATGTGAGATTGGATTAGGAGATCTTGGCACTAGATGGGGACCACATACAAGAGTTCATTAAATATGGGAGATGTGTATTTCTCCTTCAATTGAGATCCATCACCACCTCCATGACATGTGCAGTAGCACCCCATTCTCCTTGGTCTGCACTCAGTTTACCTTTTTCTTTGGCAGGGATCTAACTGTACATTAAAAAAATATAATACATAATTTTTGATTAAAAAACAAAGCTAGATGTCCTAAACACAAAAAACATGGCTTTTTCAATGCATTAAAGGCGACCAATTGGCCAAATACCATGTAATACACAAAAAAACTACAAGACATTGGTAAAAAACTTTAACTGGCCAAATACCACGGGGTAAACAAAAATACCACATAGTTTTTGTAAAAAACACTGTGCACTAAAACCAAACACCACACAATAAAACCCAATGCACCATGCGGTAAATGCTTATACTAATGTCTATGTTTACATGTCCAGAAGGTCTTGGTTATATGTTCTCTCTCTGCAAACCATAGAGTTACTTTGTGCTTCTCTCTCCTCTCTCTCTCTCTCTCTCTCTCTCTCTCTCTCTCTCTCTTTCTCTCTCTCTCTCTCTCTCTCTCTCTCTCTCTCTCTCTCTCTCTCTCTCTCTCAGTTCTCTGTGTGTATGTGTGTGTGTGTGTGTGTGTATCTCTGTGTGTGCACACCATAGAGTGTACAAAAGAAAGCGATATGGAGGGTTGGGAATTTCCCCCTAATCGCGTTTTGTTGTACAAAAGTTGATTTGTGCTCTCTCCCTCTCTCTCTCTCTCTCTCTCTCTCTCTCTCTCTCTCTCTCTCTCTCTCTCTCTCTCCTCTCTCTCTCTCTCTCTCTCTCTCTCCCCCCCCCTCTGTGCGTGTGTGTGTGTGTGCATGCGCATGCGTACGTGCATGCGCGGGCGCATGTGTGTGTCTCCATGTATCCCTGTTCCTTTCTGGTCTCTCCCTCTCCCTCTTGATCTCCCTCTCCCTCACCCTCACCCTCCCCCTGGCCCTCACCCTGCACCTCCCTATCCCTAAAAAATGAGCACAGAAGTAGTTTCAAGACTATCAGAATCTTGCAAGGCTGTGCGATTAATGAGAAAATTTTACAAGCAGGTGCTCGCAAATGGGGATGATGTGCATGAACATTTTTGGCTGGGAGTCCAACATATCCAATGCCTCTCTCTATCTGTCTCTCCCCCTCCCCCACCCCCTCACCTTCTACCTCTCCCCCTCATTACATACCTGCCCAAAAGAATGCGATTTGTGAGGTTAGGGAAACTTCCAAACCCTGAAACTGCTTTCTTTTGTGCACAAAAATTCCACAAGGGGAGAGAGAGAGAGTGTGTGTGTGTGTGTGTTACTTTGAAGAGGGAGAGAGAGAACCTGGAACTGAACGGATATCATGAGTGATGGACAGGAGCGACTTAGGTGGCGAACTGATATCATGACTGCTGGAGCTCCTCATGCAAATGGATATTAAAAAGTAGATTTTGTGAGTTATATAGCTATTTATGCTAATTAGGGAGTCATTTGCTATAAATAGTACCTGTTCATTGGTTTTTGGATCAATTAGATTTTCATTTAATAATCGCAGGTGTGATATAAATACTTCTCAAAAGTAGCACGAAAGGTTGTCATATTACTCTCTCCTCCTCAACGATCCTCATCTTTCTTGTTTGGTTTCCTGCATGACCATCACGTTTATCATGCTAGTGCCACTGTCGAGCCCATCATGACCTTCACGGTCATCATCATCATGACTTCCCACGCTAGCACCACAATGGAAAAGAAAGGTCTTTTTGTGTGTGTTTATGTGTGCGTCATGCTTTTCTCTCTCTCTCTCTCTCTCTCTCTCTCTCTCTCTCTCTCTCTCTCTCTCTCTCTCTCTCTCTCTCTCTCCTCCCTCCCTCTCTCCCTCTCTCTCTCTCTCTCTCTCTCTCTCTCTCCCTCCCTCCCTCCCTCTCTCTCTCTCTCTCTCTCTCTCTCTCTCTCTCTCTCTCTCTCTCTCTCTCTCTCCCTCCCCATTTCCCAACCCTCCATATCGCTTTCTTTTGTACACACTCTAGTGCACATGCGCGTGTGCCCCCTACCCCCCCCACACACACACAGATAGATAGATAGATAGAGAGAGAGAGAGAGAGAGAGAGAGGTATGTATGTTTCAATAATGTAAGCACAGGCTTTAGTCTGATTAAGGAGGTGATACACCATGCACTAGAGCTTTTGTTACATCAAAACTAAGTACTTTTATTAAGGATAAGTAGTTTTGCAATCCTTGCCCTTGCTTAAAACAATTAGTTTTGAGAGAGAGAGAGAGAGAGAGAGAGAGGTGAAGGAGAGGGAGAGGGAGAGGGAGAGGGGGAGGGGGAGCGGGATGGAGAGGGAGAGATTGAGATTTTACAAAAAAAAGTGAGATGGAGGGTTGGGAAATTTCCAAACCTCCATATTGCTTTCTTTTGTACACACACACACACACACACACACACACAGATAGATAGAGAGAGAGAGAGAGAGAGAGGTGAAGGAGAGGGAGAGGGAGAGATTGTACAAAAGAAAGCGATATGGAGGGTTGGAAAAATCCCAACCCTCCATATCGCTTTCTTTTGTACACACTCTGGTGTGTACACACACAAACACGCACCCACACACCCCCACAAAGAGAGAGAGAGAGAGAGAGAGAGAGAGAGAGAGAGAGAGAGAACATGAGATTAGAGAGAGGGTGTAACAATATAAAGCTTTTTGTGGAAGTATATTTCCATCCCTTCTCTATTGCACGATTAGAAAACTCAAAAGTCTTTGTGGAAGTATATTTCCATCCCTTGTTTATTATAACTTTAGAAAGCACATAAGTCGTTGTGGATGAATTTCCCATCCCTTGTCTATTACACCATTAGAGAGAGCATAATTCCTCCAAAGAGTCTATGATTGAATTGGCTTCGTGAAAACAAGTGGACTTCAAATCCGTAGGCCATTTGTCACTAGGACTGGCTTCTGTAATCTCGGCACAGACTCTCTTCACAAGCTGCTTCGAGGCTTCTGCCAACTTGTAAGCATACAACAACTCCTATTTTCACTCCTTGCTTTCCTCATCTTCACCTTGTCACTCAATATAGCTTTTAGCCTCTGCCATATCCTATACAAAAACTTAGCTCGTAAGCATACGAGTTACATGATTTAATGAAACTAAAATGAAAGCTAGAGACATTCACCTCTTCTGAGAGAGAGTAAATTGCTTTTTATAACTTGGATTGTATTACTTTATCAAAATTTCTTTTTCGATTGAAGATAGTAAATTTAAAGGGATAGTTCAATTTTTGGTGCAAGGGATTCTAGAACAATCACCAATTCTGTCAATGAAAAGGAGGTTGTAGGGACAAGCTTTCCCTTATCAGGGAGAGGGAAGTTCAAGCAAGAAGGAAAGAATAGATAAAATTGAGCTAGCAAGTGTTCAAGGAATTTCTTTTGTAAAAAAGACACTCCCGTTCGAGGTGAAGACATTAAAAGAAGCGCAAAAGCCTATAGATTTGTTACTTTTTTATTTTCTTGAGAAGTATAATGCTAAAGTGGATTTCCATTTGTTTTACGAGATGTGGAATAAAGAGGTCGATTATGCTACCATTTTGGAGACTCCACAAAGATGTTTTAGTAGATGAGCTAGCAGAATTTCAGAAAATTATAGAGAAACAGAAGGTAACCATATCTGGGAAGTCGTATGTCCATGCCAAGGATTTGATTACAGACAAAAAGATTTGGATTCCCATCAATAGGAGGTTTGATAGCTTTATTCCTTGTGTGGACCATATTGTAGGGCATCCATACTTTTATACAAATTCAATTCGGGATCAATATTATCCTGTTAGGAGCTTTTCTCCACCATTTAGGATCCATGACATGGGTTGGATCCTTGCAATAAAGGCATGGAGATTTTGAATTACCTCCTTTGCTTATGTTGAACATGCATTTGACAATCTTGAGGTCCCCTTCCATATGCCAATCAACTTGGAAATTGCTCTTGCCTTCAACATGAAGTTGCCCTCCTTGAACCTAGTTTTTTATGAATTCTGGTATTTTTGTATGGTGAAACATCCAAAATAAGGTTTGATGGTCCTCTGTCTTTACCTGCCCTTGAGAAATGAAACTCTGTTGAAGCATCAAGATATAATAAATGAAATTGAACAACAATATATATGAAAAATGAAAGTTTAAGCTTACTTCAAATGCTCCCAACCGCCGAATGTGTTTCTCTGATTGTACATTGAAATGCTTTGAGTTTTCTTTTGTGATTGATGGATGATGTGCCCTATTCATAAGTATGATGGTCACTCCTTCAATCCAATTTTATGACAAATATAAGCCATTCATGACCTTCTTCAAATGTGATTCTGTAGAATTCAACCATTCTTTTTTGTAGTTGTTCAAGATCAACATAAATATTATTCCAAGGATTATACCCAGTGATCCCCTTACTACCTTCAAATACATCCTCAATATGCAACCACTGTCCCTAATAAAATCATCTATGTGTTCATTGAGTGAAGCTCTTAAATTCCATACTTCTACAGGAATTGGAAGAAGCACATGTTTGATCCTATGATCTTTAAAAGTTGATGACAATGCTTTGAAAATAGAATAATAACCTTTCCTTCTAACTCCACCCTCATTGAGAGCCTCCTGAATTAAGTTTACATCAACTTTGTTGCTTTCCACAAACCGTTGCACAACATTGTGTTTGATGGTTTTAAACTTCTTTTCCTCAATCATCCCTTTCACCAATAAGAGTTGAGAATAGACCTTTCATTTGTTTTATGGGAAGAGCATTTAGATCAACATTTTTTTTTTGGGGCTCCAAAACTTTCCTATAAACCAGATGCATAAATAAGAATTAACATAGGAAGATTTATCATAGCCACATTGCAAATAGCAAATGCTTTAAAAAATATTACCTTGCTACTTGTACTCGGTGCTTGCACCCTCCACTTCCTACTCTCAATTCTGCAAGATTGTGAAGTTTTCTTCTTGTAAGCCTATCTCCCAAAGGGGTCCCTTTCAATCTTGCTTTACGTAACTTCTCCCTCGTCTTTGTATGTTCTTCAATTTCATTATGTAACTGCTCTTTCAATCTGGAGCTTTTGACTATCTACTATTTTTGTGTGTTCGGCTCTTGCTCATATAAAGACTTATACATGTGCGCAACTTGAGACTAAGCCGTGATGTATCCATGCAAACCTTTTATTCCCTCACCCACAAATTTTAGCAATGTTGTCGGATTTGAGAATGGCAGAGTAGAACTTTGGATTAGACATTTCAAATAAATCTTCCCATCACACCATAAGTCGATATGTTGTAAACCTTCTCTCCTCATGTTCATTTAAATTGTTTTTCTATATCCATATTTTTATTTAATTGCTATGGGCATTTTTGCATCATACTTCTAGCATGAAAAATGAATGATTGCAGGCCTTTCATTTGATCCATGTCAAGTGCTTTGATTTTTGTGAGAATAAATCTAGTTTCTTCCAACTATGTTATTTTTTTTAATAAAGCATATGGTTTACCCCATAAATCAATTCCATCTACAGAGTAAATATCGAGTAGTGCTTTCATTGCATCATTGGAGGTTATCATGCATGCTTAACCTGAAGTAATGTGGATTTGTGTGAACCTATTAGTGCATCATCTCCTCGTTGCGTGGTGAACAAACATTAGTTGTTGACCAGTTTGATGGGTTGAATTATTGTGTTTCTTAGTACTTAAATTAGTTAAATTTAATTTCCTACTATTTAGGTCATATACGACTTAATTTCTAGATCAAGATGGCTTGGACTTAATGTGATTTTCCTAAACCAACCCGGTGTTGGTTCAAGACAAACACTATGAATGTCCTCAAGATTTCCACTTTTAATGGGATTCTAATTCTTTCTTTTGAGAGCCACCAATTTTTCTTTTCAATTTGAGCTAGCATATCCTGTAAGAAAACAATACAACATCTGTGCTCAACAGATAACAGGATCTCGTATGCAAGAGAGAAAAACTGATAGTATGGAGAATCCAAAAATCGATTACTATAAAATCGATACAATAGATGGCGTTGCCTCCCAGCCGTGTGCTCCTGTGTGAAAAGCTTCGATGGCGTGCTGGAAACAGTAGAGGACGGAGGCTAGATGCTAAGGAATCAAGGTTGCTGTAGCCAGATGATGATGATGGGCTTCATGGGCTTGCTCTTATATAGCCACCAGTCATAGTCGATTAGATGCAATTGGGAGACCGCCGACCCAGTCCGCCCAAAATGGCCGACTGGAGGTTCAGTCATCCGGGATCATCTGGGGCTCCAAACGGGCCCCGCAACCCGAGAGTGGGCTGCCCCGAGAAATGCTCTATCTACCCTTGGTGCGGTCAGTCATGGGATGCCTTCCCACACTTGCATGTAGCCTAGTTGGCAGTGTGCCAACTCTATCTGAAAGCCGTCCAGCCATCAGGTCACACATGGCCCCCATCTGATGTCCAAACCAAGACCTATCGGATAACCGAGCTACTCAAATGCCTTCTCCTCATATGGGGGGCTTATAAGTAGAGTTAGCTGGTTCCCGTGTAGTTACATGAGAGTGGAGCATTGATATCTAACACCCCCCCTCAATGTCCACCCGCAAGTGAACTTACTTTTTCGCCAAGTCGATGAAGATGCCTCTCCAGCAAGTCTCTTCCAAGAGCCTTCGTGAAGATGTCCACAGCATTCTCTATAGTCGAACAGTACACCAAGTCGACCTCTCCATCCATATTGAGCTCGCGTACAAAGTGATATTGAATCTCAATGTGTTTTGTGCGAGCGTGGAACACAGGGTTCTTTGCAATTGCCATGCAACTCTGATTGTCACATGATAACTGCATAGGCTTGTTCTGCACTGCACCCATGTCCCCTAATATCCTCCTCAACCACACTGCCTCATAAGAGGCAAAACATGCTAATTTGTACTCAGCGTCGGTAGAAGAAAGAGCAATTGTGGGTTGCTTCTTGCTGACCCATGACACAGCTTCAGATCCAAGTGAGAAACAGTAACCTGTCACTGATCTCCTGCTGTCCACGTCTCCTGCCCGATCCAAGTCACAGAATCCAGTCAAGGTGTTGCCCTTGGTATAGGTGATGTTGATGTATTTCAGCACCCGCATCCCTGCCCTCCAATGGTTCTCCTGGGGCTTATTGGAAAACTTGCTTAGTACACCAGTCGCAAAACTGATGTCCAGCCGCATGTTGCACGAGTAAATCAAACTGGCCACAAGCCTTCTGTACTTCGCTTCATCCACCAGTGGTGATGAATCCTCATTTGAGAGCTTCACGTTAACCTCCATAGGAGTGCCAACCGTCTTGCACTCATCAACCATGCCAAATGCCTTCAGTTTCTCTCCAGCATACTTCAGCTGTGAAATGAAGATCTATTTTGGCTCTTTCCAAACTTCAATTGCCAAATAGAAATGCATCAGTCCAAGGTCTGCTGTCATTTCAAACTCTCTTCCTAGCAAATGCTTTGTCTGTGAGATCTCCTCTTCATGATTCCCTATTATGACAAGGTCGTCCACATAAAGGACCACGATCATACACCTGCCTCCTTCTCTGTAGATATACAAATTTGCATCAGATGTGCTCCTCTTGAACCGTTTTGCAGAAAGTAGGCATCAATCCACTGGTACCACGCTCGTGGGGCCTGTTTCAGCCCATAAAGTGCCTTCTTTAGTTTACAAACTTTACCTTCTGAATCGGGGATCACAAAACCTGGTGGTTGTTCCACGTATACCTCCTCCTTGAGATCTCCATTTAGAAAGGTGGATTTTACATCCATCTGAAACGCGGGCCAACTTTCCTGTGTTGCTTAAGTCAAATCACTGCGAATTGTGGTTAGTTGAGCTGTGGGAGCAAAAGTATCCTGATAATCAAAACCATGTACCTGTGCGAATCCTTTTGCCATGAGCCGAGCCTTGTACTTATCCAACGTGCCGTCGGACTTGTACTTGGTCTTGTATACCCACTTGGTGCCGATTACCTTGCGTTTTGGTGGTCGATCCACAAGGTCCCAAGTGTTGTTCTTCATTATGGAGCCATACTCCGACTGCATAGCCTCCATCCACCTATCATCACCCTGTGCTTCTTCAAGACACTTGGGTTCCTCGACATGGATCACCTCTGTCATCAAAGCGTAGTTGACCAAGTGTTCCTGCGCCCTTCTTTGCTCCTCTAATCTCTTGGACCGCCGACGGTGTTCAAATGGTTCCTCCTCAATGGTTGGAGGTTCTCTGCCGTCCAAAAGTTGCTTTACCCACTTCGAGAATGGCCATTGCTGTTGTGGTTCAGCAGGCTCTTCTTCCTCTTCTTTATCTTGAATCCTCCCAAGCACCATTGGGGGAGTTCGGTCTGCTGTTGGTGGTTGTATTGGATGGATATCCTGGTCCTGGTTGTCTGGGAAGGAAGCATCCTCCTCCAATTGATGTGTCTATTCTGAGAAGACCACATCGCGACTTACTATTACATTCTTGGTAACAGGATTATAGAGACAGTAACCCTTTGCCTCTTCACTGTAGCCCAAGAAAATACACTTTCGGCTCTTCGGTTCCCATTTGGTCCTGTTAGCATCAGGGACATGCACAAAATAGTCACATCCAAAAACTCTGAAATGTGTAGCTGAAGGTTTCTTACCAGAAAAGGCCTACAGGAGTCATCCCGTTCACAGCCTACGTGTAGCTATGATTCAGAATGTAAACTGCCGTCTTACATGCTTCAGCCCAGAAAGTCTTTGGCAAATCTTTCCCTTTCATCATACTCCTACCCATTTCGCAAATGATGCACATCTTGCACTCTGCTACTCCATTTTGCTATGATGTATGTGGCGAGGGTTTCTGCCTCTTGATCTCGTGACTTTTGTAGTAACTTTCGAATTCATTTGATGTAAACTCACCACCTCTGTCTGATCTCAACTTCTTCACCTTCCTCCCTATTTCTTTCTCGACCATTGCATGCCATTCTTTGAACTTACTAAAAGCCTCATCTTTAGTCTTCAGGAAGTATATCCATATCCTTCTACTATAGTCATCGATCAACATCATGAAGTAGTAGGAACCACCCAAAGCTTTTGTCTCCATCTTTTCGCAGAGGTCCATGTGAACGAGCTCTAGAGGAGCCTTTGCCTTGTTGGCCTCTTTAGGAAAGGGCTGCCGATGCTACTTGCCCATCATGCAAGCTTCACATACATCGAGCAGATCTGTAATTTCTGGTAGGTCTGCAATCATTCCACTTTTATGCATCTCCTTTAAAGAACTAAGGTTTAGATGACCAAACCTCTCATGCCACAGCTTAGTGTTGCTCACATCAGCTCGAGCACTGAAAGCTGAGAGTTCGTAGATGTTGTTGCGCCGTGTACCTTTACCAATGACCTTCCCTTGAATATCCAAAATCTGTGCACCATTCTTATCGATGTGAACTTTGAGGTCCCAATCCATGATCGCAGAAACGAATAACAAGTTCCTCTTGATATTTGGCACATAAAGAATATCGGACAACTATTTTACAACTCCATCTTACTTGAGAGCAATCGTACCTTTTCCTTTTGCTGGACGTTTTGCATCATTGCCGACTGCTACCAGGATGTCATGCCCTACCGGATGTAGAGAGGTATACCAATCCTTCTGACTGGTCATGTGGCGCGATGCACCACTGTCAATAATCCAAGTTTCATCTGCATGTACATGAACTGCCTCTGTGCAAATCTCCTCAATTGCTACGAACAGCTCTACTGGTACTGCCTGCACGCTGTTGCTGGACTCTTTCTTTACTCCGTTCTTCTCATCTGCAATCTTCTTCCAGCACTCATTCTGCTTGTGCCCTGCCTTGTTGCAATAGAAGCACTTGATCTTCTTCTTTCTCTTTTTATCATCAGAAGAAGATGAGTTACCAGAGTCCTTACCCTTACCTTTCTTTGATCCAGCCGAGAAATCTGAATCTTCTCTAGTCCTCATCTTTTGACGCATCTCCTCCTCCAGAAGCATTGCGCTGAAATCCTCAAAGTTGAGGGGCGGATTTTTGTTCTGCGTATTCAACACTGTAACAAGACTGTCGTACTTTGGGTGGAGAATATATATGCACTTTCGTGCTAGATTCTCACTGGTGATGGTGATGCCAATCGCAGTCATCTGATCGCGCAAATTCTTCACCCTGGCGATGAACTTCTCTGTCATTTCAGACTCAGACAATTTCTCGTTCGTGAGTTGAGTCTCCAGATTCTGAATCCGTGTCTGATTCGTGGTCTCGTACTGATTTTTCAACCGTCCATGCCTCCTCCGTTGTGGTGACATGTTAAATTAACACCATGATAGAATCACTTCCACTGCAGACAATAGAACACAGCACATCTGCATTTCTTCTTGTCCACGTGAGAATTTAATCTGCAGTTGGTACTATCTGTTGTCTTGCATTGGTTGGACTCGGTCTCGCAACCGGCCACCCCAGTAGCAGTATCCCAAAGCTCGTATGCGCTTAGGATTGAACTTCCAGAGTGGTTAGTTAGTGCCGTCCAACTTTCCACTTTCACCGAACGGTGGGATTCGCAGTCTTGCGGGCTGGGCCATCTCTCACAATCTGCTCGCAAACAGAAACACACTACCAAATCTTCTTGCTAGAGCCCAAGCTCTAATACCATGTAAGAAAACAATACAACGTCTATGCTCAACAGATAACAGGATCTCGTATGCAAGAGAGAAAAGCTGATAGTATGGAGAATCCAAAATTTGATTACTGTAAAATTGATACAATAGATGGCGCTGCCTCCCAGCCATGCGCTCGTGTGTGAGAAGCTTTGATGGCATGCTGGAAACAGTAGAGGACAGAGGCTGGATGCTAAGGAATCAGGGTTGCTGTAGCCAGTGATGATGATGGGCTTCATGGGCTTGCTCTTATATAGCCACCAGTTGTAGTCGGTTAGACCCAATTGGGAGACCGATCCAGTTCACCCAAAACGGCCGACTAGAGGTCGGTCCCGAAATAGGCCACCGACCACACGATAGAACCATGGCACAGAATAGAGCAATTGACCTATGGTCACCGTTCGGCCCAGAGCCATCCGGGATCACATCTGGGGCTCCAAATGGGCCTCGCAACCCGAGAGTGGGCTACCCCAGGAAATGCTCCGTCTACCCTCAATGCGGTCAGTCATGGGATGCCTTCCCGCACTTGCATGTAGCCTAGTTGGCAGTGTGCCAACTCTATCTGAAGGTGTCCAGCTATCAAGTCACACATGGCCCCCATCTGGTGTCCAAACCAGGACCTACTCAAATGCCTTCTCCTCATATGGGGGGCTTACAAGTAGAGCGGATAACCGAGCTACTCAAATGCCTTCTCCTCATATGGGGGGCTTACAAGTAGAGTTAGCTGGTTCCCGTGTAGTTACATGAGAGTGGAGCATTGATGTCTAACATATCCTTCATAGTCAAAAAATCCTTTGACTTCAACTCTCTAGATATGCGACTAAATATTTGACCTATGTCTTCATGTCTATGGTTGACAAGAAGAAAAATCATTTTTAATTTGTCAAATATTTTCAAACCAACCAACATAGAGGACAAAGCAAATGTATATCCATTATTTTTTTCTCTCTAACAATTATTGGCATGTATCTACAAGGTAAGAGGTAAACATCCATGAGAATATTTGACTTTTTTGTAGTGCCTTATGCATAACAGTGCACATGCATGTGTGCACGTGCGCGCGCGCGTGTGTGTGTACCTATATTTATATTTATATAAATGTATTGTTAAACTTTTTTTAAAAAAATTTTGGTACTTCCAAAAAACTACAAAGTTATCTTAATTTGTTTTTTTAAGAGTGGATTTTTTTTTTAATGCATCTTAAAGCACTCCAGAATATGTATAAAAATGATTTCTGAGAGTGCACTTTCAAAAACTATTGCGAAAATGATTTAGAGAGTGCACCAATCCAAAATAAATGAAATATGTGTTGGTAGTATGCAATTCAATAGCCACGTGTCTAATCCTCTACATTTGGGCTACAACATGCATAAAACCCCTCATTTCCTTCTTACTTTTGCCATGCATTCTAGACATTCCAGTAGACAGGAGGGTTTCCTCAACCCAGCCCCCCCTTCTCACTTGTGGCAAGAATGGTATCTCTCAAAGTTTCATTGTCTCTGTCTCCCCCTTAACATGTATCTTATGCAGCATAAACATTATTTTTTTCTTTAGCCACCATTTTGTGAGGTGGCTGTCAAAGTAGCCACTCTTCAATATGCTACTCTGCAAAAACCATCCCTACACACACACAGGAGTTTCCTTGCTTGATTACCATTGGGTTTAACTACTTTGCATATGCCCTTGCAAAGGCCATAGTTATCTCCATGTTGGCACGGTGTTGTTTCTAGTAGAATTTATTAAGGAAAAGCATGAAATCTCTATATACTTCAAGACATACACTTCTACACTTTATTATATACTGGTAGGAATCCCTAGGTGTTTTAAAAATACCAATATATTCTCTTTTTTACAGCTCTATCTCCTTCAAGTACTTGGGATTAGCTCATATCAAGCTAAGACCATATTCTATATGGAGCTCCTCCTTAAGGCACAACCTCGACTCCTCGAGGTACTCCACTATTAGAGATTTCCTATCAAGATGAGACCATATTCTTCCTAGAACTCCTCCTTCTCAAGGCACAAGTTGGACTACTTCAAATACTCCACTTTTAGAGCTTTCCATCAGCCTCTGCACATAGATCAAAGGAAAAATATTGGAAGCATATATATGGGTGAATATTTAGACAAAAAATGGGTGAAACAAGGTTAACATGCTATTATTTTTATGCTAGCTAGCACATGTATGCTAACTTTCCAATTCCACTATTTTGTTCCATGATATACGTACACCCCAAAGCTTCTGTAAGTAGTTTTCGAGGTGCATTCATGGTACAAGAAGATATAAAGAACAAATTGTCACAAGATAATTTTCCCTTGTGATTCTAGAAGGAAAAATCTAGTGATAGTTAGCAGAGTAGCAATGATCTTTTGGATGAAGAGGGTGCCGAGAGTTCTCCTCACATTTTCAAAGGAGGTGTGAATGGGATTCCAAACCCATTGCCATATCGTCCCCCCATCATTTTTTATTGCTTTGCACCTTGTTCTCCTACACATCAACCCTGCCCAATAATGATGATGAAATTTCCTAGATTCTCAAGCCAAGATTATAATGTTGTAGATGCCTATATTGTTGGAATCCTTTTAAGTTAAATCATATAGCAGAGCTACAAGCTTGGCAAAATCCCTACATTTGAAGCTGGCCCAAGCCTTCAAAATCACAACCATAAGCAGGGAGGAAGGAGACCTGAGATGGGCTAAGGTGAAGATTCATCTAGTGGTGTCCATCCAATCTCCCCCTGAGGAGGGGCTGCAAGCATGAATACCATGAATGAATAAAATTTTCCAAGGCCCATCCCCAGGCATAAGTCCTCTAACTACAAACTTGCAAAGAAAGGCCCTACATTGCAAGTCTGGATCTATGATGTCTCCTGCGCGGGAAGGATCAATGTGTCACAAGCTACTCTAGCAATAGTGTCAGTAGTGCAATCTAGCCCCTCCATAAAAAATTCTTGATAGGCCATATGAGATGAGTGATACAATCTCTAGAATTGCACCAATAGGAGCATACATATCAGGCTATGACAAAAAAAACCTGGTTCATAACCACCACTCTGGGTGCAAGGTCCAATCTAGCTAAACTCTAGAAAAGGAGTTTCCTCCTATTTCTCTCTAACACAGGAGCAAGCTGCTATGAAGAAGGGATACCCAAACCAACCTGGCATCCTAGGTATCTGACTGACACACCCCTCTGAATCCATGTGAAATCCAAATTAGCCCCCCAATCTGGAGTGTCATCACCATAGATCCAAAAGCCATTGGATTTGTTCCAATTGATGTGAGCACCTACTGCAGTACAAAACAAATCCAAAGCTGTCCTAAAGGAAGTGAGAGTCTGATGAGAGGCTTTCAAGAAGATAGCAATGTCATCTACTAGCTCGTAATCCACGAGGTCCTCTTCCGATCTAAGCAAAAGTCTGAGCCCAAGAATGTCAACTCTAGACCTAAGAAAAATGCTCATAGCCTCAACCACAAAGAGGAAAAGAAAAGGGGCAAGAGGGCACCCCTGATGGACTGATCTAGAAATTTGAAACCTTCTCCTAACCCCTCCTATGAGCACTTGGCTGTGGGCTGACCTGTACAAGGTTGAGACCCCTCTGATCCATGCATCTGAAAAACCAAAGTGATGAGGGGTACCCTCCAAGCAATCCCAATCGACCCGTCATAGGCTTTTTCAAAGTCTAGGAGTAGAATTGCAAGCTTTTGACCACTCTTCATGGCCCACTTTGAAGCTTTCCAAAAGGAGAATATATTATAAAAAATGCTTTTACCATGAACAAACCTTGTCTACGTATCATGAATAAGATCAGGGAGTAAGGGATGCAACCACATTCCAGATTGCTTTAGCCATGATTTTGTAACAAGTGCCCAATAGAGTGATGGGTCTCCACTACAACACTAAATTTCGCACCCCCCTTTTAGGATTAAATGTATGAGACCCTCTGTAAGTGAGCCAAGCATCTCACCGAATTCCCAAGCGCCCTGCAGGGTTGAGGTGATGTGATCCCCAATCATATCCCAAAAGGTCAAGAAAAAGGAGGGTGTAAGCCCATTTGAACTTGGGCACTTACACTTATGAAGGGCAAGAAGAAATTCTAGGTTGGTAAAAGGTGCATCAAGAGAGACTCTCATATGTGGACTCACCAACCTAGGGATACACTGCCAAATGACATGTCTGGCATCATCTACAGCGAGACTACCAAGTGAGGCATAAAAATCTGTAGCTATGTGCATGATGGCATCTGGATCTGACTGCAAAACTCCATCTAAGTCAATAAGCTGAGAGACACTCTCTCTACTATGTCTGGGGCCATGAGTGGAGAAGAAATGCTTATTGACTCTACCTCCCATTTGTATCTAGAAGGCCTCTCATGCATGAAAGGCAAACTCTACTCTCTGATTGAACAAAATCTGTTGATGAGCTGTTGATGCAGCAAGGTGCTCCTGAATCCAAGCATCAAGTGGCCTCTTCTACTCTTCCCTCTGCAAAGCTGCCAATTGTTGGCAAATACCAATCTCTTGTTGAGAGTTGTGGTGCCATGAGCACATGTAGAGCAAAGGTATGAGCAAAGGTATGAGTAAAGGGAAAGCTGCCACATGGCATGGAGGAGATATCCCACATGTGAGCAAGCAAAATGGATGTAAGTACCCTCACCTATAAAAGGGAGGTTCATTTGAAGTAATATCAATCAAGCACTTTGCACTATCTCAAGATTCTCTTTATGAGTCCAAGCTAATCTATCTTGGAACCTAATTGACTTGAGATACATGTCATGAGCACTCTCTTCATCATGTTTCCACATAGGTTCCATCCACCTTAGAGTGCTCCATAGATCCTGAGGCACACATGTTTTGTCATCTCTCACCTGAGAATCTCACGTATCCTGGTACTAGCAACTAGATAAAAGTCGCTAATATCAAAGATGGCTGCTGCCATATGTGAAGGGCAGGGCAATCCACCTTGCACATGAGAAACCCAAATCTGCAAAGCTACCTTTGAGAGGTCCTCCTCTGCATAAAGGGTATCTAGAATCCTAATGCTAGCAGAATGTCCTCTCAAATGCAGCTTGGAAACCATGAGAACCACCAGAAAGTGATCCGAAGTGGAAACCCCAGGGACAATGCAAAATGATCCTCCTATATCCAAGGGCCACTCATCAACATAAAATTGATCAATCCATGCACGGATAGGCATCTGCAACCTCTTGTTTGACCAAAAATGCAGGAGTGACCAAAAATGCAGGAGTGACTTGTGATTAAGTGTGAAAAGCATCGTCAAGCCAAACATCTCTGCCACTGAAACTAAAGAGAAAGGCATCCCAAGCTGCCCCCTCTAAAGAATGGATGATGACACCCTCTTTGCCCCCTTTTTTTATATGAGGGTAACTCTACCACGTTGAAGTCCCCTCCTATGACCCATGAATCTAAATGGGGGCACAAGAGGGCAACTTCTTCCAAAATAGTACACGATCCCCTCTGTTATTGGGGGCGTAAAGGTTGAGCAGTCCAACCTTGTGACCCCCAATCAAAAGAAGAGCCCACTAGGCTCTACAAGGTGAGATCACACCATGTTCAACAACCAAGGGGAGAAAAGAATCTAAAACTAAAAAAGTAGCTCCCCTAGTACCAAAGGCAAGTGACCAAAAGGTGTGACCTGAAAGTAGCTTGCTCGAATTTATACAATCACTGGCATCAAATATGTGCTCCTGCAAGAGTAAAACATCAATGGAGCCACCAATAACACCTGGATGAAGCTGATTCCGCGAATTAGCTGTTTGCGGTGGTGACGAGGGATGCCACAAGGCCCTGTATGTTCTAGCTAACAATCCTTATCGATGGGAGGAATTTACAAGTATGGTTTTAAAGATGGCTAGATGGTTGTGTGGTTTTCACTTTGAAGTTGCTTGTTTTCTTGTAGGTGACATAATTTAGAAAGTCATGCTACTTTTTCCATCAACTTACTAGCTTGACCACCCTCACACAATGGCCAATGTAAGGCTACCACTCCTCCAACTTGCAAGGATAGCAATACCTCCTCCTTTGGCAAGTCATACACCACACACTTGTGTACATCCATACCCACACTCTTGGTTGGTAGAATAATGCATTGTGTTGCTGGTGACCATGTGGTATGTAGCTTCTTGCCGGTGTTTTCATGTTGGCTCGCAATAAAAATGAAGATATATAGCCTTTAGAAGAGTTATATGATTGATTCATGTGCCTCTTCTCATGAGAACTATGTACACACGTACCCTTGCATGTTAAATTGATTCTTGATGCTAGCATCACCCAAAGAGTTTTTCTGTTAAAGGTATGGCGATTTTCTTTGCATGCTAACATGAAACTTGATGCTAGCATTGAGTCTTTAGGTTGAAAATATATATAGTCATGTGCCATTATAGTTATTTTAATATTGTTACAAAAGGGCATGTAGGAGGCTTACAATCCTCGTGGGTGAGAGAAAAGACACACACTTTCCTCAAATCCGCCCACAATACGAAAGAGCCAATGAGAAGGCTCTCACTTTCTTGACAAAATGTGAAAGGTTGGTGCAAGGAGGGAATGGAGGTCGCTGTCCGACAATTGTGTGCGAGCATTATAAATTCCACTAAGTGCCACGTGTAACACAGGAGCCAATCATGGGGCACTACATCTTTTGTCACGTGTAAAAAAGGAGTCAATCATGCGCAGCGCACAGTCGATCGGGAGCAGCTAATCCTATAACGCACCTCGCCTATACAAGGCTATCCTCTCTGATGTGAAATTTGTCGCGGGTGCTACTCATCTACAAGCAATTATTTATGGCAATCGCTGCAGGTAGCATTGCCGAAAAAGAGATGAGCTTAGAAGACGCTGGAATTTCCCATAGATTCGTTAAGACGAATGGCATTAGCCTGCATATTGCGGAGCAAGGCTCGGGTACGCTTGGCTTGATTAATCCCTCATTTTTGCAAAAGCATAGTTTCTTTCCCTGTCGTTCAAGAAAGCATCCACAGTCCCAACATTCACGCCCCAAGTGATTTGAGCGCGTCCAATGTTGAAAGAGAAGCTGCCACAAAATTCATGCCTTTTCAACTACGAAACAAACATGTGTTAGAATAGGGATATTTCCAAGTCGTAGAGTATGTCAGATGGAACGATTTCCAAGTTGTAGAGTTATGTCATATCCTGTCAAGCTGAGAGCAATCTGGGCACACCTTATTTCGATGGTTTAATGTTTGTTCTACTCTCTAAAGATGCACCTTATTTAAGGGCACGTGAAGCCCTTGTGGGAGCTTATCACTGCTTGGGAAGCTATCCACTCAATAATACTTTTATGTACATAGATACATACATGTGCATGGATGCATGTCGCATGTATTTGTGTTGATAAGTGTAAAATTTCTACAAACATTCATCCTGTAAAGTCTTGCGTGCTTTTCCTAATTTAAAAGATGCTTTCTTTCTTATGGTCTCCTCCTGATGTGCCTCGGTCATTCAAACATAGCCTGTCATATGTGCAAATGTCCTTGAAGGTGATTTTTTTCTCTACCTCAAACCCCCCGCCCCCTCCTTCCTTCCCTTCCCTCCTCCTCCTCCTCCCCCTCCCAGCAATTGTACTATAATGAGGAACGTAGAAATCATCACTTGGTGTGTACTTCTTGGTGTATTTCCAGGGAATGTGCAGCAGCTAAATTAAACCAAGTGACCGTAGGGGTAAGGCAGAACAGGTGTGCTTTTTTATGATACTAATGGTGTGAAAAATCCACACTTTTCGAAAATGCAAATGTGTGCAATGCATGCAGAATTTGAATGCCGATTGGTCCTCCAATGGGAAAGAGCGTCCTCGTGAGAGTACTTGTTACGGATGAATGCAATGTGGTAGAGAGAATGCTATGTGAGATTCCCAATGAAAGGGTGATACCCTTTACGGAAATGTTTTGGGTACACATATGGCACGTCCCAAAAATAAGTATCCATTCACGATGGAATAAGCCTCTAAATCCCCGACCTCATTACACTGAATCTTCCCATAAATGTCAGCGAAGTTCTCATCTAAAGGATAAGCTTCAACCATTGCTCCTAATGATTTCTCCTTAATCACAGAAACGTGATTACCGTCTACTCAAAGCATCAGCTACTAAATTCTCCTTTCCTGACTGATATTCGATATTTGGTTGCCCAAAAGATTGAATATATTCAGCCCATTTGATTTGCCTTGAAGAGACAATGGGTTGAGAAAACAAGTGCTTGATACTTTGATGGTCAGTCTTAATCTTGAAAGCAGAACCATAGAGCATGAATGATTGCCAATAACTTCTTCTCATACGTGATATATTTCAATTCAGCCCCTTGAAGTTTTCTACTCTCATAAGCAATGGGATGCCCTCCTTGCATCAACATTGCCCCAATCGAGGTACCACTCGCATCCGTACATACAACAAAGAACTCTTTGTCCATGTCCGGAAGTGTTAACACTGGTGCAGTCACCAATGTTCTCTTAAGCTCCTAAAAAGCTACTTGGTGAACCTCTCCCCACTCATACAAGGAATGCTTCTTCAACAAATCTGTTAGTGGGGAAGCAAGACGTGCAGAATTCTTAATGAATCTACGATAATAACTACACATCCGTAGGAAGGATCTCAGCTCATGTATGTTTTTGGGTATTGACCAGTCAATTATGGCCTTGCCCTATTTAGGGTCAACCCAAATTCCCTCAGCAGACACAATGTATTCTAAATACTCTATTTCTGTCTTGAAGAACTCACTCTTCTTGGTATTTAGGAACAATCGATCCTTTCTTGGGAGCTCCATCACCTAGTAAGGTGATCCTTATGCTATTCCTCATTCTGGCTGAAATCTAAAATGTCGTCAAAAAAGACTATGACAAATTTTCCCAAGTAGGGTCACAAAACCCTTCTCATCAGCCTACTAAAAATGGCTGGAGCATTAGTTAGGCCAAAAGGCATGACCAAAAACTCATAATGTTCAGTGAGAGTGCGAAAAGCAGTCTTATGTTCATCCCCAGCTTTCATACGAGGTTGATGATAACCAGATTTCAAATCCAATTTACTAAAAACTTTAGCACCTTTAAGCATATCTAATAAATCATCCACTCTTGGAATCGGATACCGGTTTTTAATCGTAAGTTTATTCAAAGCACGGTAATCTATACACATACGATATGATTCATCCTTCTTCTTAACCAATAATACAGGTGCTCCAAATGGACAACTGCTTGGTCGAATCAGGCCTTTTTACAACAGATCTTCAATTTGTTTTTCTACCTCCTCCATTTCTATCCTGTTCATCCTGTATGGGGCTCTACATGGAGGAGAAGCTCCTGGCTCTAAGTCAATGGCATGATCATCTTCTCTCTCCATAGGCAATTCGAATGAGTCATCTCTTGAAAATCGATCCTCATAAGTTCTAAGGAACTCATTTCTCTTCCGATCTTCTTTTGAGATATGAAGATCTCGTGAATCCCGTATATACACAAGATTACAATCTACCCCTCTTTTTACCAATCTTTTCGCTTGGGTAGGAGTAATCAATGGAATTGTATACACGTCCCGATCCCCTACGATCCTTATGTTTTCGTCCTTATGTACAAAGCAACAATGATGAGTATGAGGATGAATAGCAGGGTTAAAATCATACCGCCATGGTTTACCTAGAATCATGTCAACGTCTTGTAAAGGGGCTACTAGAAAATCCCTTCGATCTCTATATTTTTGTATACGAAAAGGAATATTCCGTACTATGGATGTGTCTTCTTCATTGTGTCCCCTAAAAGCTCCTCAAAGCGACATGTTTTTTATAGGTTCTGGTTTAAGATGGAGTGATTTTGCCAATCTATCACTTACTAAGTCATAATTACATCCATCGTCTAGGAGAACCACTATTCTCTGTCCATTCACGAATCCATACACCTTAAAAAGATCATGAGGCCCAAAGGTATTGGCTGAATGGACAGCATTCACTATTAGCTCAATAGTCACAGTAGATTTCGAGGGTGACAAGGTAGAAGCCTCACCCTCCTGCTTGGATGCCTTGGCTTTCCCTTTTATTGAATTCGTCTTGGCAATCTTAGCCAAGAGAACGGGACACTTATGCCATAAGTGCCCTGGCTTATGTTTCTTACACCCGAAACATTTTCCTTCCTTAATCAACTTCCTCTCCTCTTCGTCAGTCATAGAAGGAAATGGCACCCATCCAGGACGTGATTGGCTGTTCACATTCCTTACAAGAGCTTTACCCTTCCCTTTATTATTCTTAAACCGGTTTGGTTTCCTAAAAGTGGGTATATTGTTGGTCTTAGATGATGACCCATCCTCCTTATTGAAGGGTTTACGAGGATTCAATTTCCTCTCGGCTATTTCACCAGCTTAGTGAGGTCCTTAAGCATGGTCGGGTTAAACATTTCAACCTCGTACCTTACTTTTGGGCTTAAAGCTGCTAAATACTTCTTTCTCCTATCTTCCTCACTCTTTTCGGGTAACTCTCTCATTATCGAACTGCCTTAACCTCTCCCAACGAAAGGTTAGGTTCTCTTCATGCCTCGGTGGCATGAAAGTGGCTTTCGGTTGCTCCACGAATTTAGCCCATATATGAATAGGCTCTTTTCCTGTTTGTGACAAGGACCACCACATTAGAGCATCCTTCTGCAGATGCAATGTGGCAAGAGCAAGCTTCTCTTGCTCGGTCTTGTCTTAATGGGCAAAGTATAGCTCAAAATGGCGAATCCAATTGAGGATTTTGTCAGCCTCCCTTGCCCCATCATATTTGGGAAACTCAATTCTCTCTCGTGGTTGGAATTTGGACCTCTTAGAAGGGGTACTCAACTCTTCATCCCCGAAGTTTAAAGTCCTCTTAGTCCCTAGTCTTGCAATAATGGACTGTATTGCTAAGCTGGAAAATCAGCTTATCAACAGGAGTCTCCTCTACCCAGTTTGGGAGATCATAGGGAGTCTTGCAGGCTGGCATATCTGGACTTCCAGATGCACGTAGACCTTAGGAGATCAGGCTTCTTCTGCTACCCAGACCCTAGTGGACATTTGGAGCACGATCATTCACACGCTCAAGGATCAGTGGGAGGGAGTCCCGGGCAGGGAAGGAGAAGAGACGTCGCTTCCTTCGCGACTGGGACCATCGAGAGCTGTTCTTCCAGCACTTTGCTCAGAGTCTTCAATGGCATTACTCCCCCCCACCGTGGCTGTTTGTCCACACTCCCCTGAGAGGCTTGTAATTGGTATTTTGTTACCTCGGGCTGTATCCGTTTTGCGATTGCAGCCCGTTGGCCCTTAGGCCCTCTTGTACTCTCGTTTTCAAGCAATATAACTAGCACTACTTTTTGCGCAAAAAAAAAAACAGGAGTCTCCTCCCTTCCTCTTGCACTTGGCTTATAATCCATGTGTACTGGGTTTTGAGTTGAAGGCGTGAACTCATCACCTTGTTCTTGGCTGTGGTCTCATTTCTTCTTTCATTATGAAAGGAGAACTCCCTATCAAGAGGTTCTTGAAGGAGAGACTGCTGTAGATTTATTTGTGGGTTGTCATACTCAAGATGTGTATAACTCTCACCTAATCCATCCTCTTCAAGAGGGGGTGAAGGTGTTCTTTCTCTCTCTCCTTGGGGTAATGGAGGAAAAGGAATAAGTTCATTGTTATATGTCCCTTCCCCTTCCATTCTTTCCTTTTAGTAATACAAGAGAGAAAATGTCTTGCTGTAATTTCAAAAAAAAAGAGGTTTATTTTACAGCAAAAGTCAAGTGTTGTAGAGTTGGTGGTACTTATCCGACTCCTGCTTCGTTTGTGTTGAGAAGACACTTTAAATGACCTCCTTTCCCTTCTCTTTCAAGCTTTTCTTCTTGTATTTCTGCTGTAAACTGGTACGCTCTGTTTGGGCTACTTGTTTTGAGCGGATTGGAGCTCTAGATACCGTTATAGGGGGTACTTGATGGGTGGATCACCCCCCTTAAAATCTTATTCCGATCCGACTTTCCGTTGGGGAGAACGGGGGATCCCTTTTCCTCACGGTTTAAGGATTTTAAGGGTACATTCACATGGGTGGGGGGACGGGGGCGGGGGGGGGGGGCAATTCACCTCGTGAGGACACCCCGTTCACCGTTCAAGACCAGAAATTTTCAGAAAAATCTCGTCTTAGAACCTCGGAGATCGGTCGGTCGTGATCCTCTTCCGCAACTTCTCTTGCGACTTCCGTCGTCCGCAACTGTCGCCCTCTTCTCGTCCCGCTTGTGGATCATCACCGCTCTGATACCAAATGTGAAAAATCCACACTTTTCGAAAATGCAAATGTGTGCAATGCATGCAGAATTTGAATGCCGATTGGCCCTCCAATGGGGAAGAGCGCCCTCGTGAGAGTACTTGTTTCTTTTTCGACCTACATGCAAAGTGGGAGAGAGATGACGGATGAATGCAATGTGGTAGAGAGAATGCTACGTGAGATTCCCAATGAAAGGGTGATACCCTTTCATTAATGTCCCTTGAGATCACTCAAGTTCCACCTTCCCATTTACACCTACCCTTATCCTATGACCCATGCACCTACCATTCAATGCACTCTAATGCCTCTCCTCCACTCCTCCTCTCCTCTTTCCTCCCCTCCTCTTCCTTCTTCCTCTCCCCTTGCTGCCCCCTCTTCTTCCTCTCCTCTACTTGCTGACTCCTCCTCTCCTTGCTCATTCCTCTCTCTCTCTCCTTCCTTTCATCCTCTCCCCTCATCTGGAGTACCCCTATTTTTGGTAGGGGTCTCCTGGGCTTCAGGAAAGCGGACGGAGTTATGTTTTTGGTTTTGAATCAGCCTTTCCCACCTCGATTGACGAATGGGTTCCCATTCAGTCAATCCGTTACCACCCACACCGGCCGCGAGAACTGTCACTTTCTCAAAGGACGAGCTGCAGCAGCTGCAAAAGGATTTGGAGCACGAGTGTTCCACAACTCTCTTCGCACGCATCCATGGCTCCCACCCCTCCAGGTCACAAGCTAGAGATTGGATGCTTGCGGCACTTCCCCAGGAGCTCGCCCCCCACCTTAAGGATGTTCGTTTGTTGGGACGAGGTTTCTTTCAGGTGTGCCTAGATTCCCCGGACGTCACGAGAGACCTGCTACAGGCCGGTTTTCTTTTTCTAGGCTTCAGGAGGATTTTTTTGTTTCCCTTTCAACTGGGCTTTGACCCAGTTGAAGAGGACAAGCAGGGAGTTTCTGTTTTCATCAGATTCCCTGGTCTTCCCTCAGTTTATCACCGGCTACTTTCAGTTATTGGCGAGAGTTTGGTGTGGTAGCAGAGATCCCCCCTCTTCCTGGCGAACCCTCTTCGGCTGCTGAGACGGTCAGGATGGATGGGGTACCTAGGGTTAGGGTAATTGTCCAGGACCCCAATATTTCAGATGACCACATCATGCTACAGCGACCCGATGGGTCCTTCTTCCACCAGAGATTTGAGGTTGCAGGTCGGCAAGACCAGTGCAGGATTTGCAGATCCTCAGGGCACTTCGCCAGAGATTGCCCAAAGAAGAAAAAGAGACCCAGAATGCAACCAGCTCGTACTAGCTTACGACAGAGAGCTGGAGCAGGACCTACCGCTCCACAGGCGCCGCCTCAGACACGGGCTCCCCCCCTCCTAGGGCTACCCAAGTCCCTCCTACACCTGGCACCATCTCTGGCCCACGGTGGGTTCCGGCTGTGGTTAGGCCCTCTACTTCAGATCACACATCCACCGCTTCGGAGGCTACCCCCTTGGAGCCTCGGGAGGAGACTAGTGTTCAGGAGCCTTGTTCGACCCCATCCCTGGATCAAGTTGTACCTTCCTCAGCAGCCCAGGTTGTTGGCACCTCATTCGTAGCAATTCTTGATCAGGATCCAGTACAGGTGCCTCCTTCTTTGGATAGAGGGAAGGGGGTCTTACATTCTATCCCTGCTTCGGTAGGAATCCTTCGTACACCCTCCCCAGGACTGGCTCAGCGGAACTCCTTTTCTGCTTTGGAGGACCTCTCTAAACTCCCAGATGATGATTTTGTACCTTCTACTTTCGGAGAGCCAGTTATCGGCATCCCTTGTGAGAGATCCTTCTCTCTTTCACCTGTGGACTTTCCTCCCCTTGGACCTCGTGTGTATGGCAGGAGGTCAGCTCCGGCGGAGGGTTCTTTTTCCGCCACCAGGTCGGGTAAGGTATTCCAACCCGCTTCCTCCCGCCGATGAGGATAGCCAATTGGAATATACAAGGATTGGGCGGCATCCCTCATCGCCGTCGCAGACAGCGGATCAGGAATCAGCTCCATCCAGGTGTTTCAGGTGGTTCCGTAGACATTCTTTTTCTTCAGGAACACAAATTGGATGTCAGAGATTGCTTTAAGTCAGGTAAGCTACTTTCAGGCCGGACTTTTTGGCTTCCTGCCTTGGGAACCAGAGGAGGTACATGCATATCAGTTTCAGATTCTATTCTCCCTCTGATCATTGGACACGGCATGATAACCCCCTCCAAGGCCTAGTGGGTTTTACTTCTGATCAACGGACGTAAGGTTGGTTTCCTCAACCTCTATGCTCCGAACAACAGAGGGGACCGTGTTCTGTTCTGGAAAGAGTTGCTCTCGTGGGCTGACATTGCTGATTCATGGATTATTGGGAGGTGACTTCAACATGGTTGAGGCACCTTCTGATAAGCAAGGGGGCAGAGAAGGTGGTATTCATTCCCTCGAGAGAGCAGCTTGGGATGCCTTCTTATTCAGGTTCAGTGGCAGAGATGTTTGGTCAGATGATGCATTTCATATTCAGTCTCAGTCACTTTTGTTTTCATGGTCTTCAAGTCTGCCCTCTCCGTCCTTCATAAGGGAAAATGCCCTGGTTCCGATGGTATTACTCCTTCTTTCTTTATAGCCTTTTGGGATATGATAGGTGATCCTATTACTTCAGCCCTACAGGGCATTTGGGACTCGGGTGAGATGCCTGACTCACTGACCGAGGGACTCATACACCTTATCCCGAAAGGTGGCAACAGGAATTTTGTATCCCATTGGAGACCCATCACTCTATTGGGCACTTTATACAAAATCCTTGCCAAGGCGATCAGCATCCGATTGCAGCCCCTTCTTCCAGACCTCATCCATGATAGTCAGACAGGCTTTGTGCATGGCAGGAGCATATTTGACAATATCTTTTTCTTTTGGGAAGCCACTGAGTGGGCTATGCAGAGCGGGCAGAGGTTGGCAATTCTACTTCTGGATTTTGAGAAAGCCTATGACAGAGTAGACTGGGGCTTTCTTGAGGGTACTTTTCTACGTTTTGGTTTACCATGGATTAGAGGGGTGGCCTCGCTTTATAGATCAGCTCACAGCCAGGTTTTGATTGGAGGGGTAAGGGGTGACAGATTTCAGATTTTCAGGTCAGTTCGTCAGGGATGCCCTTTAGCCCCCTTCCTCTTTCTTTTTGTGGCAGAAGCTATGAGTATCTTCCTTAGATCTCAGGCTGAGTTTTTTGGGTTGAGATTGCCCTTGAGACAGGAGCAGGAGCTTCTTGACTGTGAGTTGGCTGATGACACTGCTATTTTTATTGAGGCCTCTTCGCAGTCACTTGATTCTTTCCGGACAGCCTTGAATATTTTTTGCTCAGCTGCAGGGGCACACATTAACTGGCATAAATCCTTCGGCTTTTGGATCAGTGATGAGGAAACTCCAGATTGGGGAGCTGACCTTGGCTTTTCCTGGATTCAGAGGGGTGTTCCTGTTAGATATCTGGGATGCCAGGTAGGGTTGGGCATCTCTCCAGCACGGCAGCTTGACTCAGTACTAGAAAGTATAAGGAAAAAGCTACTTTTTTGGAGCTCAGCCCAACTCGACCTTTGCCTCTAGAGTTGTGGTAGTGAACCAGGTTCTTTTGGCCACCGCCTGGTTTGTGTGTTCTTGCTGGTGCCGGTCTAGGGATTGCATCACTCAGCTCATTAGACCAGTCAGGAATTTTTTATGGAGTGGACTTGATGGCACAGCAGATGTTGCAACGAGGGTGGCCTGGGAGACCATTATTCTCCCTACATCTGAAGGGGGCCTTAATATCATTGACCCGGATCTGTAGTGCAGGGCATTGCTTTGTAAGGTGGTGGTGAGGGGACTCATGCCTGGGCAGGAACCTTGGAAGGATGTCTTTTTTGGATGCATTTAGGCTTGCACACCAACCTTGGGAGATGATTGGGTGGACAGCCCACTTCAGCCCCTCTCAGATCTCCTGCCTCTCCTCTCATGTCTGCCATCCTGAAAGCGTGGGGGAGCTTCAGGAACACTCTTCGAAGGGTTCCATCCTCTACCCTAGAAGAGATTGATAGGCAGCCGGTCATTTGGAATGATAGTATACTTGATGAGCATGGCACACCACTGGGCACTTCCCATTACATGCAGTGGTTTAGATGGGAGAGAGGCCCCGCCTACACAGTAGGTACTTGGAAGGAATTTATCAGGCTACCTGAGGTGTCATGTGCACGGATTGGTATCTGACGTGTACTAGGTACACAGGACTAGCTCAGGTTAGCCTGGGGAGGCTTAGAGCTAGGCAGGCTTGATTCTCGGGTTGAGTGGCAAGGGTACGAACTATTTATAGGTCTTCGCTATTTTTGGCGCCGGGGCCCGAGTCTAGAAAAGAGGCCAGGGGGTTCAGTTCTCAGTGTGCAGTTGGGAGCAAGTCTCGTTCCCAGGTGCCAGGTCTGATCCTGGATTGAGTCGCGGACGCGCGCCTGCATCTTAGCGTAGCCCAAGGCCCAGTGGCAGATCCAGGGCTTCACAGCACCACCTGGTGGTATGGGACACCAGGCTGGTTTGGATCTGATTGGGAGTTCGTGCCAGTAGCTCAGCTCGTGGCTCGGAGGGGACATCTTCTGATTCGGGATCACATCCCGTAGATGTCATGGTTGGGTGGTGAGCAGCCTGCTCAGATCTGATGTTGTGTGTGGTTGTTTTGCAGATAAGGGGTTTCAGGAGTGCTGGGACGTGTCAGTTGGTATCAGAGCCAGCTCCTGAGGTAGGAACTTCTGATGCGAGAACTTTTGACGAGTTTTTCCTCCAGGTATGCCCTAAATTTCGAAATCTGTTGCTGCGTTTTTGCTGGCTACCTGGGATAGAGGGGTGGAGAGATATCTGGGAAAAGGAAGAAGAAAAGGAGGGAGAGAAATTGAGATCCCTGAAGGGCCTGTGAGAGAAGGCTGTAGGAAGTGGAGAGAGAGCAGAAAGGTAGGAGAGAGAGGCGAAAAAAACTGCAAGGGAGGCGTAGAAGTGACGCCTAGGACAGTACGGAACAGGCTGGGGGCAAAGAGAGGCTCGTAGGGCGGCGAGCAGGCTGCGCAGAAGGCTGTGTACAGCCTGCGCATTGGGCTGCGTGCAGCCTGCGCAGAGGGTGTTTTTTTTCGAAAAAGCACCCCCTCCAAAGCTAGGGGAGCTTAGCCTTTTTTGGAAGCAGAGCTTCCAAATAAGGCTGCCCTGCTCCCTATATAGGTGGGGGCAGGGTACCAGCCTACCCACAAGCCCAGCCTAGAGTTTCGAAGCAGTGCCTCGAACTGTGCGCCAGCCTGCATCAGCCGTACCTGCCTGGGCCAGCGCTACCTCTGCACCGTGCAGTCCGCAGCGTCCGTACACCACCAGCGCCAGCCAGCGCCATCTGTACGGATCCCGCTGCAGCGAGCCCTGCGTCAGCACCCCCTGCTCCGAGACAGTACCCGCAGACTGTACGGATGCCGTACAGTCCACGTCAGCATCTGTACGGCCTGCGTCAGCGGCCGTACAGCCATGTCAGCAGACCGTACGGCCTGCGTCAGCAGACCGTACAGCCACTTCAGCAGCACGTGCATCCGGTTGCGGGTTCGGAGAGGTCTCGAGATTCGTGGGCTTCCGATTCGCCAGGTTCCAGCATCTCTTTCCGTCGGCATCTTTCGGGATGGTTTTCTTCTGCTCCATTCTCCTCTGTGCTTCGTTTCAGTCAGTTATTTCTCTCAGTTCGTATTCAAATCAGATTTCAGCCATGTCTGATGCTCCAAATCCCGAGTTCACCATGGGAGAGCAGGACTTGGATTACACTCCTGTGGGAGAGGAGGATCAGGGTCTCTATGACGACCTGATAACCAAAAAGGCCTTCAGTGAATTTACGACTGCTCTTGATGGCAAATTCGAGCAGGTCAATGCTAATCAATCGGGGTTGACACAGCAACTCCAGGGGATACAAGCAACTCTCACCCTTCTGGCTAGCACTGTGCAGGCACTCACGCATGTGGATGCCATGGCTTCAGTGCTAGGCCCGAATATAACTCCAGATCCTTTTCCGGGTGACCAAAAGTCGAGAACAAAGGAGGTAGTTGACACTTGGTTACACAAGTGGCAGGTACACTTCCAATTCCACCCATATCCAGATGAGAAAAAGATTCAGCTTGCAGCAGGGTTTATGTCAGGTAAAGCCTTGCTATGGTGGAAGGAACTCCAGCCTAAGCCTAATACATGGACAGATTTTGAGGGGATCTTCAGGAAGGAGTTCCTGAAGAAGGAGGATGATTACGATATCGTTGGCAAGCTCAAAGCCCTCTATATGTCAAAATTAAACTTGACTTTTGAAGTTTATCTTCAAAGATTTCGGGATCTGCAAACCAGGGCCACTAAGATGGATCCAGTGACCTTGTTAGGTTTCTTCGTGGATGGTTTGCCAGACTCCTACAAGTTGCAGATAAAGAACAACAAGTGCACAACGTTGCAGGAGGCCATGACTTATGCGCGCATATATGATGATACCATGGCCGGTACCAAAGCAACCACAGTTACCGACACGAGTGGAAAGAACAAACGCAAGTTCTTTCAGCATACGACTAGTATTGCGGAGACGAAGTCTACGGACAACGCCTCCAAGAAAAGCTTAACTCCAGCAAAGAATGGTAAAGCCCGTTTCCTTCGCACTCTGAGGCTCAAGAAAGAAGGGCGATGCTTCTACTGCGAGGAGCGGGACCACACAAAGAATGAGTGTCCTAAGCGGAAGAACCAAAAGTTGGTGCTAGGACCGAAGCTCCAGGCGGGTCCACGTACCGCAGCCAAGGGAGCGAACCAAGTCGCGATGACAGGTATTTCTGTAAATGTCATTACCTGCCCACTCTTTTGTAATTGTACTTTCAATACTTCGTTGTTTGGTTCCCATGATCTTTTCCAAGTTTATGGAGAAGTTATGGACCAACAGGTTCACATTCTCTTTGATCCGGGCAGCTCTCACAATTTTGTTAATTACAAATTTGTGCAGAAGATGGGGCTGTCCACAGTACCTAGCGACCACACCTATGAGGTGCAGCTTCCAGCTGGGAAGCAGTTTTGGGATCGCAAGGTTGAAGCGCTTCCTATCCGGATTCAAGCCTACACGGGAGCTCTTACATGTTATGTTATGCATCTGGAGCATGTAGACTTGTTGATCGGGATAGAGTGGTTTAAAACCCACAATATTCAGATCGGACGGAGCATACGCTTTCTTTTGTAGATTAGGACACCCAATTTTGTATTCAGTGTGATAAAATTCCCTCTTCTCAGGGGCCTATTGTATCTGCGATGCAGCTTCGGAATAAATTAAACAATTCTCATTATGATGTCTATCAGTGTGTTTTGATTCCACTTTCTTCATTTGTTGTTTCTGTAATTAACAAAAATGAATTAAGTGTGTTTGAACACCGTGAATTGAGAATGTTGTTAGATAATTTTAAGGACGTATTCCCAGCTCAACTGCCGGAAGGTTTACCTCCAGAACGGGCAGTAGATCATCGCATAGACTTAGTCCCAGGGGCTCAACCTATCAGTGTACCACCTTATAGGATGAGCCAGGTAGAGGAGGATGAGTTAGCTATCCAGCTTCAGGATTACCTGAATATGGGCTATATCCGCCCAAGTAAATCACCTTGGGGTGCACCTGTCCTCCTAAGAAAGAAGAAAGATTCTTCCTGGAGAATGTGTATAGATTATAAACGATTAAATAAAGTGACAATTAAGAATCGATACCCTCTCCCTCGTTCCGATGATTTGATAGACCGTTTGGCCGGAGCGAAGTATTTCACTAAGATTGATTTGCGTACGGGTTATCATCAAATCCGTATCTATGCTAAACACATAGATAGGACCGCATTCCGAACTAGGTATGGTTATTACGAGTTTCTCGTATTACCTTTTGGTTTGACCAATGCTCCTGCTACTTTTCAGCAGATGATGAACGATTTGTTCAGGGATTTTCTGGGCAAATTTGTTGTAGTGTTCTTAGATGACATCTTGGTATATAGTCGAACGCTTGAGGATCACATAGGACACCTCCGGGTTGTCTTAGTTGTTCTGAGACAGCATAAGCTCTATGCCAAGATGAGCAAATGTGACTTCTTTATGAAGGAGATCATTTACTTAGGACACAAGATTTCTTCTGAAGGTATTAGCATTGATCTGGATCGTATCCAGAAGGTTTTAGAATGGCCTATCCCTCTGACTGTGAAACAACTTCGTTCTTTCCTAGGATTTACGGTATTTCTTCGGAAGTCAGTGCGTGATTATTCACGTATCACGGCACCCTTGACCAACATATTGAAAGGTCGTGGACGCAGGTCTACCCAGCCGATCTCTTGGAATGATGCAATGAACAAGGCTTTTGAAACCTTGAAGTTTTCTATCAAGGAAGCACCCGTTCTTGCATTACCCGATCCTACCCGGCCTTATGTTTTAGAGGCCAATGCGAGTGATTATGCGATTGGGGCAGCTCTATTCCAAGAGGGCAGACCTGTAGCTTTCGAGAGTAAGAAGCTAGACGACACTCAATATCGTTGGCCCACACTTGAGAAGGAACTTTATGCTGTAGTGTATGCTCTTAAGGTTTGGAGACACTACTTGTATGGTTCAAAGTTCCTTGTATTGACTGATCACCAGTCAATTAAGTATGTGTGTGATGGATCAGAATTGAGAGGAAGGAAAGCTAGATGGGCAGAACTAATGCAGGATTTTGATTTCGAAATACGTTATCGTAAGGGTTCCCTGAATAGTGTGGCGGATGCCTTAAGTCGAGTTAAGTTTGTAAATGCATTGTCATTTACGGAAATATCCTCAGACCTATTTCAATCCTTGAGAGGGCTATACGCAACTGATAGTCATTTCAGTTCTTATTGGCAGAGAGTCGAGGATGGTGGGAGCTCCATGGTTGACCAGGACTCAGAGATTGTGCCACCTAGGATACAGGCGACGGGAGGTCAGTGGATGATTAGGAACGGCTTGCTGTTCCGGAATGAAAAGATTTGTGTGCCTGATGTTCTGGACCTTAAATCCAAGATTCTTTGGGAGTGTCATGATGCTCCTAGTGCGGGACATCCAGGTATACATCGGACTCTGTCTCTTGTGAAGCATACCTTTTATTGGCCTAAGATGCGTGCATTTATAGAGAACTATGTAGTAGGTTGCCGGGTTTGTCAAGTTATTAAGGCTGAACGCCTTAGAAGCGCGGGCTTATTACAGCCTTTACAGATTCCAGGTAATAAATGGGAAAGTATTTCCATGGATTTTATTACTGGTTTGCCACGAACGCGCAAGGGTCATGACTCTATTTGGGTCATAGTCGACTGTTTGACAAAAATGGCTAGGTTCTTACCTACTAGAACAACTATTTCAGCTGTTCAGTTGGCTCACGAGTTTGTGGACCACTTGTTTAAGCTGTATGGTTTGCCATCTGACATAGTTAGTGACAGGGACTCAAAGTTTACAAGTACCTTTTGGACACTTGTATTTGAGAAGTTGGAAACTACTCTAAGTATGAGTTCCTCGGATCATGCACAATCTGATGGCAGTACTGAAAAGGTCAACCAGTTGGTTGAAGACATGCTTCGGGCATATGTATCTAAGAGACAGTCTTCATGGGAAGATTATCTATCTATGATTGAATTTGCTTACAACAGTGCAAAGCATTCTAGTACAGGTTACAGTCCTTTTATGCTTATGTACGGGTTTCAACCTAAGTCACCAGTTATGGTTGGGTTAAAAGGGATTCAAAATGATGCTGCTAAGAACTTCTTGCAAGACATGCAGGAAATGTTGCAGTTTGCCAAGGAGTCTATTAGAAGTGCCCAAGATCGGGACAGATTTTATGCTAATAGACATCGTTCACCTAGAGAGTTCTCTGAAGGAACGATGGTATATTTGCGAATTCCGAAGGAATCCAAGAGCCTAAGTACTGGTTTGGTTCCGAAATTATCCCCAAGATACTGTGGTCCATTCAAGGTCATTAAAAGAATTGGACCAGTTGCATATCGACTAGAATTGCCTCCTGATGTTAAAGTCCATCCAGTCTTTCATGTCAGTAGACTGAAAGAAGTCTTGGGTGCAGATGATCAACTTGTTTCTCCTCATGAGATTATAGAAGTTACAGATTTGACTTTTATTCCTCACGAACCTGAGTGTATTCTTGAATTTCGTGAAAGACAGATTCGTAATCGTACTATCACGGAATACAAGATCAAGTGGAAGGATCGTGTTGAGGAGGATGCAACATGGGAGACATTACAAAACCTCCAAAGAACATTTTCAGATTTCTTAGCGAACTCAGGAGTGAGTTCTTAGAGGAGGGGGAGTATGTCATGTGCACAGATTGGTATCTGACGTGTACTAGGTACACATGACTAGCTCAGGTTAGCCTGGGGAGGCTTAGAGCTAGGCAGGCTTGATTCTCGGGTTGAGTGGCAAGGGTACGAACTATTTATAGGTCTTCGCTATTTTTGGCGCCGAGGCCCGAGTCTATAAAAGAGGCCCAGGGGGTTCAGTTCTCAGTGTGCAGTTGGGAGCAAGTCTCGTTCCCAAGTGCCAGGTCTGATCTTGGATTGAGTCGCGGACGCGCGCCTGCATCTTAGCGTAGCCCAAGGCCCGGTGGCAGATCCAGGGCTTCACAGCACCACCTGGTGGTATGGGACACCAGGCTGGTTTGGATCTGATTGGGAGTTCGTGCCAGTAGCTCAGCTCGTGGCTCGGAGGGGACATCTTCTGATTCGGGATCACATCCCGTAGATGTCATGGTTGGGTGGTGAGCAGCCTGCTCAGATCTGATGTTGTGTGGTTGTTTTGCAGATCAGGGGTTTCAGGAGTGCTGGGACGTGTCATGAGGATCAGAGACTGCAGTCCGTGAGTCACCTCAGAGGGGTAGCACGCAGGGTTCAGCAGATAGATGCAGCCATCCCGGTGGAATGTGCAGTTGAGTTGCCTATTACTTCCACCACTTGGATGGGAGCTTTTTTGAGGACAACAGTTCCTCTCCAGGTGATCGCTCTTCGAGGTCTCGGAGAAGATGCACTGGTCTTTGACGTTGGGGATGGAGGTATACTCTCTAGATCCACGGATGATATTCTTATAGAGGTTGCCTTTCAGCCTGTCAGGATTGCTGGTTTTGTGGACCATGGAGTGGGCTTGGAGTGGTACTTAGACCCCGACCCTCTACTTTTAGCCTTGGGATCTTGGAGGTTGTGGTTGTATGGAGGTGCACCTATCAGGTGCTTGCAATGGGACCCAGGAGAGTGGGAGTGGATAGATCATGGGCACCGAGAGAGGGGAATTCCCTTTTTTCGTTTCACGGTTGGTAATGCCAGGAGATTTCAGCTGAACAGTAGGGGTTGGGTTCCCTCCAGAGCCCCCCATTGGGACAGCTTCTTCATCACTGCAGATTTGCATAGGAATTTTTGGAGGAGGCTCTGGAAATCCCTCAGAAATAGAAAGATCACTCTTTTCTTTTGGCTTTCTATTCATGGAGGGATTGCAGTGAACCTGTGGAGATCACGTTTTGGGGCTGATCCCACTTGCCCTCGCTATCATTCTGCAGAGGAGTCAGTGTAACATTGCCTTTGGGACTGCAGTCAGGCAAGGACTATTTGGAAAGGGGTTGCGAGAATACTCAGCATTTTTCATACTTCCCCTTTCTTCATGACTTGGGGCTCAGTCGCATGGTTATCCCTTACTGGGCCCCAGGTGTTTTATGAGCGTGAGCCTTCTTCTTGGGCACTCTCAGTCCGCCGGCAGGTGATAGAGCCCTGCTCTCTTCAGGATGTACCAGTTACTCCCTTCAGGGCTTCTCATGCTTCAGTGGACACCTCTTGGGAGATCTTGGCTAGCATTTCCTCTTGGCACATTTGGAGAGCCAGATGTACAGAGGCCTTGGATGGCACCCAGATACACCCTTCACAGGTGTTCACAGGTATTTGGACTGACACGGTTCATACTTTGATAGCCATTTGGGCTAGCATGCAGGGCTCTTCATAGGCAGCCTCTTCTAGAAGGACTATTTTTCTTCGAGTTTGGAAGGGTTCTCCCTTTTTCTCGGAGGTTTCTACTGGATTGAGATGGCACTATCAGCCCCAATTCTTTCTTTTTGGCTCTTGAGCTTTTCATGCATTGCATGGTGTATCCCGTATGGAGCTTGCTCTAACGGTTTTCTTTAATACTTAATAGAAGTCTCTTTCTGGGGGGAAAAAAAAAATAGCATTCATTAGAAAACCAAAATAAAGGAATCCAGCACTGCATGGTGTAAATGAAGACTTCCTATCATGAGGGCATAATTTCTAGCACATGCATGTTGGCTGCATGTGGGCAGGACCTTGAGCGAGGGCATGGGTTGCTTGATGTGCTAGAACCCCTAGCAATTGCGCCTTGGGGGTGAATTTTGTGGTTTGGAACAAGAAGGGTGTAACATACCCTTAGTTTTCAAGTTAGGCCATTGGCAGGATTCCAAAAAGAGCCCCACTAGAGGGGGCTAAGGGCAAATGAAGGGAGAATGCCATGTGGCATTTCCCCATGCCCAGATGCTTTTGGTAAGGTTGCCCATGGAAGCTCCCAGGGGGAACTGGGAAGAAAAGGAGACGACGGACAACGAGCTGTGTAGAGAGAGACGGCGCACGCGAGAGCACACCGGTGGGAGATAGAGAAGCAGACGGGCATCGTGTGGGCTGTGTGTTGGCGGAAGAGAGTCCATACCTGAGAGATCTCGACTGTTGGAAAGTTTGCATGATGGCGAACTGCTATGTGGAGCGGGTGGAGAATGAGCTTGGACGCCGATTCTTTGAGCGGAGGATGCATTACGTTTTTGATAAGAAGGATGCATTACGTTTCTTTGAGCGGGTGGAGAATGAGCTCAGACGCCAATTCTTTGAGCAGAGGATGCATTACGTTTTTGATTAGGAGGGCTTGTATTGGTGATGCCAATTGGCTTCGAGGGCGCTTGGTTGCTCGCAAAGCGACGCCTGTTGGTCACGTTCCGCTCTTGGAGTATGGGCTAGTCACAAAGCTCAAGCCTTGGTGACTTATTCGGGTCTGGCTGGTCACAGGGCTCAGCACTTGTAATGTGAATTGGCTCTGGGAGCCAAGTTGGTCACTTTGACGGCATGAATCCACCTCGGGAGGCTGGCTGCTCATAGACTCCTAGCTCCTAGTCGTGAATGAGTATTGAAGGGCTGGCTGCACACAAAGGCATGCTGGTTGCACACAACATCATGGTGGTTGGTCGTGACTTTTGGAAGAGGAACCTCGGCTGGTCGTGAGATGCTTTGGAGAGTGGGTAGGGCACATAGAGCACCTCTCTGTCTGGTTGCGAGATGCTTTGGAAGAGCTGGCTAGACGCTCTATGTTTTATGTCTCCCGGAAGGTCTCCCAATTGATGCTATTCTCCTTGTTCAAGCTTACTTGGATGCTAGCTGTGTAAATATGCTTTCTTTTCTGCTTTAAGCAGTTGAGTGGCCAGGCAGGTACTTGAGGCTGTGGGAGTAGAGGGAGCAGAATGCAAGTGTGAGAGCATGAAGGTGCAAAACATCTGAATAGATGAGTGAGTTAGAAAGTATAAGAGTGAGAGGTTTTGTCTAAGTGGCAAAACCTCATCCCATCCACTAACCGTAGTTATTTAGGGATCTAGCTGTGATTAGGGGAAAAAATCTCAATGAGGGAAAAGTACCCCTAACCTACTTACTACATTGCATTGGACACTGCCTAGAATGTACCAATAATTCTAACACCCCCCTGCAGTGCCAATGTGATGTACAAGGTAGTGATCGGTCACCAAAAGGAGATAAGTTCAGGGCACTGCGAAATGCCTCAAACTTCTCACGTGGAAGTGCCTTGGTGAAGATGTCTGCAACATTGTCATGTGTTGACACATAGATCATACTGAACTCCCGTGCATGCAACTTCTCTCTGACATAATGATAATGAACCTCAATGTGCTTCGTGCGAGCATGAAACACAATATTCTTTGCCACTGCTATAGCACTCTGACTATCAGTGAGAATTGGAGAAGGACCCTCCAATAACAGATGAAGATCAGCAAACAAACGACACAGCCAAACACATTCAACTGTCGCTGTGAAAGCTGCCCTGTACTTAGCCTCACATGAGGAAGTAGCCATTGTAGATTGTTTCTTGATCAGCCAAGAAATGCAAGCTTTGCCCAAAAAGAAACAATTACCACTAGTGGACTTCCTAGTATCATAGTCTCTAGCCCAATCTGAGTCAGTGTAAGCATGCATCTACAAGTCGCCCCCCTTGGGAAACATCAAGCCATAAGAATTTGTGCCTTGCAAATAACGGAAGATGCGTTTTACAGCCCTCCAATAAGAGATGAAGATCAACAAACAAACGACACAGCCAAACACATTCAACTGTCGCTGTGAAAGTTGCCCTGTACTCAGCCTCACATGAGAAAGTAGCCATTGTAGATTGTTTCTTGCTTAGCCAAGAAATGCAAGCTTTGCCCAAAAAGAAACAATTACCACTAGTGGACTTTCTAGTATCATAGTCTCTAGCCCAATCTGAGTCACTGTAAGCATGCATCTGCAAGTCACCCCCCTTGGGAAACATCAAGCCATAAGAATTTGTGCCTTGCAAATAACGGAAGATGCATTTTACAGCCTGCCAATGTGTTGTCTTTGGGCTGTGCATACACCTACTCACGTGAGATACTGCATCCTGAATATCGGGTCTTGTATTACACAAACAAATGAGGCATCCAACAGCCTGGATGTAAAGTGTGACATCCACTGATTCACCTGCATCATACATAGTAAGCTTCAGCCCTGGCTCTATGGGAGTGGCAATCTTGCATGTTGAACCTATTCAAGAGCTTTTGCACATACTTGGATTGAGACATGACGATGCCACGCTTGTCTTGTATGAACTGGATCCCCAAATAGAAATTTAACATGCCCAAATCTGTCATGTCAAATTCAGCTTTCAACTTAGCTTTGAAATCTGCAATTATTTCCTCATTTGACCCTGTGAGCAGCATGTCATCTACATAAATAATGATGACCAAAATATCCACCCCATCCTTCTTGATGTAGAGGGCGCTTTTCGTGGGACTATTGTGTAACCCCTTACCTGCCAGGAAGGCATCAATCTTGGCATACCATGCACGTGGGGCTTGTTTCAGGCCATATAAAGCTTTATTCAGCTTGCAAACTTAAAGTGCATTGCCAGAAAGCTCAAATCCAGGAGGTTGTTTGACATAAACCTCTTCTTGCAAGTCCCCATTAAGGAAAGCTGTTTAATCTATGCCCTTTTTCTGTGCATAGCCTTTGGCAACCAGCCGTGCCTTGTACCTATCCATGGACCCATCTGGCTTCCTTTTCACTTTGAAAACCCATTTGGTACCAATTGCATGTTTCCGTGGGTGCAAATCCACAATATCCCAAGTCTGATTTTTCTCAATGGACTGCAATTCATTGTGCAAAACAAATATGGTCTTTGAGATGCCATTTTCTAAAGGAAAGGTGACAAATAAGGATAATTATGAATGAGAAACACAAATCGGTGTGAGAGTACATGGTCTTTGAGTCATCAATGTTCTTTCAAGGCATCATAATACCCAGTCTACATGTCATTACACCACTCTCCAGCAACATGGAGATATATTTGAAATCATAGAGGAAATCAACAATGTATAAACATAACTCATATTTGAAGGGAAGCAAATTGAGACAAAGTTGAATTGTTGAGGAGATGTACATTGTTACCTGAAAAACACTCTCATTGCTAACTTGATGACTTCAAATTGTTTATCTCCAGATTTGGAGGGTTAGACTTCATCTTTGGCTATAATGCTTTGAATATCCTATGTCGGAAAAACTCCTGCTGGTCAGAATTAAGTGTTCCAGGTTGCTATGGCACTCTAGGTTCTCTAGGAGAGCTGCTGCTCCTCCCCGCTCCCTTGCTGCACCCTCTCCCTCAGCCCACATCCCTCCCTCTCTCCCTTGCTCCTCCCGCTCCCTTGCTGCACCCTCTCCCTCAGCCCGTCCCTCCCTCTCTCTCTTGCCCTCAGCCCCTCCCCCTCCCTCAGCCCCTCCCTCCCTTCTCCTCCTCCCCTTCAGCCCGCCCCCTTCCCCGCTCCCTCTCCTCCCCCTCTCAGCCTGCTCCTCCGCCCCCTCCCTGCCTGCTCCTCTGCCCCCTCCCTGCCTCTCCGCCCCCTCCCTGCCTCTCAGCCCGCCCCTTCCTCTCCCTCTCCTCCCCCTTCCCTTCAGCCCGCTCCCTCTCCTCCCCCTCTCAGCCTGCTCCTCCGCCCCCTCCCTGCCTGCTCCTCCGCCCCCTCCCTGCCTCTCAGCCCGCCCCTTCCTCTCCCTCTCCTCTCCCTCTCAGCCTGCACCGTCCCCTCCCTGCCCCTCCCTGCCTCTCCCTCTCCTTCCTCTCCCTCTCCTCTCCCTCTAAGCCTGCCGCAGCCCCCTTCCTCCCTCTCCTCTCCCTTCTCTCCCTCTCCTCTCAGCCCGCCCCCTCCCTGCCCCTCAGACCGCCCCCTTCCTGCCTCTCCTTCCTCTCCCTCTCCTCTCCCTAGCCTGCCCCCTCCCTCCCTCTCAGCCTGCCCCCTCCCCTTCAGCCTCTCAGCCTCTCCCCTTTACCCCTCCCCTCCCCGCCCCTTCCCCCGCTCCCTCCTCACCTCCTTTCCCTGTTTTCTACCCCCCTATCTCCCGCAGCATTTTTTGGAGCGGAAGGAGCCTCCAAATCGTCAGAGTCGGCCTCCGCACCTCGATTGGCGATGGATACTCCGTCAGCCAATCCTACTCCACCTCCACCGGCCACGAAAACTATTACCTTTTCTAAAGACGAGTTGCAGCAGCTCAAGAAGGATGTAGAGATTGAATGCTCTACCACGTTGCTAGCACGCATCTTCGGGTCTCACCCCTCCAGATCCCAAGCCAGAGACTGGATGCTTGCGGCTCTCCCCCCAGACCTCACTCCATGATTGTTAGATATTCGTCTTCTGGGACGAGGTTTTTTCCAGGTTGTTTTTGACACCCTAGAGGTTGCGAGCACTGTGCTCAAAGCTGAGTTTTTACACCTGGGACACAGGAAGATCTTCTTTGAAGCCTTTCATATTGGTTGACTCAGTGGAGGCAGATAAGGAAATCTTTTCGCTCTTCATCAGATTTCTCGGGCTTCCCCAGGTTTACCATCGACTTCTTCCTGTTATTGGGGAGCATTTTGGCACAGTTGCTGAGATCTCACCCCTCCCTGGGTTGCCATTGACTGCAGCAAAGGCAACCAAGGCTGATGGGGTACCTAGAGTTAGGGTTCTCTGTAAGGATCCTAACCTCAAGATGGATCATGTTATGATCCAGCGCCCGGATGGTTCCTTTTTTCGCCAAAGAGTAGAGATTTCAGGCAGACAGGACTAGTGCAGGATATGCAGGACCATTGGACACTTTGCCAGGGATTGCCCCAGGAAGAAGAAAAGGCCCAAGAAGCCCTCTGGTACAGCTACCGCCCCATGGCCTCGACAGGGGGGACAGGGGGGTGGTACAGGTCCAACACTTGCTCCTCGGCCTTGACAGAGGGGTGGTATAGGTCCAGCACCTGCTCCTCGACCTTCGCATGGCGGTCCTCCTCAGGATGGTGGTGGTACAGGTCCAGCACCTGCTCCTCGACCCCCACCTACCTCCGCCTCGATAGGGGGGTGGTACAGGTCCATCACCTGCTCCTCGACCCCCACCTACCTCAGGGGCACGCGACGCTCTCCAATGGGTTCCGGCACGTGTGCAGATCCCTCCTTCAGTTCACGAGGGTACATTAGTGGACTCTGCTTCACCTCAAGCTGTCCCTCCAATGTCACCTCGCATAGTCCGAGACACTGAAGCTTCGACCTTCTCCCCGGTTGCAGCTTCTTCCCTGGATCCAGCGTGCCAGACGCTCTTCTTGAGGCAGTAGAGGTCTCCGCGGCTGGGCAGACATAGGATAGAGAGCAGTCCTCACTTCCTCCCTTGGATAGGGAGAAGGGGATGGTTTACACTATTGATCCTCTTCCCTCAGAAGGGATCCTTCACACTCCGGTGTCTGGCTTGCTTCACAGGAACTCTTTTTCAGCCCTGGCAGATGGTTCAGATTTCCCAGAGGAGGAGTATGTGCCCGCTACTTTTGGGGAGCCAGTGATTGGGTTTCCTGTTGACAGCGCTTCTTCTTCAGGTGGCAGGGTTCTTTCCCCTGTTGATTTTCCACCACTTGGTTCCATTCCTCCCTCCTCGAGCAGGAGGTCTTCCCCTGTTGAGGGGTTTGTTTCCGCCACTAGGTCGGGTAAGGTGTTCCACTCTACATCCTCCCGTCGATGAGGATTATTAGTTGGAACATATAGGGCCTAGGTGGCATCCCACATCGCCGCCGTAGACAGCTGATCCGGGATCAGCTTCATCCAGGTGTTACTGGGGGTTCCATTGATATCTTATTTATTCAAGAGCATAAACTGGATTCTAGAGATTGTGCCAAGTCAGGCAAGTTGCTTTCTGGCCATACTTTTTGGTCGCCTGCCTTGGGCACCAGGGGGGGCACTACTATTTAAGTTTCGCAGTCGGTTCTCCCCTTAGTTGTTGGACACGGAGTGATTATTCCCTCTAGAGCTCAGTGGATTATTCTTTTGATTGGAGGGCGTAAGGTTGGTTTCCTTAACTTGTATGCCTCCAACATTAGAGGGGAACGTGTCCTTATGTGGAAGAATTTGCTCTCCTGGGCCCCCATTGCTGATTCATGGGTGATTGGAGGTGTTCAAAATGGTCGTTACCGTCAGACAAAAAAGGGGGTAGAGAAGGCGGACTTCACTCTTTGGAGAGAGCAGCTTGGGATGCCTTCCTTTTTCACTTCTGTGGCAGAGATACTTGGTGGGATGATGCCTTTCTTATTCAGCCACAGTCCCTCCTGTTCTCTTGGTCGAACAGGAGGCAGCAGATGCCTATTCATGCATGCATTGACAGATTCTATGTAGATGATTGGGCACTAGACAGAGGTGGATCGGTATGCATTGTTGCTGGGGTTTCCACTTCAGACCACTTTCCTGTTGTGCTGGCTATCTCAGAGCGTCACTTGAGAGGCTGGTCTGACAGCATCAGGATTCCAGATGCCTTTTACACAGAGGAGGACCTTACAGAGGCAGCCCTGCAGATATGGGTTTCTCATGTCCAGGGTGGGCAGCCATATCCATCACATGTAACTGCTGCCCTTTCTGGTATTAGCGACTTCTACCGCTCAGTTACTTGTACCAGGAGACGAGATATTCTCAGACATGAGATTGGTGTTCGCCAGCAGTTGCCAGCAGTTGGCAGCAGAGGGAAGAGCAGAAACGGCCTTCAGATGCTTGGATTCAGGAGCACCTTGCTGCAGCAAGGGCTCATCAGCAAATATTGCTTGATCAGAGAGCAGAGTATGCCTTTCATGCATGGGAGTCCTTCTGGATTCAGATGGGTGGTAGAGTCAATAAACACTTTTTCTCTACTCTTGGTCCTAGACATAGTAGAGAGAGTGTATCCCAGCTTATTGACTCACATGGGGTTTTACAGACAGAGCATGATGATGTCTTACGCATAGCTTCAGATTTCTATGCCACCCTTCTTACTGCTGATCCTGAGACACATGATAGAGAGGATGCTAGACAGGCTATTTGGCAGAGCATCCCTATGTTGGTTAATCCATGTATGCATGTTCTACTCGATGCACCTTTCACCAACACAGAGTTCAGGACTGCACTTTCAGCCCTTCACAAGGGCAAGTGCCCAGGTTCGGATGGCCTCACCCCGTCTTTTTTCATTGCATTTTGGGAGATGATAGGAGACTATATTACTTCAGCCCTGCAGGCCATTTGGGACTCTGGCGAGATGCCTGGGTCGCTTACAGAGGGTCTCATCCACCTTATCCCAAAAGGAGGTTGCAGAAATTTAGTGTCTTAGTGGAGGCCTATCACACTTCTGGGGACATGTTACAAGATTCTGGCCAAGGCTATCAGCCTCCGATTGCAGCCCCTTCTCCCTGATCTTATTCATGACACTCAGACGGGATTTGTGCATGGGAGAAGCATTTTTTATAACATTTTCTCTTTCTGGGAAGCTTCAGAGTGGGCCATGCAGAGTGACTAGAATCTAGCCATTCTACTTTTGGATTTTGAGAAAGCTTATGACAGAGTAGATTGGGGTTTATTGGAGGCACCCTTCTACGCTTTGGCTTTACTGATGCTTGGATCAGAGGTGTTTTCTCTTTGTACAGATCAGCCCACAGCCAGGTACTTATTGGTGGGGTAAGGGGTGAGAGATTTCAGATTTCGATGCCTTTTACACAGAGGAGGACCTTACAGAGGCAGCCCTGCAGATATGGGTTTCTCATGTCCAGGGTGGGCAGCCATATCCATCACATGTAACTGCTGCCCTTTCTGGTATTAGCGACTTCTACCGCTCAGTTGCTTGTACCAGGAGACGAGATATTCTTAGACGCGAGATTGGTGTTCACTAGCAGTTGGCAGCTTTGCAGAGGGAAGAGCAAAAACGGCCTTCAGATGCTTGGATTCAAGAGTGCCTTGCTGCAGCAAGGGCTCATGAGCAGTTATTGCTTGATCAGAGAGCAGAGTATGCCTTTCATGCACGGGAGTCCTTCTGGATTCAGATGGGTTGTAGAGTCAATAAACACTTTTTCTCTACTCTTGGCCCTAGACATAGTAGAGAGAGTGTATCCCAGCTTATTGACTCACATGGGGTTTTACAGACAGAGCCTAATGATGTCTTAACGCATAGCTTCAGATTTCTATGCCACCCTTCTTACTGCTGATCCTGAGACACATGATAGAGAGGATGCTAGACAGGCTATTTGGCAGAGCATCCTTGTGTTGATGAATCCGGCTATGCATGTTCTACTCGATGCTCCTTTCACCAACACAGAGTTCAGGACTGCACTTTCAGCCCTTGCCAAGGGCAAGTGCCCAGGTTCGGATGGCCTCACCCCGTCTTTTTTCATTGCATTTTGGGATATGATTGGAGACTATATTACTTCAGCCCTGCAGGCCATTTGGGACTCTGGCGAGATGTCTAGGTCGCTTACAGAGGGTCTCATCCACCTTATCCCAAAAGGAGGTTGCAGAAATTTAGTGTCCCAGTGGAGGCCTATCACACTTCTGGGGACTTGTTACAAGATTCTGGCCAAGGCTATCAGCCTCTGATTGCATCCCCTTCTCCCTGTTCTTATTCATGACACTCAGACGGGATTTGTGCATGGCAAAATCATTTTTAATAACATTTTCTCTTTCTGGGAAGCTTCAGAGTGGGCCATGCAGAGTGGCCAGAATCTTGCCATTCTACTTTTGGATTTTGAAAAAGCTTATGACAGAGTAGATTGGGGTTTTTTGGAGGGCACCCTTCTACGCTTTGGCTTTACTAATGCTTGGATCAGAGGTGTTTCCTCTTTGTACAGATCAGCCCACAGCCAGGTACTTATTAGTGGGGTAAGGGGTGAGAGATTTCAGATTTCGAGATCAGTCCGTCAGGGATGCCCCCTTGCTCCTTTCCTTTTTTTGTTCGTGGCTGAAGCTATGAGTATCTATGTTAGATCTCAAGATGACATCTTTGGGCTGAGACTTCCCATCAGAAGGGAAGAGGAGCTACTTGACAATGAGTTGGCAAAAGAAACAGCAGTTTACTTGGATGCCACTCCACAGACGCTCACTTCTTTCAGGATAGCATTGGATTTATTTTGCTTGGCGGCAGGGGCGCAGATAAATTGGCATAAATCCAATGGCTTTTGGATCAGTGATGAGGACACTCTAGTTTGGGGGCTTGACATAGGATTCACTTGGGTTCAGAGGGGTGAGCCTATCAGGTATTTGGGCTGCCAGGTCGGCTTGGATATTTCTTCCACGCAGGAGTTTGCTCCCGTTTTGGAGAGCATCAGGAGGAAGCTTCTTTTTTGGAGCCCAGCCAAGCAGGATCTTGCCTCTAGAGTTGTGGTGGTCAACCAGGTCCTCTTGGCCACGGCCTGGTTTGTTTGTTCATGCTGGTGCCGTTCTAGGGACTGCATCCTTCAGCTCAGAAGACCGATTAGAAACTTTCTTTGGAGTGGGCTTGATGGCACAGCAGATGCCTTAGCCAGGGTGGCTTGGGAGAGCCTCATCCTCCCTACACAGGAAGGGGGTCTCAATATTATTGATCCAGATTTACAGTGCAGAGCTTTAGTTTACAAGATGGTGGTGCGGGGACTTATGCCAGGGCAGGAACCGTGGAAGGACTTTCTTATTAGCAGCATACAGAGGTGCACACCTTCTTCAGGAGGAGACTGGATGAGTAGTGTTAGGTGGATCTTCACCACAGCACACCTAAGATCACCTTCGTCCCCTCTCATGGTTGCCATTCTAAAAGCTTGGGCCAGTTTCAGAAGCATTCTTCGGAGGATTCCTCCTTCCTCTCGGGAAGAGATTGATAGGCAACCCATCATGTGGAATGACAATATTTTAGATGATCATGGCAGACCACTGGGTGCCTCACTCTACATGCAGTGGTCCAGGTGGGAGAGGGGACCTGCATCATCTATGGGGTCTTGGAAAGCTTTCCGCAGGTTTCCAGAGGAGACCAAATCAAGGTTGACAGGACATCTCAGAGGGAGTGCAAGGAGGATCTTACAGATTGAGGCAGCCCTTCGAGAGGTTTGGGTAGACACAGATGATATGCCACTCACTTCCTCCATTTGGGCAGGTACTTTTACGAGAGGCGGTGTTCCGCTTCAGGTTTTGGCCTTTCGAGATGCACAGGAGGATGCTTTAGTTTTTAGTGTCCAGGATGGTGGCAGATTGCTCAGGTCCACATAGAACATCTTGCTTGAGTCTGCTTTTCAGCCTATCAGGGTTGTAGGTCTTTTGGTGCAGGGATCAGATTCAGAGTGGTTCCTAGACCCAGACCCCCGGCTACTCTCCACCGGGTCTTGGAGGCTCTGTCTCTATGGGGGAGTTCCCATCAGGTATTTGCAGTGGGACCTCGGAGAGTGGGAGTGGATTGACGCAGGGCATCGAAAGAAGAGCATCCCCTTCTTTCGTGACACGGTCAGTAATGCCAGGAGATATCAGCTCAGTAGTAGAGGTTGGAGACCTTCCAGAGTTCCTCATTGGGTGACATTTGATATCACTGCGGATCTACAGAGGTGTTTCTGGAGGAGACTCTGGAAATCCCACAGGAATAGAAAGATCACTATCTTCTTTTGGCTTTCTATCCATGGTGGGATTGCAGTGAACCTTTGGAGGTCCCAGGTTCGGAGCCGACCCTACTTGCCCTCGATGCCTCTCTGCTTCAGAGACTATTCAGCATTGCTTATGGGATTGCAGACAGGCGAGGATGATTTGGATGGGGGTAGCCAGGATTTTCAGTCACTTTGCCCACTCCCCATTTTTTATGACATGGGGCTCAGTGGCTTGGCTTTCTCTTACAGGGCGTCAGGTATTCTATGAGAGATTTGACTCCTCGGGCCATTTCGATTCGACGTCAGCGGACTGAGTCCTATTCGTTGGATGTGGTACCACACCTTCCTTTTACAGCTGTACATGCCTCTGTGGATACTTCTTGGGAGATTCTAGCGAGCATAGCATCCTGGCATATCTAGAGAGCCAGATACACAGAGGCTTTGGAGGGTACTCAGGTTCATCCCTTGCACACATTGGCTAGTATCTGGACAGACACCGTACATACTTTGATGGCCGTATGGACGAGTATGCAGGGAGACTCCCGTGCAGCCTCAGCTAGGAGGGCTTCTTTCTTCAGGGAATGGAAGGATTCTCCTTTCTTCTCTGAGACTACTACAGGGTTGAGGTGGCACTTTCAGCCTCATCAGCCTTGGTTGTTTTCCACCTCACTCTGAGGGGCTTTTTATTTATCCTCATGATTTCATGATGTATTCCGCTTTGAGCTTGCTCTCGCAGGTTTTTTCTCTTACTTAATAGAAGTCTCTTTCTTGGAAAAAATATCCTATGTCTATCACCCAGCTGTATTTCTTGAGATACTGAGGGATGCAATTCAGCTGGAGCACCCAATAGCATTTCTAGTTTTATCTCAAGGTCATGAAGCCATGTCTCTTGGCTATCCATAAGCACTATACTGGATGATAAAGTCTATGCGAGCCTGGCTGATCACAGGGTGCACTCAGGTAGACTTGTGTAAGCCGAAGATTGTCAATCCCACTAAGACTTATGAAGAGTTGTCAGATCGAGCTGTTGCTCTGGAAAAGAGTGGAGGCTTAAAGAGCAAGGCAAAGAAGAAAGGTGTTGTTAGCGACACTAAGGCATAGTTACCAAGGAACGGTAGTCCGTCTTCCTGGAATGTGGGAATGCCGCAAGCCGGAACCGGAATGACCCCGGAACGTTTCTCAAATTTTTTATTTTTTATTTTTTATTTTTAATGCTATTTGAACGTTTTAAATGGGTATTTTAGAGCTTATATAGAAAGTTTAAAGTTGTAAAATGTTAGTTTCTTTCATTTTCTAACATAGTTTTATGTCATATGATGACGTTGATAAGGAAAAAAAAAGAAAGACAACCAGGAATTATGTACTTCACCACGTCAGATAGCTGAGACTTCATAGGGATCAGCTGCAATGTGGGCTCGTAGATGATGAGCTTATGAACCAGGTTCCAGAGCATGTGTCTTTGTATTAGGCACCGAGACAAACCCCCACAAAAACTGACGGAACATGGATCACACAGACTCAAAGAGAGCCAAAAGGCCACACAGCCTGAAACAGATAAACTTAGAGCTGAACTTCCCCCCAAAACTCAGAGAACAGTCAGCCTCAGAATACTATGAACCCACAGCCCACACTCCTAAGCTTCCATCAAGGACAACAGCACGTAACTCTCCCCAAAGCTGCAGTCAACGACCCAAGAGTGAAAGGGACTGGCAAATCAGGTCGCATCAACCATCTCTGCATTACAAATCCACTTCCAGCGTATGTATTCTTCTCCTGCCCACAGAGTACTCCACGCTCATACTTCACGTCGCCAACAGTCCTTCAGATGATTTAAACCAGCCCATACATTCCTCGTATCAGCTCACGTGCAAACGATGATGGTCCTGCCTGTAAGGTAGCCTTGCTCAGCCAACTACGAACAGATCACTATCTCTGGAGATCTTCAGCGCCAAGGTCTCCTCAGCATCACCGGGCACTTCATAGCTTCACCTCGTCGTGAATCCTTACACCATCAGCAGCACCTCTGTCCAGCAGCCTCCTCCACGACTCTCCAAATTCCTTGTAGAGATCCCCCAGCCAGGTCCTGAAGTCCCAATCCATGAGCTTCATGCCATCTCTCTCCACACAGCCGCCCCCACCATCCTGAGCTCACGTCTTCCCTACGAGCTCACTGTTGCACCCGCCTTCACCAAGCTCCTTTGAGAATTACCACACTGTCGTGTACCCCCAGCCAAAGGCCTCTCCTTCTCTATCATCCAGAGCGCAGTAGTGACAATGTTTCACTCCTACACAAAAGAGTTCCCCCACGCCTGCAATCGAGTCACCTCCCCTGCTCCTCCCAGAAGCCACCATCACGTTTTTTTCTTCCAGTAACCACCACGTTTTCCAACTCCTAGCCGCCACCTCGCCTTCAGAAGCTTCTCCGTCATCCTCATGTAGCCATGTACATGCATGCTTCTTTGATATATGCCACGTCACCTTTGCCTTTTTTTACCACTCTCCCATTAAAAAAATGCAAATATCCCCCCAAGGCACATTAAATGCACATTTTGGACCTTTAGTCACACAATTCCCACACACATTAGCATGCACATTAAAGCTTGCATGCTCCCCTGTACACACACATGAAAAGACCCTTGACATGGACACCAGAACATATCAAATTCCTGTAACATGCAAGTGCACATTGACTCAGGAAAATATTTAAAAACCCTTCATGACTTAACTTTACATGATCCCAAAAACATTTCACTTGACCACACACTGGACACCCTTGCTCTGGAAGTCTAGTACAACCACATTGCATTTCATCATTTCCCATGAAGTCCCTGCAACACATACTTTATTGTCTCAAAAAACTATACATCAGTCCATCATGCTTGTGAAAGAAAAATCCACAGATGCCAAAAGCCCACACCTACCCTAGATGTGTACAACTATGTGCCTACCCACAGCTATATACAGTGCTCAAAAACTTGATACAGGTTTTGTCCTATCAACGTGCCATGTATGACGTGGCGTTCTAGTTCCCATTCCCCCTTCCCGCAACATTCCCGTTCCGACACCCTGGATTTTCGGAATGTTCTTGTTCCCTGGTAACTATGCACTGAGGAGACACCAACAAAGAAAGATAAGCTCAAGACCGAGCTGAAGATGGCCTTGAAGGAATTGGGCATTCGAGGAAAACCGGGTAATAATGAGAAATGGTGTAATAAGTGCTTTCGGGGTGGACACTTGGAAGAAGAATGCAAAACTAAGTACTGCAATACATGTAGCAAGTTTGGGTAGAATGTTGGTTCAATGTTAAAGGTCGCGAAGTGACAGCGAACCAGGTGACAACTGATACTTGGCCAGCGAATGGTAAGCCACCACGTCCCGAGCAGAAGGATAAAGGTAAGAGTGGTAAAGAGAAAAAAAATCTATCCAAGATTATTGTTTTTGTTGTGGAGAAAATCATCTACGTTCTAATTGTCCAATTGGGGATGAACATTTGAAATTTCTCAAAAAAGCATGGAAAGGAAAGAAATGGATCTGGAATGCCAAGTAGTTGTAGCCGAGCTACCAGATGCAGTTGATGCCAAAGTGGTTACCATGTCAAAAGGTTCAATCGCAACTCCTGCAGACGCGGATTCCTCAGGTAAAGATATTAAATTGAAAAGTTCAAAAGGAGTTTGCCGCTAAAATTGCAAGGGATTTAAAGGGAAAAATGCCAGCAGTGGAGATGTCTGAAGAACAGTCTTAGCCGTCCATTACTGAGCAAGGAGAATCCTCAAAATCTAAGGCAAGTGTGTGAAAACCATGCAGTTCATCAGAATCTAGCGTAGAGCTAGCCCGAGCATGGAAAATATTCAAGAATATGCAAATCAGTCTGACATGTGCTGAGTTGATGCGGATAGCTCCGTATTGTCTGGACTTCTTTGCTCAACAAATTAAGGAATCGTCCGAGCAACCGAAAGAAGTGGATTCTTTAGCCACTATACTTGTCATTAACACTCTAGTAGTCAATGAAGAAGTACTGGTGATCGCCATCAAAGTTATGAAACAAACTATACCAGATGTGATAGTAGATGGTGGTTCTGAAGTAAGCATTATTTTGAAAATATTGCTAAGAGGTTGAAGTTCAAGTCCTTTAAACCATCACCTTTCTAAGTACGCATGGCAGATCAAAGGCCAATTGACCCAAAAGGTATTTTACATGTTGTTATCTCTATAGGTGGTATTTATTATATAGCCAGTTTTATTGTAATTACCATGGAACAACGTGCCTATCTAATACTGTTGGGATAGCCTTGGATTAGAAGTGCAAAAGTACTTCATGATTGGGGTTTAGTTGAGACGATCATTAAAATAGATAGTCAAGATGTATGCATTTCCACAAATCCTCGGAAGATTCTAAGTAGCTGCCGGCCTAAGGATTTGGAAGTCTCATATCCATTTCCTTAGGATGTGGAGTCGCAAGACTGATGGAATCACAAATACTACCTACGGGTGAAATTGATATTTTTCAGGTGGCTACAGACATCAAGCGGAAACTAAAGGCTGAGCAGATCGCTAAGCGAAAAGATTGTATCCGAGTTTTTTCATTGAAGATATAGAAGGGGAATGAGAGCTCGCTGAAACACCAGTAATCATTACATGACTTGGTGTTGAATAATTAATACCAAAGCCAACACAAGAACTCAATCTCAAAACAGTGGACAAACCTGCAACTCAATGATAGTGGTAAGTGTCAATCTTTCTTCCGAGCAATTGAGGGTTACCAAAGGTCTATTTATCAGGTACAAGGATGTTTTTACATTGATCTACGAGGATTTCCTCCCGATTTGTGTCAACATAAAATACCTTTAGTGCTAGATGCTAAACCAATTCGACAACAAAGGTTTAGAATGAATCCCAACTATGTTAAACAGGTAAAAGGCGAATTCACTTGGCACCTAATTAAAGGTGATTCAGTCTGGAGGCTCTTGGCAGTAGGCAATTCCTTTTGGAGGGTCCCTAGCTGTAGGCGATTCAGTTTTGGAGGCTCCTAGCAATAGGCGAATCAGTTTTGCAGCTTTTGGCAAGCGTGGCACCCCTCAAACAGCCCACAGATTGCTTTGGTATTCAAAAATCAGCAAGGCGATTTGTTAGAACCAGCCTGTGACTTGTTGCCTCTCCCTCCCTTCCTATGGTCTAGCAACCTGCCTCAAAGTGATTTTTGACTTTTTTGCTTCCCAAGACAACTTGCCAAACGTGGCCCATGGAGCTATTTTTAGGAGTGGGATTTTTTACCCCTCTCTTGCCCTTTAGCTCCTTGCCTAGGTCCATGGAACTAATACACTAGATTAGCCCTTTTTACAATACCAATCAATGAGAGGCCAAAGGCATTCACAGGTCTAGAAAACTCACATCCCCGTGACACATTGAGTGTGAGACGGAGCCATTCCTATTTTGCATAGGTTGTGAGGTTAGAGAGATCCTTTCCTTCATTTCCAACACTGCCAAGAAAGTGGCGCAAAACCGTGCAAAAGGCAGTGGTATCATCCACAAACCTCATAGTAGACAAGGCATGTACATAAGAAGTGCTCCTCTATCTCCACCACCTCTAGTGTGAATAGCTTGCAAATCCATTGTTCTCTAGGTGTGCCTACGGCTTTCCCTGGATCCTCAGGTAGTGGAACTCGTTTGTCCCCTGGATATTGGGGTCTAATATCACTCCATTGTCCGATACTCTCAAGAATTGATCATGATAGAATGAATTTTGGTGGTGGAACTTCTGGTCCCCTCCAAGTTCGTGATGTATAGAGTTGGAGCAGATTAGCCCTTTTTACAATACCAATCAATGAGAGGCCAAAGGCATTCACAGGTCTAGAAAACTCGCATCCCCGTGACACATTGAGTGTGAGATGGAGCCATTCCTATTTTGCATAGGTTGTGAGGTTAGAGAGATCCTTTCCTTCATTTCCAACACTGCCAAGAAAGTGGCGCAAAACCGTGCAAAAGGCAGTGGTATCATCCACAAACCTCATAGTAGACAAGGCACGTACCTAAGAAGTGCTCCTCTATCTCCACCACCTCTAGTGTGAATAGCTTGCAAATCCATTGTTCTCTAGGTGTGCCTGTGGCTTTCCCTGGATCCTCAGGTAGTGGAACTCGTCTATCCCCTGGATATTGGGGTCTAATATCACTCCATCGTCCGATACTCTCAAGAACTGATCATGATAGAATGAATTTTGGTGGTGGAACTTTTGGTCCCCTCCAAGTTCGTGATGTATAGAGTTGGAGCAGATCCAACTGCATGATACGGTTGATCTCATCTTGTGGGACTAGGGGGGACGGGGCATCCAAACTGTATTGAAAAGGGGGGAGTTGATCTGTATGAATACCTTGAATGGCAAAACATTTGGATATATGTGCATACTAGGCCGAGTTAGCCCTATCAATAGTCATCTAGGCGACTGTAGTGCCAATCTCGATAGCATCCAGTTAAATAAAGTGCAAACCCTAGGAAGGTATATTACTGTCTAAAAAATGGCATCGATCTTGACTGGTATCATTGAAAATTCCATTTGTGCTACTTGATCCCATAATCACTTCTAGCCTAACAAATCCTCCAATTAGTTTGCTGAGAGATCACTTTCCCAAAAGGGAACTATATAGGTGGTGGTTGGCCTCAGTAATGTATCAAACAACCACCCCTTTCTCGGGGGATCCTAGAAGTGTGTCTAGAAGCATTGTCACTCTTGTCAGGCCAAGCTCAGGGACCTCTCATAAGCCGTGCCCTAGCTACACAAATCATCATGAAATTGGTCCCATGAAGACTGCCCCTAGGTAAGCGTAGGACTTCACTATCTCCACTAGCTCCTGCTAGCTGGTCAACTGACCTTTTGAGTTATTGAACCTATGTATGTTATCTATCCATCGGTTGGCTGAGGACAGAAGAGATGATCTCGGCTGACAGTGGCTCTAGCTTTAGTGAGGGTTGGCACCATCTAGAAGCATTGTCGCTCTTGTTGGGGAAAGCTCAGGGACCTCTCATAAGCCGTGCCCTAGCTACACGAATCATCGTAAAAGTGGTCCCATGAAGACCGCCCCTAGGTAAGTGTAGGACTTCACGATCTCCACTAGCTCTTGCTAGCTGGTCAACTGACCTTTTGAGTTACGGAACCTATGTATGCTACCTATCCATCAGTCGGCTGAGGACAGAAGAGATGATATTTGTTGACAGTGGCTCTAGCTTTAGTGAGGGTTGGCATCATCTAGGAAGTCAATAATAGAGCACTGTTTTTGCTTACTCTGATGATCCAGTTTGGCCCCCTCTCTCCCCCTTTGTGGTCGCAAGGAGCTAGGCTGTCATCTAATGAGTGCTAATTGGTCTTTCTCCCAAAGATGAATAGGAAAGAAGAGATATCTGCAGTCCTCATGTTATATATATATATATATATAGAGAGAGAGAGAGAGAGAGAGAAAGAAAGAAAGAAAGAAAGAAATTTTATTAAAGGTCCACGGAAGGCCATACATGGCCTATGGGACACAAAATCATCCGAAAGGAAAATACATCATCAACGATGCGCCAACTAGAGAGAGAGAGTTTATTAAAATTCTTTGAAAGATGGAAGGATCAATGAGGCTAAAAGAAGATGATACAATGAATTGAGGGATGGAGCCTCTAAGTGGGCATTAACATCCATGACGGATACAGAGAACCACACTCATAGATAGATAGAGAGAAATTTATGAGATAATGTAGAGGATGGGGGGCTGCGGCAGTGCGGTGATCATCTAGAAGCTAGTGGAGATGTCAAGCCTAAGGGAGGGCTGGCAATGTGCGAGGCTGCGGTGGCGGTAAACAACCTATGATAGAACGCTGACAGATATTGGCATGTGTGGTCCACTATGGTCTCCAAGCTATGGCCCTTCAATTGAGAGATTCTAGTGTGACTTTCGTGTTAGAGAGAGAGAGAGAGAGTTTATAAACTCTTTGAAAGACCGAAGGGTCTATGAAACTGAAAAACTAGATACAATGAGCTGAATGGATGGAGCCTTTAAGCAGGCATTTGCATCCAAGACAAATACATACATAAGCATAGAGACTAGTACAAAGTGTGTGAGCCCATGGAGAGGATGAGAACTGTGGTGTGGCCTCACTATGGTGGTCCTATGTATGTTCTCTTATCTATGTGCCCTGAGTAGCTGACCTCTGTGTTGTATGTCATCATGAATGAAGGTTGCCAAAATGTCTCTGATCTGGTTGAGACGAGGCTGGAGAGACTCCGAATCCATCTATGAAAAGACAGTGGTGGACGACTTGGATCTCATAGTACATAGTACAAATGGCATTTTGAAAGCAAAGCAGTGCTCTATTGAATCTCCTATAGATCACATACTGTGCAAATGCGGCCACTCTAACTATTCCCTCAACCCGTCCAATCTCGATGCATAGTCAGTGTGAGGAAATGAGGAACCGCGTGACCGAAATCCTCAAAGACTAGGGGAGGTGGAGCCTGATGAATCGATTGATCCCTCCTCTGACATTCGTAGGCAGTGATCTCTGTAGAAGCTTAGCTTTACAGGAAGATTGCTAGGGGCTAACCAGATCTTGAATGTGTGTAGCTTTATGAGATTCTCATGAAAACCTGGTCAGCCTCATGGTAAGTGAGCGAAATAGAGGGGGTTGGGGAACCTATCCATATGGAGTCCCAGGCTCTCAAACCATTTGCATGTACGGGCATATCAACACCTTTGATCTCCTTCAACTGCTAATGTAATGGATATAGATAAGGCAAGCCATGGTAACATGCACCCGGCCTGAGCTCGAGCAACCATAATTCTTGACTCAGTAAGGTATGTGGTCACCTGGAATGCTATGTTAAGTTGCAGTGGTGGTACCCCAAACTCATCCAATGATGTGGTGTGGGATTGACGGCTTACCATTGTGGACCATCCATGACAATAAGAGAACTTGGAGCCTCTCCACTCGAGCCCAATCTACCTCTGATAGATCAAGCCCCTAGCAAGGACTGACATACCTATCCACTGGGCAGACTAAGGGTCAAAGGGAAGAGGTTTGGTCCGGGGATCCTAGGAATGAGAGTGAAAGCACTGCCGCTCATGCCTAGCAAGCACGGCGTATTCTCTGCTTAGTCAGACCTGCATCATTGATCGCATTGCAGAAATTAGGTCAGAGAAAAGAACTCCCAAATATATTTGTAGGATGCGATGAGCTCCACTCGTAATTTCTCCAGGGTAAAATGCTCTTTGTGCATGGCTGCTTGGGATGTGTTGAGATCATAACCTTGGTTTTACCAAGGTTGGAAATTGAGATCACGTGTCTGCCAGAAAGTGTGGGGTGGATCCAATGGTTGTTGGAGCTGAAGAGGAGAGTAAGACCATATCATCCGCATAGAGGAGAATCTGAATCAAGGAGCCGACGAGAGAGGAGCATACCCCTTTTAATGTCCCAATGAAGGTCTTAAGAAAGAAAGAAAGAAAGAAAGAAAGTTTACTAAAGTCTTCGGAAGACCAATGGGTCTATGAGACTGTGAAAATCTTGATACAATGAGCTGTGGTAGTGGAGCTACTAAACGAGCGTCCATACCAATGCAAAATGCAAAATGCAAAAAATGCAAAAATGCAGAATGGCAGTACTAAGTCCTAAGTACAACATAGTCATGTCGATGGTCGACTATATATCAATCTCAGCATCATCATCAATATCATCATCATCCCCAGCAACAGCAAGATATCAGGATGGATGAGGCAGTGGAGGCATGAAGTCGGCAATAGAGTGCTGTCGGTGACTCAGAGGTGCGGTCCTGGCACATCTCCTGGTCGTAGCTCTGCGTCTAACCAAGGCTACTGTGACCCCCGTCGGTTGGGCTCCGACTCTAAACAAGGAGGGGATGTCTCCAAGTGTGATCTGTGTGTCGACCCTCTGTCTGAGCTATCGGGTCACGGGCTCCGGGTCACGGTCATGTCGAGGCCTCGTCTCGTTGGGATCCATGTGATCCAGCTGAAAGAACTCCGTGATAGAGCCCTGAGAGGGATCAACCGAGGAAGAAGTCTGCTCCTGTCTCCGTGCTTGGAGTATCCTCTCGCGGTGTCTAAGTGCCTCATGAATGAAACCTGCCAAACACCGCTGGTCTGGGTAGGAGAGGAAATGGGCTAGAATCCCATAACTATCTCTGAAGAGGCAGTGGAAACGTCCTCGGATCTCATAGTACACAGGACACCTGAAGATGAAATGCTCCTCTGTCTCAACCTTCTGTATGTCACATAGTGTGCATAAGTGCCGCTCGCTGGGTAGTCGCTCTGCTCTGCCACTCTTGATGCGAAGTCTGTGTGAAGAGACCCGAAACTACCCAAGAGAGATCCTCATCGAGTGGGGTAGGTGAATCTGTGTGTATCCTGGTGGGTCAATGAACCTCCGCTGTGATATGTAAGAAGTGATCTCTGTAGAAGCTAAGCTTCACTGGGAGTTCACTCGGTTCCAACCAGGTCCGAAAAGTGTGTAGCTGTAGTAGATCCTCACGGATAACCTGGTTGACCTCGTGTGATAAGAGGGGAGAGAACGAAGCATCCATGCTATACTGGAAGGGAGGTAGTCTATCCATGTGGAGCCCCAGTCGCTCAAACCATCTCTCTGTACGTGCATACCAGCACCTCTGATCTCCTCCTGCTGCAAGTGCCATAGAAGAGGATAGAGCTATCCATGGTAGCCTGCTACGCCCCGAGGTATAATCCCCATATTCCCTAACTCGGTACAGATATGTGATGACCTGAAATGCAGCATCTAGCTGTAAAGGGGGTGACCCAAACTCAGCCTGAATGATCTGGTGAGGAACGGATGACTTACCACAAATCATTGTGATAGCATGAGAACATGTAGCTGCTCCACACGGGCCCACTCTGTATCCGACAAGTCTGACCCCCAACAAGGGCTGCCGTACATCCCCGCTGGGCGAGCCAAGGAGTCAAAAAGCAACCCCTTGGTGCGTGGATCCTAAAAGTGAGCGGAAGCACTGCCTCTCTAGCCTGGCCAATGAGGCATATTCTCTACTCAAGCGTGCCTGCATCGCGGGTCTCATAGTGAAGCTCGGCTCGGTCCGGAGAAGATAACCCCAAGATAAGTGTATGATGAAACTATCTCAACAGATGACCCCGCAAATGTGAACTGCTCTTGACGCATGATGGCTCGAGATGTATTGAAGATCATGACCTTGGTTTTACCCAGGTTGACCTTTAAATCATGAGACTCACAAAAGGACTGTAGTGCGTCTAGGTGTCTCTGAAGCCTCTCTGCTGAGGAAGACAAGAGAGCCACGTCATCTGCATAGAGCAAAATCTGGATCAATGTGCCCGCAAGAGAGCAACCTACACCCCCCTGTGTTTGCATCACTGTCTCAAGCTCGTCAATGTAGAGGCCAAACAAGGTAGGCGACAAAGGACACCCTTGTTTGACCCCGATGGTACTCATGATCTCATTTGTCCACCCGGATCCTGCCCGAACTCTGCCAGAAACTCTCTCGTAAAGTGCCATGACAGCCCAAATGATCTCCTGGTCATAACCCAAGTCCTGTAGGCGCCGTATGAGGCGGGCTCTTGGGACCACGTCAAATGCCTTGCGGAAATCCACAAAGCAACAATAAACCCTCTGCTTCCGTGACCTCGCCTCCTCGATGATACATCTGAGCGTCAGAATGTGGTCCATGGTTCCATGATCACGCCGGAATCCGCCGGCCTGTCTTGCTGCTCTGAGTCCTCGACACTCTGCAAGTCTGCTAACCTCGGAGTCAAGTACTGATGCATAATTCTTGGACATGACATGTCCAATCATAATGGTCCTGTAGTTCTCCGGGCTCATGGGATCCCCTGCCTTGTGGATGGGTGAGACAGTGTTAATGGTCCAAGTGTGTGGAAATCCCAAACAAACCGCTTCATTAAAAAGCTTTGCTAAGATCGGGGCTAGGAGGTTAATCCCATATGCAATGAACTCAGTGCATAGTCCCTCATGATCCTTCCCTCGGTCATTATGAAGTTTCACTACCTCCTCTAGTGAAGAGGGTGCAAGATGTGGGACGAGGCATGTGGGACTGGTTGATTTGGGATGTCATAAAGTGTGCGTGCATAATCAAACCAGATCTGGGTGTCAGTGAGTGGCGGAGGGGACCGTCCTTCTAGAAATCTCCGCCAAAAGTCCTTAGAGTTGTTACTAAACAAAATGTTCAGTAGCTCCTCCTCGTTTCGACGAACGAAGTCTAGTTTCTTCCTCCGTACCAGTCTACGGTATTCACGTAGCGTATCTGGTGCGCTCGGAAGACTATTTTTGGTTTCGAATTTGAGTTGACGGCGTAAGGCCTTACACTCATCATCGTACCAACTATTACAAGGTACGGTTCCAGGGGGTGGTGGGCGGGTGGAGCGGGTGGTGTGGGGAAAAGCGTGAATGGCAGCCTCGTGTAGTGAGCGGGTGACAAGGGCAGCACGATCCTCTAAAAGGGGTATGAAGTCAATATAAGCGAGAAGTATGTACAGACGGCCAGTGTAAGAAGGTGAGTGATCCCGATCAAAGCGTATATCGTGGTAGGTGGAGTAAGCACGAGAGAGGCCAAACATAGTTAGTGATAGTGGACAACCCTGTTTGACCTCGTTAGCGCTCTTGATCTCCTCTATCCACCTCGGAACCACCACCTTGGAGGCATCGGAACCCTGCTTGTGACCCTCTCATAAAGTGCCAAGACTGCCCAAATGATTTCCTGATTACCCCATATCCTACAAGCATCTAATCAGGCAAGCTCTAGGCAGTATCAAAAGCCTTGTGGAAATCCACAAAGCAGCAATAAACCCTCTTTCTCCGTGCTCTAGCCCCTCAATGACACCTCAGATTGGGAGCCTGCCATGTGGAAAGCAAGCCTGCCGTGTGGAAAGCAAGTGTATTCACTCGAGGAAGACCATTGGTCTAGACCACGGTAAATGATAAGGTCATATATCTTGACCCGGCTTGCCTGCCTATGGACACTCCAGATATCCCTGCCTCATCTAGATCCAGTAGTAAAACATAATCATCTCGAAAGTCAAGAATTGATGCATGTCACCTACCAGTTCTCACGTTTTCATCATCCTTTTGAAGTCCCCAACAACAAGGACTTTCCCATGGCTCAAGAAATCCATATGTTCGGATGTAGGGATGTGTGTGGTGATGTCTCATCTTCCTCATAGAGATCTCTAGCAAAGTGTCAGGTCTCATAGGAGATATAACATGCTGTGATGAAGAGGTCCTATCAAGAGGTGCATCGGATCCAAATCCAAAGAAATCTAGAATGTGTTTCATGCCTCTCCTCCGAGGTCATCCCGATGAGAGATGATTTGAATAGTACACCACTCCTCCCGATCCACATGCTCCACCTGTCTCTCGAGGTCTCCAATATGTTATGTGTATCCACTAACTATAGGCAAAGGTTGCTCTGAGCTCTAATGGGTCTTGTCGGTATCTCGTCTTATGTATGATTCTGAGAACTTTCTAAGATCTGTCCATAAGTACCGTTTCAGTTCCAAATGGTGCAGGTCAGGGTCTCGGTACTCTATGTAGGAGGACCACCAGATGCCCGTCAGGTGTCTATCAGAAGCCACCCATCTCGAACGACTGCCCACTTCCCCTTCTTGCAGGCGATGTCCGTTCCTGTATGAGGGTGTGCCTCTCCTTTTCTCACAAGGATGTGAGGTCCTCATCCAAGTGGACCTTGGGAAGGTCCTGTTGAGCTATCTGCTTGCATAGTGCAAGGCGAGCCTAAGTGTCTGAAAGAAGGGGCTGCTCCCAAATGGGGTCCTGCCCTATACACCATGCGCCCTCAATCCCATGCTCTAAGACTTCCAAGGTGATAGCCACAATGGTGGTCGCATCACAGATGGTTTGGTGGGGGTATGGGGAATCCCGCTGACTCTAATGTTGAGAGCTTTACTGGCTCCCTAATCCTCCTCAAGAATGGTGTCTGAAACGGTGGCCTTTGTAGGCTCCTGTTTCGCGACGCCCACGCCCACCCATCCGGAGGTCTCGTCAATGGCCGACTGCATAGTGGATATCTATGCCTCCACTACTGGCCCACTGCTCGGGGCTTGTTGCCACCTGATGCTTTTTGTAGAATGCAGAGATCAAATATGGCATATGTGACCCGAATAGATACAAAAGGATCCAAAGGCCCCTTTCCTTTGAACTTAAGAAAAGGGTTGCATGTGACTTAGTGCAAGGAGCTCATAAGTACTTAATAGATTCAAATCACCATACATGATCTCTTAGAGTAGTGCCATATAGTACTATTGTCTGCAATTTGAACACATCCAATCTATTGCACCTTTGGGTTTTTTGGTTTGCGTGTCTATAATAATTCAAGGCTATGTGATGCCTTCATCTTGATTCAAGTTTGTAGGCAATTTTTGTTTACATAGTTGGATGTACATTGCTTGTTTGAGTGGAGCACATGCTGGAATGCTTAATTAATGAAGGCCGATTTTCTAGGATTTGTTGAGAATTGGCAATGTCAATGGGTATGTTCGTCAGGGAGGCCATAGATTTCTTGTTGGTAGCATTTTCCAATCATTACACAAATTTTATATCAAGTCGACATCACAATTCAAAATATTTACACTTTTTTTATTTGATGAATGTACAGGCCCTATAGTCTTAATGATTCATGGATTCCCTGAATTTTGGTATTCATGGCGTCATCAAATACATACTCTTGCAAAAGCAGGTTATCATGCTGTTGCACCGGATATGCGTGGCTATGGAAAATCTGACGTTCCTAAGGATGTGGAAAAATATACAGTATTCCACATAGTGGGGGATTTGATTGGTTTGCTGGATGCTTTGGGAGAGAAGGAGGTAAATATGCTCAGGACGATTTATTCAGGGTGGTTTGCCCAACGTTCTTCCTTTTCTCTCTTACTCAAACAAAATATATGAATGTTGTTTCCTTGTGCCTTTTATAATTTTACTTATAGCATACAAAATTAAGTTGATCAGAGGTGGTTTTTCCCTTTCTGACAGTTTTTAAGGTCATTGTTTTGTCTGCTTGGACTTGGTGCATTCTTTGTAGCAACATGCATGTTGAATGTGTAGGTAGCAATTCTCGAAGGTGAAAGTAAAAACCATCTTTCAAGAAGTCTGTTTCTTTTCTGAATTCTCTCTATTCTTTGCTACATTTCTTTTGCACGTAGCTAGGTAAGAGTTTGCAATCTTATCTCTAGCTCTTCTTTTAGGAAGCTTTCTGAATTGTCTCTATTCTTTTCCACATTCTTTTTTACATTTTTTCCCCATACTTGACATCCATACTGCTGCACACTAGTCTGAAAAAGAAGCTTCCTCATGCTCCAATTCCAAATATTTGAATTTCCTGCAGTTGTTTTGTAAGCTGAACAAAGCATTTAGGCCTCTAAGTATACTCTTTTCGACACATAGATTCCATTTGTAGTTGTCCTCAAAACCAGTTCTAGATACTTCTAAGATTCCCCACTTCCTACTTGCTTCCATCAAACAAAATAGAATTACTCTGAGAGAATATTGAGGTGCTTTCAAAGCTGAGGTGTATTTTTGGCAAAAAGGACACATCATCTCTGTAGATAAGCAATAAAACCACATATCCTGCAATCTGATACCACCTCTGCCCTTTTGTCTTATCCATTCCTCTAGTTCATCTATATGAAGAACCCAAAAAGTGTGGGGACAGCCTTGTGTCACTTCTATGTCACTGGTAAAAAGAGGCTTTAGGGGTGGAATTTTTGACGGGATGTGTAAGCTAGAACCTTTCATACAATCTAGCTGTAGCAGCCCTTAGTTCTAGGGGGACCTTAAGTTTATCCATTCTTTCCCATAGATTTTGCCTTGGTACCATATCAAACAGTTTCTGGAAGTCTATAAAGCAACAGTACACTTGTTTGTCTTTGCCCTTAACTCCCTCTGCCATCTCAACCTGCATTCCCTAAAGAATATAGCCCTCCATTCCCTAAGGAATATAGCCCTTTGGAAGAAGCTGCTCGTGAGGGCCAACTCGTGTTTCCACCTTTGAAAATTGGGACCAAAGTCTTTACTTGCGTTGTGGGAAACTGAAACAACCCTAGGCTGGGATCTAGGATCTCCATCTCCATGCTAACCTGCAAGCATAGACCAATATCAGAATAAAAACGCAGGGACATGTGGTATTGGCTAGTGCGTCACCACCCACCATAGATCCCTCAAGATCACCTCCAAGCTAGAGGTCAGGCAACCTCCGACCGTAGTCCATCCCAGGTAAGGCTATATGTCCCATACCATGCAGCCCCATTTGCGCATAGATGTCGCTAGGGAGACACATGCCTGGACAGCAGGCTCTCAAACTGGGTAGGTATTCTCAAGAGGCCCCACTCCCGAAAATGCCCCAAGAGTTAAAAGTTTGTAATTGGCGAGCTGCTTCTCCTCCCCGCTCCCTTGCTGCACCCTCTCCCTCAGCCGTCCATCCTCCATGCGTCGCATCCTACCAGCCTCTATCTCGAGCTGATGCGAAGAGACTCTAAGCTGGCCGAGGGCAATCCTCAGTGAGTGGGACATGTGGGTACCTGTATAGCCTGGTGGGATGACAAATCCATCCTCTGAGATCCGAAGGAAGTGGTCACGATATGTGGCCATCTTCACCGGAAGCTGCGTGGGATAAATCCAAGTGCGATACGTATGAAGCTGCAGCAAGTCTGCTCTCGTGACCTGGCTAAGCTCGTGGCGAGTCAACTGGAGATGAGGGGCATCTATGCTGTATCGGAACGTAGGCAGTCTATCCATGTCTAGTCCAAGGGATGTGAGCCATCTAGTGAGTCTGAAGTACCAGCAGTATCGGGTCCCTGATCGTGCCAACTCCATAGAAGATGCAAGTGCTAACCATGGCAACCGAGCTCTGCCTGCTGCTGAGTCTCCAAACTCCCTGACCCTGTGCAGATACATGACCGACTGAAACGCTGCATCCAATGCAAGGGGAGTAGCTCCAAACTCTGCTAGCATGATCTCGTGCGGAACTGTAGCCTTGGCCCTAATGAGCCGAGAGAACATGATGATCTGTAACCTCTCTACTCGTCTCCAATCTGCAGCGCCGAGGTCTCCTGCCCAGAAAGGAGCTGCATACATCGCAGCTGGTCTCACCAATGTATCAAAAAGCAAGGATTTCGTATCGGGATGCTGAAAGTGGGACTGAAAACACTGACGCTCAAGATGAGCCAACGAAGCATACCCTTTACTAATCCTATCTCGTGCTGCATATGTCATGGTGAAGACCGGTCCCCTGAAAACTGCCCCCAAATAAGTGTACTCTCTAACAAGCTCAATGGGCTGTCCGTCATAAGTGAAGTAAAACTCATCCGTGCTGTAAATACGGTCAGAGGTGTTGAAAACCATAACCTTGGTCTTGCCAAGGTTTACGGTCAACCCCCTGTCCTGGCAAAACCTGTGGAGTGCCTCAATATGTGCCTGGAGGCCCTGAGCAGTAGAGGAAATGAGAACCGCATCGTCCGCATACAGGAGGATAGGAATGGAGGATCCTGAGAGAGTAGAGCCCACACCACCTGTCATCTGTACAAACATCTCTAGCTCATCAATATATAATCCAAAGAGACTGGGAGAGAGCGGGCAGCCCTGCTTCACCCCAATCGTGCTGCATACCTCCTCTGAGAGCCCCTCACGTGTCCGAGCCCGACCAGTGACCTTCTCATACAAAGCCATGATAGCCCACTGTATCTCTCCACTAAAGCCCATCTGGCGAATCCTCTGAAACAATCTGAATCGCGGAACTGTGTCAAATGCCTTCCTGAAGTCCACGAAGCAACAATAAAGCCGTTGCCTTCGTGACTTCGCCTCCTCCACCAGTGCCCTAAGTGTGAGGATGTGGTCAAGTGTCGAATGATCCCTACGAAATCCAGCCTGCCCTCTGGCTCTGAGTTCTGTCGTCTCGGCATGGTCATTTATACGGCTTTCCAAAACTGATGCAAAGATCTTGGCCATAACGTGGCCGATCATGATGGTCCTGTAATTCGACGGCTCCAGCCTCATAGAGCTCAGGCACACGCCATACCAGAGGACAGAGACCAGGAGGAGCACGAGGACGGCAGAGCCCACAGAGGACACATGCCTCCACCATGTGGATGTACATATGAGATGGTTTGTAGACGCCGCAGGATCTTGTTACCTAGGGGACGTACTCGCCGCTTCATCTCCAGACGATCCAGGATGATGGCAGCATTTCGGAGGAGACTCACCCATGGAGATCTCGCCCCACCAGCCGCTCACCTCACCTTTGCCCAGATTTGTACTCTCATAGCAGGAGGCAGAGTCGATGGACAGGATTTCCAGTATTATTTTGGTTCTCAGACTCCGTGACACCTGGACTTGTATCTTTGCATTGGCATATTGTGCTCATCCCCCCCATTTTGCACCCGGGGGCGGTTTCCTTGCATCTAGTTTACTCTGTATTTAGGCTCAGATTTGACATTATGTACTTTCACTTGCATTATATTGCGTAGCACTTAGATGATATTCGACGATGCCTCTTCTTTGGGGCACGTTGATTTTGTGCTATCTTGTATGCAGAGTTCTTGATGTCCCATGGGCCCATTTTGGCCTCTAGTGGACAATAATACACTTTCTTTCTTTCTTTCTTTCCCTTGCCCTCAGCCCCTCCCTCTCCCTCAGCCCCTCCCTCCCTTCTCCTCCTCCCCTTCAGCCTGCCCCCTTCCAGCCCTCTCCCTCTCCTCCCCCTCTCAGCCTGCTCCTCCGCCCCCTCCCTGCCTGCTCCCCCGCCCCCTCCCTGCCTGCTCCCCCGCCCCCTCTCTGCCTCTCAGCCCATCCCCTCCTCTCCCTCTCCTCCCCTTTCCCTTCACCCCCCGCTCCCTCTCCTCCCCCTCTCAGCCTGCTCCTCCACCCCCTCCCTGCCTGCTTCTCCGCCTCCCCCCTGCCTCTCAGCCCGCCCCTTCCTCTCCCTCTCCTCTCCCTCAGCCTGCACCGCCCCCTCCCTGCCCCTCCCTGCTCCTCCCTCTCCTTCCTCTCCCTCTCCTCTCCCTATCAGCCCGCCCCCTCCTTGCCCCTCAGCCCGCCCCCTTCCTGCCTCTCCTTCCTCTCCCTAGCCTGCCCCCTCCCTCCCTCTCAGCCTGCCCCCTCCCCTTCAGCCTCTCAGCCTCTCCCCTTTACCCCTCCCCTCCTCGCCCCTTCCCCCCGCTCCCTCCTCACCTCCTTTCCCTGTTTTCTACCCCCCTATCTCCCGCAGCTTTTTTTTTTTTTTTTTTTTCCATGAAAAAGACTTCTATTAAGTAAGAACAAAAACCCGCGAGAGCAAGCTCAAAGCGGAATACATCATGAAATCATGAGGATAATAAAAAACCCCTCAAAGTGAGGTGGAAAGAAACCAAGGCTGAGGCTGAAAGTGCCATCTCAACCCTGTAGTAGATTAAGAGAAGAAAGGAGAATCCTTCCATTCCCTGAAGAAAGAAGCCCTCCTAGCTGAGGCTGCACGGGAGTCCCCCTGCATACCCGTCCATACGGCCATCAGAGTGTGTACGATGTCTGTCCAGATACTAGCCAATGTGTGCGAGGGATGAACCTGAGTACCCTCCATAGCCTCTGTGCATCTGGATCTCCAGATATGCCAGGCTGCTATGCTCGCTATAATCTCCCAAGAAGTATCCACAGAGGCATGTACAGCTGTAAAAGGACGGTGTGGAACCACATCCAACGAGCAGAACTCAACCCGATGACATCGAACCGAAATGGCCCGAGAGGAGTCAAGTCCCTCATAGAAAACCCGAGGTCCTGTAAGAGAAAGCCAAGCCACCGAGCCCCAAGTCATAAATAGTGGGGAATGGGCAAAGTGACTGAAGATCCTGGCTATCCCCATCCAAATCAATCTCGCCTGTCTGCAATCCCATAAGCAATGCTGAATAGACTCCGAAGCAAAAAGGCAACGAGGGCAAGTAGGGTCTGCTCCGAATCTGGACCTCCAAAGGTTCACTGCAATCCCTCCATGAATAGAAAGCCAAAAGAAGATAGTGATCTTTCTATTCTTGTGGGATTTCCAGAGCCTCCTCCAGAAGTACCTCTGCTGATCCGCAGTAATACCAAAAGTCTCCCAATGAGGAACTCTGGAGGGTCTCCAGCCTCTACTACTGAGCTGAAATCTCCTGGCATTACTGACCGTGTAACGAAAGAAGGGGATGGTCTTCTCTCGATGCCCCGCATCAATCCACTCCCACTCTCCGGGGTCCCACTGTAAATACCTGATGAGAACTCCTCCATAGAGCCAAAGTCTCCAAGACCCGGTGGAGAGTAACTGGGGGTCAGGGTCTAAGAACCACTCTGAATCTGATCCCTGCATCAAAAGGCCTACGACCCTGATAGGCTGAAAAGCAGACTCAAGCAATATATCATTTGTAGATCTGAGCAATCTGCCACCATCCTGGACACTGAAAACCAAAGCATCCTCCTGTGCATCTCGGAAGGCTAAGACCTGAAGTGGAACCCCGCCTCTCGAGAAAGTACCTGCCCAAGTGGAGGTAGTGAGAGGCATATCATCTGTGTCTATCCAAGCCTCTGGAAGGGCTGTCTCAATCTGCAAGATCCTCCCTGTACTCCCTCTGAGATGTCCTGTCAACCTTGACTTGGTTTCCTCTGGAAGCCTACGGAAGGCTTTCCAAGATCCCAAAGAAGAAGCAGGTCCCCTCTCCCACCTGGCCCACTGCATGTAGAGTGAGGCACCCAATGGTCTGCCACGATCATCTAAAATACTGTCGTTCCACATGATGGGCTGCCTATCAATCTCTTCCCGGGAGGAAGGAGGAATCCTCCGAAGAGAGCTTCTGAAACTAGCCCAAGCTTTCAGAATGGCAACCATGAGAGGGGATGAAGGTGATCTGAGGTGTGCTGAGGTGAAGATCCATCTAACACTGCTCATCCAGTCTCCTCCTGAGGAAGGTGTGCACCTCTGTATGCTGCTGATAAGAAAGTCCTTCCACGGTTCCTGTCCTGGCATAAGTCCTCGCACCACTATCTTGCAAAGTAAGGCTCTGCACTGTAAATCTGGATCAATAATATTGAGACCCCCATCCTGTGTAGGGAGGATAAGGGTCTCCCAAGCCACTCTGGCTAAGGCATCTGCTGTGCCATCAAGCCCACTCCAGAGAAAGTTCCTGATCGGTCTTCTGAGCTGAATGATGCAGTCCCTAGAACGGCACCAAGATGAACAAATAAACCAGGCCGTGGCCAAGAGGACCTGGTTGACCACCACAACTCTAGAGGCAAGATCCAGCTTGGCTGAGCTCCAAAAGAGAAGCTTCCTTCTGATGCTCTCCAACACGGGAGCAAACTGCTGCGTGGTAGAAATACCCAAGCCGACCTGGCAGCCCAAATACCTGATAGGCACACCCCTCTGAACCCAAGTGAACCCTATGTCAAGTCCCCAAACTGGAGTGTCCTCATCACTGATCCAAAAGCCGTTGGATTTATGCCAATTTATCTGCGCCCCTGCCGCCAAGCAAAATAAATCCAATGCTGTCCTGAAAGAAGTCAATGTCTATGGAGAGGCATCCAAATAAATCGCTGTGTCATCAGCCAACTCACTGTCAAGCAGCTCCTCTTCTCTTCTGATAGGAAGTCTCAGCCCAAAGATGTCAGCTTGAGATCTAATAATATAGATGCTCATAGCTTCAGCCACGAATAAAAAAAGGAAAGGAGCAAGGGGGCATCCCTGACGGACTGATCTCGAAATCTGAAATCTCTCACCCCTTACCCCACCAATAAGTACCTGGCTATGGGCTGATCTGTACAAAGAGGAAACACCTCTGATCCAAACATCAGTGAATCCAAAGCGTAGAAGGGTGCCCTCCAAAAAACTCCAATCTACTCTGTCATAAGCTTTTTCAAGTATGTCCTGAAAGCAACTTGCCTGACTTGGCACAATCTCTATAATCCAGCTTGTGCTCTTGAATAACTAATATATCAATGGGACCCCCAGTAACACCTGGATGAAGCTGATCCCGGATCAGCTGTCTACGGCGGCGATGTGGGACGCCACCTAGGCCCTGTATGTTCCGACCTAGTGGCGAAAACAAACCCCTCAACAGGGGAAGACCTCCTGCTCGAGGAAGGAGGCTTCAAATTGTCAGAGTCAGCCTCCTCACCTCGATTGGTGATGGATACTCCGTCAGCTTTTTTTTGGAGCGGAAGGAGGCTTCAAATTGTCAGAGTCGGCCTTCTCACCTCGATTGGTGATGGATACTCCGTCAGCCAATCCTACTCCACCTCCACCGGCCGCGAAAACTATTACCTTTTCTAAAGACGAGCTGCAGCAGCTCAAGAAGGATGTAGAGATTGAATGCTCTACCACGTTGCTAGCACGCATCTTCGGGTCTCACCCCTCCAGATCCCAAGCCCGAGACTGGATGCTTGCGGCTCTCCCCCTAGACCTCACTCCACGATTGTTAGATGTTCGTCTTATGGGACGAGGTTTTTTCCAGGTTATTTTTGACACTCCAGAGGCTGCGAGCACTGTGCTCAAGGCTGAGTTTTTACACTTGGGACACAGGAAAATCTTCTTTGAAGCCTTTCACATTGGTTTCGACCCAGTGGAGGCAGATAAGGAAATCTTTTCGCTCTTCATCAGATTCCCCAGGCTTCCCCAGGTTTACCATCGACTTCTTTCTGTTATTGGGGAGCTTTTTGGCGCAGTTGCTGAGATCCCACCCCTCCCTGGGTTGCCATTGACTGCAGCAGAGGCAACCAAGGCTGATGGGGTACCTAGAGTTAGGGTCCTCTGTAAGGATCCTAACCTCAAGATGGATCATGTTATGATCCAATGCCCGGATGGTTCCTTTTTTCGCCAGAGAGTAGAGATTTCAGGTAGACAGGACCAGTGCAGGATATGCAGGACCATTGGACACTTTGCCAGGGATTGCCCCAGGAAGAAGAAAAGGCCCAAGAAGCCCTCTAGTACAGCTACCGCCCCATGGCCTCGACAGGGGGGACAGCGGGGTGGTATAGGTCTAGCACTTGATCCTCGGCCTCGACAGAGGGGTGGTACAGGTCCAGCACTTGCTCCTCGACCTTCGCATGGCGGTCCTCCTCAGGATGGTGGTGGTACAGGTCCAACACCTGCTCCTCGGCCTCGACAGGGGGGTGGTACAGGTCCATCACCTGCTCCTCGACCCCCACCTACCTCAGGGGCACGCGACGCTCTCCAGTGGGTTCCGGCACGTAAGTAGATTCCTCCTTCAGTTCACGAGGGTACATTAGTGGACTCTGCTTCACCTCAAGCTGTCCCTCCAGTCTCACCTCGCATAGTCCGAGACACTAAAGCTTCGACCTCCTCCCCGATTGCAGCTTCTTCCCTAGATCCAGCGGTGCCAGACGCTCTTCTTGAGGCAGTAGAGGTCTCCGCGGCTGGGCAGACACAGGATAGAGGGCAGTCCTCACTTCCTCCCTTGGATAGGGGGAAGGGGATGGTTTACACTATTGATTCTCTTTCCTCGGAAGGGATCCTTTGCACTTCGGTGTCTGGCTTGCTTCACATGAACTCTTTTTCAGCCCTGGCAGATGGTTCAGATTTCCCAAAGGAGGAGTTTGTGCCCGCTACTTTTAGGGAGCCATAGATTGGGTTTCCTGTTGACAGGGCTTCTTCTTCAGGTGGCAGGGTTCTTTCCCCTGTTGATTTTCCGCCACTTGGTTCCATTCCTCCCTCCTCGAGCAGGAGGTCTTCCTCTGTTCAGAGCTTTGTTTCCGCCACTAGGTCGGGTAAGGTGTTCCACTCTACATCCTCCCGTCGATGAGGATTATTAGTTGGAACATACAGGGCCTAGGTGGCGTCCCACATCGCCGCCGTAGACAGCTGATCCGGGATCAGCTTCATCCAGGTGTTACTGGAGGTTCCATTGATATCTTGTTTATTCAAGAGCACAAACTGGATTCTAGAGATTGTGCCAAGTCAAGCAAGTTGCTTTCTGGCCATACTTTTTGGTCGCCTGCCTTGGGCACCAGGGGGGGCACTTCTATTTCAGTTTCGCAGTCGGTTCTCCCCTTAGTTGTTGGACACGGAGTGATTATTCCCTCTAGAGCTCAGTGGATTATTCTTTTGATTGGAGGGCGTAAGGTTGGTTTCTTTAACCTGTATGCCTCCAACATTAGAGGGGAACGTGTCCTTATGTGGAACACTTTGCTCTCCTGGGCCCCCATTGTGGATTCATGGGTGATTGGAGGTGACTTTAACATGGTCGAGTTACCGTGTCAGACAAAAAAGGGGGTACAGAAGGCGGACTTCACTCTATAGAGAGAGCAGCTTCGGATGCCTTCCTTTTTCACTTCTGTGGCAGAGATACTTGGTGGGATGATGCCTTTCTTATTCAGCCACAGTCTCTCCTATTGTCTTGGTCGAACAGAAGGCAACAGATGCCTATTCATGCACGCATTGACAGATTCTATGTAGATGACTGGGCACTAGACAGAGGTGGATCGGTATGCATTGCTGCTGGGGTTTCCACTTTAGACCACTTTACTGTTGTGCTGGCTATCTCAGAGTCTCACTTCAGAGGCCGGTCTGCCAGCATCAGGATTGCAGATGCCTTTTACACAAAGGAGGACCTTACAGTCCTACAGATATGTGTTTCTCATGTCCAGGGTGGGCAGCCATATCCATCACATGTAGCCGCTGCCGTCTCTGGTATTAGCGACTTCTACCGCTCAGTTGCTTATACCAGGAGACGAGATATTCTTAGACGCGAGATTGGTGTTCACTAGCAGTTGGCAGCTTTGCAGAGGGAAGAGCAGAAACGGCCTTCAGATGCTTGGATTCAAGAGTGCCTTGCTGCAGCAAGGGCTCATGAGCAGTTATTGCTTGATCAGAGAGCAGAGTATGCCTTTCATGCACGGGAGTCCTTCTGGATTCAGATGGGTTGTAGAGTCAATAAACACTTTTTCTCTACTCTTGGCCCTAGACATAGTAGAGAGAGTGTATCCCAGCTTATTGACTCACATGGGGTTTTACAGACAGAGCCTGATGATGTCTTAACGCATAGCTTCAGATTTCTATGCCACCCTTCTTACTGCTGATCCTGAGACACATGATAGAGAGGATGCTAGACAGGCTATTTGGCAGAGCATCCTTGTGTTGATGAATCCGGCTATGCATGTTCTACTCGATGCTCCTTTCACCAACACAGAGTTCAGGACTGCACTTTCAGCCCTTGCCAAGGGCAAGTGCCCAGGTTCGGATGGCCTCACCCCGTCTTTTTTCATTGCATTTTGGGATATGATTGGAGACTATATTACTTCAGCCCTGCAGGCCATTTGGGACTCTGGCGAGATGTCTAGGTCGCTTACAGAGGGTCTCATCCACCTTATCCCAAAAGGAGGTTGCAGAAATTTAGTGTCCCAGTGGAGGCCTATCACACTTCTGGGGACTTGTTACAAGATTCTGGCCAAGGCTATCAGCCTCTGATTGCATCCCCTTCTCCCTGTTCTTATTCATGACACTCAGACGGGATTTGTGCATGGCAAAATCATTTTTAATAACATTTTCTCTTTCTGGGAAGCTTCAGAGTGGGCCATGCAGAGTGGCCAGAATCTTGCCATTCTACTTTTGGATTTTGAGAAAGCTTATGACAGAGTAGATTGGGGTTTTTTGGAGGGCACCCTTCTACGCTTTGGCTTTACTGATGCTTGGATCAGAGGTGTTTCCTCTTTGTACAGATCAGCCCACAGCCAGGTACTTATTAGTGGGGTAAGGGGTGAGAGATTTCAGATTTCGAGATCAGTCCGTCAGGGATGCCCCCTTGCTCCTTTCCTTTTTTTGTTCGTGGCTGAAGCTATGAGTATCTATGTTAGATCTCAAGATGACATCTTTGGGCTGAGACTTCCCATCAGAAGGGAAGAGGAGCTACTTGACAGTGAGTTGGCAAAAGAAACAGCAGTTTACTTGGATGCCACTCCACAGACGCTCACTTCTTTCAGGACAGCATTGGATTTATTTTGCTTGGCGGCAGGGGCGCAGATAAATTGGCATAAATCCAATGGCTTTTGGATCAGTGATATAAGGACACTCCAGTTTGGGGGCTTGACATAGGATTCACTTGGGTTCAGAGGGGTGAGCCTATCAGGTATTTGGGCTGCCAGGTCAGCTTGGATATTTCTACCACGCAGCAGTTTGCTCCCGTTTTGAAGAGCATCAGAAGGAAGCTTCTTTTTTGGAGCTCAGCCAAGCTGGATCTTGCCTCTAGAGTTGTGGTGGTCAACCAGGTCCTCTTGGCCACGGCCTGGTTTGTTTGTTCATGCTGGTGCCGTTCTAGGGACTGCATCATTCAGCTCAGAAGACCGATCAGAAACTTTCTCTGGAGTGGTGGGCTTGATGGCACAGCAGATGCCTTAGCCAGGGTGGCTTGGGAGACCCTCATCCTCCCTACACAGGAAGGGGGTCTCAATATTATTGATCCAGATTTACAGTGCAGAGCTTTAGTTTGCAAGATGGTGGTGCGAGGACTTATGCCAGGGCAGGAACCGTGGAAGGACTTTCTTATCAGTAGCATACAGAGGTGCACACCTTCTTCAGGAGAAGACTGGATGAGCAGTGTTAGGTGGATCTTCACCACAACACACCTCAGATCACCTTCGTCCCCTCTCATGGTTGCCATTCTGAAAGCTTGAGCCAGTTTCAGAAGCACTCTTCAGAGGATTCCTCCTTCCTCTCGGGAAGAGATTGATAGGCAACCCATCATGTGGAACGACTGTATTTTAGATGATCATGGCAGGCCACTGGGTGCCTCACTCTACATGCAGTGGTCCAGGTGGGAGAGGGGACCTGCATCATCTATGGGGTCTTGGAAAGCTTTCCGCAGGCTTCCAGAGGAGACCAAATCAAGGTTGACAGGACATCTCAGAGGGAGTGCAGGGAGGATCTCGCAGATTGAGGCAGCCCTTCCAGAGGTTTGGGTAGACACAGATGATATGCCACTCACTTCCTCCACTTGGGCAGGTACTTTTACGAGAGGCGGTGTTCCGCTTCAGGTTTTGGCCTTCGAGATGCACAGGAGGATGCTTTAGTTTTTAGTGTCCAGGATGGTGGCAGATTGCTCAGGTACACAGAGGACATCTTGCTTGAGTCTGCTTTTCAGCGTATCAAGGTTGTAGGTCTTTTGGTGCAGGTATCAGATTCAGAGTGGTTCCTAGACCCAAACCCTCGGCTACTCTCCACCGGGTCTTGGAGGCTCTGTCTCTATGGGGGAGTTCCCATCAGGTATTTGCAGTGGGACCCCGGAGAGTGGGAGTGGATTGACGCAGGGCATTGAGAGAAGAGCATCCCCTTCTTTCGTTACACGGTCAGTAATGCCAGGAGATATCAGCTCAGTAGTAGAGGTTGGAGACCTTCCAGAGTTCCTCATTGGGAGACATTTCATATCACTGCGGATCTGCAAAGGTGCTTCTGGAGGAGACTCTGGAAATCCCACAGGAATAGAAAGATCACTATCTTCTTTTGGCTTTCTATCCATGGTGGGATTGCGGTGAACCTTTGGAGGTCCAGGTTCGGAGCCGACCCTACTTGCCCTCGATGCCTTTCTGCTTCGGAGACTATTCAGCATTGCTTATGGGATTGCAGACAGGTGAGGATGATTTGGATGGGGGTAGCTAGGATTTTCAGTCACTTTGCCCACTCCCCATTTTTTATGACATGGGGCTCAGTGGCTTGGCTTTCTCTTACAGGACCTCAGGTTTTCGATGAGAGATTTGACTCCTCTCGGGCCATTTCGGTTCGACGTCATCGGACTAAGTCCTGTTCGTTGGATGTGGTACCACACCTTCCTTTTAGAGCTGTACATGCCTCTGTGGATACTTCTTGGGAGATTCTATCGAGCATAGCATCCTGGCATATCTGGAGAGCCAGATGCCTAGAGGCTTTGGAGGGTACTTAAGTTCATCCCTCGCACACATTGGCTAGTATCTGGACAGACTATCTGGACAGACACCATACATACTTTGATGGCCGTATGGACGGGTATGCAGGGAGACTCCCGTGCAGCCTCAGCTAGGAGGGCTTCCTTCTTCAGGGAATGGAAGGATTCTCCTTTCTTCTCTGAGACTACTACAGGGTTGAGGTGGCACTTTCAGCCTCAGCCTTGGTTGTTTTCCACCTCACTCTGAGGGGGTTTTTTATTTATCCTTATGATTTCATGATGTATTCCGCTTTGAGCTTGCTCTCGCGGGTTTTTTCTCTTACTTAATAGAAGTCTCTTTTTTGGAAAAAAAAAAAAGAACATGCCCCAAGAGACTATGTTGTACTTAGGATTTAGTATTGACATGCTACATTTTTGCAGTTTTGTTGGTGTGGATGCTCGTTTTAGTAGCTCCACCACCACAGCTCGTTTATACCAGGTTTTTCACAGTTTCATAGACCCATCGGTCTTCCGAAGACTTTAATAAACTTTCTTTCTTTCTTTTCTTTCTCACTTATATAGATGTAGGGTGCCTTAGGTGTCTCAAGCGTAAGACTCCCCTTAGTTACCAAAGGTACTATGTGTCCTTACTGTCCCAAGGTTAGGACACATCACCATAGGTTAACCTGACCTCCATAACACTAGCCTAGTTACTCCATGCGTGGGCATAACATTCTCCCTCCTTAAACAGAAAATGACTCAGATAGATTTTGGGAATCGACGTCAAAGAGTATCAACACTTTCCGAAGTGCTATCCTCATCCGAACGATCTTTCCACCTAACCTTCAGCTCTGGCATAGACTTGTTTTAAAGCTGTTGTTTCCTATAATCCAGGAGACATTCCAATTCATGGGGTACGTAAGTGGATAGATCTTCCAACCTTACGAGTTCATCCTTGGAGATGAGGTTATCTCCAGCACCCAAACCCTGCTGACATGAAAGACTTGATGTACCCGAACTCCGTATGAGGTAATTACAACTTGTAAGCTGCATAATTGATCTTTTAAAGGATAAAAAATGGGCCACAATAGTGATGAGATACCATAGGTCTAGTGCGCATTACCTAAGAATATTTGGGATTTCCAAGTAAACCTATTGATTGCTGAGAAAACTCAAGGTATCCGCTTCTTATTAACATAAAGATGCGCTCTATCTTCATCACTTCTTATGCTTTCCCTTGCTAATTGCAACATATCTTGTTGCTATTGCAACCAATTAGTAGTAGAGCTCACCTTAACATTTTGTAAACCAACTACCCAAGGGGGTCCAGGCTGGTATCCATACATCAGCATGAATGGATATTGTAAGCAAATTCTCACAAAGGAAGGTAATCTTCACAATTAGACTGCCTTAGGGGGACATAAGCTCGCAGCATGACTTCAAAGTCTGATTAACCCGGTCAATCTGTCCATCCGATTCTACAGGATCAGCTGAACGCATGCTGAGCTGAGTATCCAATTTCTTGGATACAACTCGCAAGAAATGCCCCAGAAACTTAGCATCTCTATCAGCCCTTTTTTGCTAGTAAGCCATAAAGACTAAACAACTTCTCAACAAAGAAGTGAGCAAGGTGGATTGCTGTAATAGTCTCTCTCATAGGTATGAATCTCTTTTTTTTTTTGGGCAAAGAAAGGAACCTTCTATTAATGCTTGAAAGACTTCATACAAAACAGGAGCCTCGAAGCTGCTGAGTATCGAAAAATTGGAAAAAAGGCTGAAAGAAGAAGAAACCAGCCTGTTCCAGAGAAACCCAACTCACTGCCTAGGGGATCTCTGGTACAGAGGCTAACAGCCAGGTGGGGGGACTATACAACTAGCGAATCCCTCGCGGAGTGAATATGTAAAAAACTTGTGTAGGCCAAGCCTTGTAGAAACGAGCGCACCTCGCGACAGTCGCCCTAGAGCTTGGGGTCCCACGCTCCTAGATGGAGCGGAGGGTATAGATGTCCTGCCAGATGGCGACCAGGGTAGCTGAGGGTGGAACTGGTTGCTCACCCATCACGAGACTGCAACGAGCAACCCAAATGTTCCACACCGTGATACTGGATACTACCTCCCATACGTTGTTCTTTGGAGGAGAATGAGGAACGAGGCTATTAGGAGGGACTGCCTCATGCAGCTTTATCCTTTGAATGCTCTGACCCTGTATCCGGTAAGTTGGTGAGACCTTGTCAATCTGGAATTTGTGTCCTCCCTCAGTCAACCAGGCCACCATCCTCCATGTGTAGTCCCTCTGAAGGCTTTGCAGATGGTGTGTGGATAAAATGTAAATATGTATATCACTTGTTGCATGTTGATGAGTTGGTGCATAGCCATGTACATAGCTAGTTGGTGGTGGAAATGAGCTATGGACACTTTCATAAAAGAATCTACACTGATGTAAATATTTTTCTTGAGATGGTAGAAACTTCTACAGGAACTTCTGGGAGATGATGAAAAGCAGTGTGGGTGCATTAGACATTCTAGAGCAAGGGTGTCCAGTGTGTGGTCAAGTGAAATGTCTTTGGGGTCATGTAAAGTCAAGTCATGAAGGGTTTTTTTATATTTTCCTGAGTCAACACGGTCTTGCATGTTACGGGAATTTGATATGTTTTGGTGCCCATGTCAAGGGGCTTTTCATGTGGGTTTATGGGGGTGCATGCAAGCTTTAATGTGCATGCTAATGAGTGTGGGAATTGTGTGACTAAAAGGTCCAAAATGTGCCTTGGGGGTAATTTGCATTTTTTAATGGAGAGTGGTAAATTCCACGTGATGGCGTGGCTGGAAAAATTGGAAAGTGAGCATGGGCATGCAAGGTGTCTACGTGAATCTGGATTGGAGGCTTCTGGATTGCGAAGGAGGTGATGGTGACTGTGGGAGGATCGGGCATCGCCAGAAAAAAGAGCGGGGTGGCAGTGGGTGAAAAAGATCCGGAATGGGGGGAGGCGACGCTACTACAGGAGCCAAAGGACCTTGGATGACGAAGGAGAGCTGGGTGAGCGCAACCGTGAGTTGGAGGAGGAGTTTGTGGGCACACAGGAGATCATCACGAAAAGGAAGAGGAGCTGCATGGTTCTGAGAGAGGCCGAGAAGATACGTGAACTAGTAGAGGCCTTGGCTGGGGGGATTATGAGGGGAAGGGAGGTTGACCGCTGCTGATATGCAGCATTCTCTTGGAGGTGTTACGTGATAAGGGAAGGTTGATGGAAGCTCAGGGGAAGAGGCTTGTGTAGGAAAAGGAACCGACGGGGATCATGGTTGCAGGTCTGGAGCTTCTTGTGGACGAGCTGGAGGCACATGTTGACAGCAACTAAGAGTGGCAGAGGGCCGTGAGCTCGCAGAAGGGGCAGAGGTCGAAGAGCTTGAGAAGGGGCTGAAGTATGTGGGGGGAGAGCGGCTAGGAGTGGGAGTTTCGGATCCGGCTGGAGAGGTCGGCTGTTGGCTTGGAGAGAGCTTTGGAATTTCGATGGTGGCTAGGAGCGCAGCTAGCTGTATCAAATCTAATGCTCATTGTTGATCATGGGGAGAGGCCTTGCTTGTGACGAAAAAACTATGGACGACAGAATGGAGAAAGAAGCTTGATGCTTCGATAGAGGAGGCCCGCAATGCATCAGAGAAGGCTATGGCAATGTGCGAACAAATTAGTAAGTGAGCACAATCTTGAGAAGATGCTCTCAAGGCAGAGTTATTGTAAATCAATGCAATGAAGGAAAAAGAACTCAGAGATATGCATGCAAAGATGAAACAAGCTTATAGTTGGTAATCTACTGTGAAGTTTATTTGTCACACAAGTAGAACGTGGATAGTAGTTGGCTATGCTCTTGGAAGGGGTGGTACCTCTACTGTGGGAGGTCATGAGGATTGCCATCGGTTAGTCAAAAGTGAAGGAGCGCAGCTGATTTCAAATAGTAGCCTTCCTGCTTGTATCAAGGAATCGTGGTGATCACAAGGGCAGTAGAATCTAGTAGTTGCAGTCATTTCCCATCCAGAGAGTCTTTCAAGCTAAAAGGACTGAAAAGACTGATGACCTTGGTGTAACTAGGAAGATGTTTCTGGTGTTCGAAAGTCACAGAGGAGCGGTGGATTCTTATTCTACAAATAACAGATGAGATAGTTGCAGGATTGGAATTTCCCAGGATCCAATGGCCGAGAGATCTGTTTTATGAGATAGATATGATACCAGAGTATGAATTTTTCTGAGATTAGAGTGTAGATATTATATCAGAGTCATTTGAGTGTGGGTCTGGTTCTGTAGATATTTTTGTGGAGGGAGATAGGTTGATACCAGTAGAGGATGTTACTGGAGGAAATGAAAAAACAAAAAAATGTATTTTTGTTTAGAGGTAGAGTCACAGTATGATATAGTGTGGTTCAGCTGGAACTTTCAGTTCGAAGAAATCCTAAACTTTAAAGCACAAGGTGTGTGGCACCTACTGTTGTATGTAAATGATGAAGAGTGGCAGGGTGTTGTGTTACCAGCAATGGAAGACCTCCTAGAAGAAATTCTCTGGATGTGCCTTTGTACTGATGTTGAGTTTGATGAGTGGATATAAATAAAAAACAGGAAACTGTATATTCATGTACTTGATCTTGGAATTGGGCCGGTCTGTGTAGAGCATTGAATTTGGTAATGATACACATGTAGGAATTTTATACTCAGAGTGGATCAATCTGCCATTGCCATCAGCAAGATCACTTTTGGATGATGTGTTTTGCTTGAACTTGTCTGGGATGAAGACTTACAGGTTTGTGGGGGTCTATGGTGTCTGGTGTTTGGAGTAGGGGTGAATATATGGAAGAGGTTGCAGTAGTTATAAAGGTAGTATAGTGCTCTATCTTTTTTGCAATCAACGGCTCATAATCCTAAGGGCTCCCATCCCAATCCTCGCTGTGCCACGACAGCTCCAGAGGCAGTGAGGGATCGTATCTAGAAAACTAGTAGAGCAACAATGGCAAATGCCCCTCCACCCGCATCTATCCAACCATGGGCCGATGGGAAATCCTCCGTGGGCGGCCAGCCAAAAGAAGTAGGATATCTTTCTCGGCCGCAAACTGGACCATAACCGTGTCCAAAACCTGGAATGGATCTCCTGGGGCATTCTCTGGGCCACCCAATGCCTCTCCCTTGAAGGGGTCCAAATCGAAGAGTCCATCTGAAGCCTCCTGCCAATCCCTGTGGTGTAGAAAAATAAGGCCACCTCGTCTACTTGCTCGGCAAGGCCACTTATGAAGGGCCAAAACCACTCTCCCAGATCCCATTGGACCTTCCTCAAGGGCCTACCCTCCCAAAGCCAGAGCCGCCATCTGGGATACGGGGAGGATCAATGTGCCACTCCTTCCCCAAATGTCCCACCACTCTGATCATCTGCCAATGAGTCCCATCAGATTCCCATCCATCCCTGAGTCTCTCTCAGTGAGTGCCTAAAGTAGGCCTCCGGGTCCTACCCGAAAAAATCCCGGTTGCATGCTGCCTCGCTGCATCATCATCCTCAAGGGGACCCCAATCCGAGAAAACTGACCCAACCATGTGTTGTCCATCCGACCAGGACTCAGGGATGGCTAGGTCAATCTCCCTCATCCGCTGCCCTGCCTTGCAAAGCCAGAGGCACCATCCGGGATACTAGGAGGATCAATGTGTCACTCCTTCCCCAAACGTTCCACCACTCTGATCATCTGCCAATGATTCCCATCCATCCCTGAGTCTCTCTTAGTGAGTGCCTAAAGTAGGCCTCCGAGTCCTACCCGAAAAAAACCCGGTTGCATGCTGCCTCACTGCATCATCATCCTCAAGGGGACCCTAGTCCGAGAAAACTGACCCAACCATCTGTTGTCCATCCACACGTGAAGTCCCTCCCACCAGGACTCAGGGATGGCTAGGTCAATCTCCCTCATCCGCTGCCCTGCCCCTCGCAAAGCCAGAGGCGCCGTCTGGGACACTGGGAGGATCAATGTGCCACTCCTTCCACAATCATCCCACCACTCTGATGATCTACCAATGAGTCCCATCTAGACTCCCATCCATCCCTAAGTCTCTCTTAGTGAGTGCCTAAAGTAGGCCTCCGAGTCCTACCCGAAAAAAACCCGACTGCATGTTGCATCCTCATCCTCAAGGGGACCCTAGTCCGAGAAAACTGACCCAACCATCTGCTGTCTATCCACACATGAAGTCCCTCCCACCAGGACTCAGGGATGGCTAGGTCAATCTCCCTCATCCGCTGCCCTGCCCCTCGCAAATGCGCTAAGGTGCCAAGCCTCACTTTTGCCTCCATGGGTAATCTGCTCCATCTTCCAAAGGAGCCGACAATCACTGTCCCACTGTGCCCAACCAATGTGAGTATGTTGCCTAAGCATATGCCCATCCTGATCCCTGATCTCCAGGTGCCAAATAAGGGGCTGACGCTTAAACTCCTTTCTGTAGCGGGGCTGAGCACGAATGAGGCCCCTTGCTAATCTCTGCCCGACCCTATGGAGGCTCCTCATCAAGGGGGATCCCTTCCCCGTAAGGGGGGCCTCTGAGTATAACCATCTGTGTGAATACTGCCACTGCCCCCTAGTACGTGGGGTGTTCTTAAGAAGCCCTCGTTGTAAGAGGAGGAGGTTCCAAGGCTCTGCCCTTGGTGTGAGGCCGCACACAACCAACTTGCGCAAGAGGGCTCTACTTTGCATCTCCGGATCAATGATACCCAAGCCTCCTAATGCCTGCGGCATGATCATCGTCTGACAAGCGACCTGGGCTCTAGTATTCCTCGTGCCGTCCGATCCTACCCAAAGGAAGTTCTGAACCAACCGTCAGAGCTGCCCAATGCACCCTTTTGAAAACACCAACATAAGGCGATATACCAGGCCATGGCCCGAAGGACTTGGTTTGCCATTAAGGCACAGCCCATTAGGGAGAGTTTGGCCGAGCTCCAATAGAGAAGCTTGCGCTAAACACTCTCGAGGACCGAGGCGATCTGTTGCTCCGCTGTAATATCAATGCCCACCTGGCATCCGAGGTATCTCGCTGTCTGGCCCCGCGGTATCCAGCGTAAGCCAAAGTCGCTCCCCCACTCTCGAATCTCCTGTGTCTCCTCAGAACCTATGAAGAAACCTATGGATTTTGTCTAGTTGATCCACGCACCTGAGGCCTCACAGTAGATAGCCAAGGCTCCCTTGACTCTGTCCAAGCTTGCTGTGGTGCCCTCTACATACAAGGCCATATCAGAGTCTAGCGCTCCTCCTCCTATCTGATTGTTGGGAGCCTCAACCCTGTGAGGCCCGCCACCTGTGATCTCAAGTAGTAGCCCAAAGCCTCCGCTACAAATAAGAAGAGAAAGGGAGCAAGGGGGCAGCCCTGGCGGACCAAGCGAGAGAGAGGAAAATGCCTCGCCCGTGTGTCGATCGATAAGCATCTGACTAGAACTCACCGCATAAAGCGCAAAAACTCCTCTGATCCATCTATCTGAGAAACCCAATCTCTGCATAGTACCCTCCTGGAAAGACCACTCCATTTTGTTGTAAGTCTTCTCAAAGTCCAAGAGAAGGACGGACAATGGCTATGACTCCTCCCTGGCCCAATCCATTGCCTCCTAGAACGTGAAGATGTTGTCCAAGATGTTGCACTCTTGAACGAACCCAATCTGTGTGTCGTGGATGATATCAGTGAGATGGGGCCGTAACCACAAACTCAAGACCTTGGCGAAGATCTTGTATGCAGTATCAAGCAAAGTGATCGGTCTCCATTACCGGTTTTCTAACCTATCTCTCCCGTTCGGGATCAAACAAATCCACCCCCAGCTCAGGGACTGGTTGGGGAAGGGAGCCCGCGTCGAAGATCTCCTGGCAGGCTAGGCGGAAAGGGGTGGAGATGATCTCCCATAAGTTCTAGAAGAAGGCCGGAGTCAAGCCATCCTCGTCAGGACACTTCTAGGTCGGGAGAGCCTTGAGGGCTTCTCAAAGCTCCTCATCCGTGAAAGGCTCCTCCAGACTCCTGCACAAATCCTGCGAGACTACCGTCGGAACGCAGTCCCAAACTAGCTCACGGGCCACAAGACAAGTTGAAGTCATCCTCGCCGTCTGAAAGAGATGGCTGTAAAAACCCATGGTCAGCTCTAAAATCTCATGCGGATCAGTGTGCATAATGCCCTGTAGATCTCGTAGACACTACAACTGCATGCCTGCCGATCGGGCCCCAGTGGTTTGAAAGAATTGTGCTTCGTCATGTTGTCCCCCTGCTGTACCCACCTAGCCCGGGAGCAATGATAGGAGAACTCAGCCCGCCAAATCTCCATGTCCTGAAGCTCAAGGCGCGTGCTCTTAAACCTGCCGCTAAGCCACTAGGATCCTAGGTCCTGCTTCCTGAGCCTCTTTATGGAGGCAAGGTCTCTCCGCAGTGCCCGCTCGCACTCCTGAAGAGCCCTCCTCTGTCTAAGGGCATGAGCATGCAACTCCTCACTGCACCTCTGGATCGCATCGGCCACCCACGAAGTCCACAGCCCTTGCAAGGTGCCACCTCTGCTTGCTACCGAATCTCTGCCATGACTTGCTGAATCTCCCCATCCTAAGGGAGGTCCTTTGGAATGCGGACCCCCTTTTAGGGAAGACCTCGGCAAGGCTGCTCTAAGTGGAGTACTGTTGGAGAGTGGTCTGACATCGTGGTGCGTGCCAAAATCTCGATAGAGCCCAGTCCCCGATGTAGAAGCGGTCTAGCCTCTCAAGCAGTCCATCATCTCTCCTCTGTTTGAAAGAGAAGAGGAGGTTGCTAGGTATCCTGCTGAACTCTGGCTCTCGCTACGGGTCTCTCCTCTTGCTACGGGTCTCTGCCACGAAGATGAACTTCTCCTAGGTGCTCCACTCTGCTGCTGGCATCTCAAAGAAAGAGGCACCGTCCTGCTTGTCCTCCCCAAACTCCAAGTTGTTGAGGTTTCCTCCAACAATCCAGGAGTCTACATCCGGAAGACACTCTGTCAGCCTCCCGGATGGTGGTGTCTACACGCTGGGGCATACACGTTCATGATCCCAAACCTAGACTCTCCCATCTTAACTCCCATCCAAATTGTCCATCCTGAGATAAGCTCTCCCTGATCATAAACCTCTGAAGCCACTCTTTGTGAGACCGAGATGCAGACCCCTCCGCTCCGTCCTACTGCAAGGGACCATCCTCTGGGCCTCTCCTCGGGAGGAGGTGGTGTGGCCATCTAATGTCTGATGCTAAGAACATATGCTCATGAATCAAAAGGATGTCCACTTCCCACCCTACCACTGCCCTTTGCAGCTCCTGCCGAAGGATCAGGTACTGCCGTTGACTACGAGCACTATCATGGAGCCCCAACTCACAATGGTCAAGCTCATGAGGACGAGGATGCAGAAAACAAGGCTCTCTTGTGAGTGGGTGCCTGTGCCAAAAAGACTGCCTTATGTGACTTTGCCGAGGATTTGGAGGGCGAGTAGTCCGTGTCTGTACGTCAGCGTACTAGGGTTGACACCGGCTCAATGCCGATCTTCCGTGTCCACTTCATCGTAAAGGAGATTTCCACCCTGAACAAATCTGCACACTTCTGGAGTGGTCAGTAGTATGCCTGATCAATCTTTGCCTCAAGCGGCAATCCGATAACTCCTACCGCCAAACCACAATCGGCTTCTCCTGCTTGAAGCACAGCTGAAAATTCACCTTAGCACCATGGGCGTGCCAAAGGTCCAGTCCCTGTGGCCCTATCCACTCGTCCATCATACGTGAAATCTGATATCCCAACATAGCATCAAACACCATTGGGGACCACTTCTCCAATCCTATGGAGGCAAACTCAATCTCCAAATTGGGTGTGTCTGGGAGCCCACTACGCTGATCAATCCCCCTTTCCGGGGCTGTAAGATCACAAGAGTTACCTCCAGGGGTAAGGGTAAGGGTAAGAGCCCGGAATTCCAGGGCCCCAATCTCCAAAAGTCTAGTGGTTGGGGACGCCCAAGCTGGAAATTGGGAGCTCTTGACTGGGAGGACGCGCCCCTTCCCTTTGGCTCCCCCCCCAAATGGAGAGAGGGGATGGGATACTGGGATGAGAAAGTGGAAGGGAGCACTGTCTTACCCTTGCCCGCTGGCAAGGGAGTTGAGGCAGGTCCTAGGGAGGGAAGAGAGAAGGGGGGGTTGAAGAACTCGCTAAGGAGGTAGAGGGGGGCGGAGGGGGAGGACGGGTGGTGACGATGACCATAGCAAGAGGGGCGAGAGGGGGGGGTAGCAAGAGGGGCGAGGGGGGGGGAGGAGGCGGGGGAAACTCAAGAGGAAGGGGGGGGGGAGTGGAGAGGGAGAGGGATCCGGGGGGAGAGTAGGGGCGACCACAAGCCCCCCTGCTGATTAGGCTCGTCGAGGCTCTAAATCCGCTCCTCCTCAACCACTATCAGGCTAACTTCCATAGCTTCCACCATCGCAACATCAGAGGTCCTAGGGCTCTCTGTTGATACAAGGGTGAATGCAGACGTTGGACGACCTTCGTCATGGGAGGATCACTTGATTGAAAAGTGACCCCTTTTGTTGGGGGGGGTGGGTCTCCACGTAAGGGCTCCTAGTGTTGCTCTCCGCAGGTGCCTCTCAAAATACTCTCTCTCTCTCTCTCTCTCTCTCTTTGCATCTAGCTCTCTACCTGTGGTGCTTTTGAGCCTGTTTTCTTGGTTTCGTTTTCTTTTTAACCTGGGTCCAGTCTCCTTCTGTAGGGGTCACCCAGGGGGTCTGAGACTCTTGTTTCTCCTATCTGGGGGGGTGCTGGGCCCTGGCTTGCTGACTCTGCCTGCTCTGCGGGGGTTGGGGGGGGGGGGAAGATGGGCTTTGGCCACGGGGGCAATCTCTAGCTAGGTGACCCATTTGTGGCACTAGCTTGGTAACCCAGAAATCTCCACTCGCTAGCAAAGTGTACACCCCTCAAGGGTCTCTAGGAGGATCAACTCTGGGAGAGAATCTGGGCTCTCAGCCACCAATCTGATCCTTAGGACCCCGTTGTTTGCTACCACTGATGTGGCCAAATCTGGCGGAGACTCCAACACAGTGCCAAATGCTCAACCAATGGAGGGGAGGATGGCTCTATATTCCTTTTGGAGCCCTGGGAAGCGGAGCGTAATCGAAAAACGGGGAACACGGTGTGTCGTGTTCATGTCCTCCACTGTAAAGCCATGGTACCAAGGGAAGAGGTACACCAAATGCGGGCCAAGGAGGATGGGACTCTGCTCCACAAGTGTTGAGGGGAGCTCAACTGTGTCGAGGAAGCTCAACTGTGTCGGGCAAGCTCAGCTGTGGATGAGGAAGACACCTCTTCCGTAGATGGTGACCTCCTGAATGTGATCACCCTCTAGTGCCAAGCTCACTTGGATCTACTCTCACACCTGTCTCCTTGTGGGTGTGAGGCCCACAATTTTGCCCCACAATCGCCTTGTCCTAGAGGGACTGAACTGCTTGTTAAACTTGTTGCTTGTCAGTTGGAGAAAGGACCTTAACGGTTGTGGGATTCGAGGGTGCTGCCATAGAGCCCCTCTGGCTAGACCAAGGGTCACCACCAAGATTTTCTTTCTCCGAACAAGCGCAAAAGCTTCCGCTGCAAAGAGAGAAAAGATAAAAAACCGGGTAGGAAAACGAAGAGGAGGGGCGGGATGAGGCAGAGAGATGTCGATGGAGAAGGTGGAGAGGAGGCGGGGAGGGGAGCGGAAGAAGGCATGTTGAGGGAAGGAGGGAGAAGGTGGAAAAGGGGCGGCAAGGGATGTCATTGAGGAGGGGGCGAAGAGGCGGGGGGGAGGAGGTGGAGAAAGCGGGCAGGGAGGAGGCGGAGGGGCAACAGGGAAGGGCGAGGAGGGGAGCGGCGGGAGGCGAAGGAGATGAGGAAGGTGGGGGGCGGAAGAGATGGCGGGGGGGAGGAGATGGCGACAGGAGCGGCGGAGACGGCGAGAGGAGGCCAAAGAGAAGGCCGAGGGGGTAGCACGAGGCGAAGGAGATGAGGAAGGCAGGGGGGGTGGAAGAGATGGCGGGAGGGAAGAGATGGCAACAGGAGTGGCAGAGACGGCCGGGGGAGGCCGAACAGAAGGTGGGGGTGGCGGAAGAGAAAGCGGGGGGGAGGAAGAGATGGCGGGGGAGAGGAGGTGGCAGGGGGGTGGAGATGACGGGGGAGAGAGGGCAAGGGAGAGGTGGAGGAGGCTGCGGGAAGGAGTTGATGGCGGGGGACAGCAAGATAAGCCAGGCGAGAAGCGGGGGCAGCAGCTCACGTGGGAGCTCGGTGTTGTTTTTCTTTCTCTCTCTTTCTAGACCTCGACTTACAAAGGTATGAATCTAGCTTACTTGGTGAGTTGGTCAATGATTACTCAAATTGCATCATGTGGTTGTAAGTCTACCACAAAATCCATGGAAATACTTTGCCATTGTTCTCAAGTGTTTCCAAAGGATGCAACAATCCACTTGGCCTCAAGTGCTCAGCTTTGTGGACTTGGCATTGTTGACGATTTCGAACATATAGTTCGACTTCAACTTTAAGCTTAGGCCAAAAGAAAGTTCTTTTGACTAGATTCAAAGTTCTTTGTACCCAAGGATGTCCGATGCTATCATGACATTCAAACAAGATATAATGCCTTGTATCTCCTACATTGGGTATACAGACCTTACCCTATTGGAAAAGCATACCACTACGAGTGGAGTACTCTCATAGTTTACTTCCAAGTGGGGCATTCCCAGCTTGTACTTCATCCCAGACAATTTGGAAGAATTCCTCTTCGTGATAAAGGCATGTGAGAGAATCATACAGGTTTGAATGGATCTCAGTGAAGCAAAGTTGATTCACAATATTGAATCTACTTAAGGCATCAACTACCTTATTAGTAGAAGCCTTTCGATTAACGAATCTCGAAGTCAAATTCCTGCATCAACTCCAACTAACAAGCTTTCTAGCCCCTAAGATCAAAGGTGTTGTAGAAATACTTTAGAGAAGAGTTATCCATGTAGACCAAAAAAGTGAGCCATACAAATTATGCCTCCAATTTTTCAACGCGTGGATAACAACATACATCTCTTTTTCATGTGTTGGCCACTTGAACTATGGTTCGGTTAGTTATTTTCTCTCAAAAGCTACCACTCCAATAGCTTGGAACAAAGTATTCCAACAGCATAGTCACTAGCATTGTTTCAACAACGAATGGTTTATTTGGATCGACTATCTGTAACCCTTCTCCAGTCCTTTAGACAAATCTGGAAGGGGTAATGTTATCTTACCATAATTCCTGATGTGAGTTTGAAGGAAATTCACAAATTGAAGAAAGGATTTGACTTTGGTTATCGTTCTCGAATTGGGCCACTCACATACCTTCCTGACTTTCTCATAGCCAATACGGACACCATTCATCAAAATGACATGTCCCAAGTATGTGAGTGCCTGCAAGAACTCACATTTGCTCTCTTTACTGTAGAGCTTCTCTTTTCCAAGTATGGACAACACTATCCGCAGATAGCATCCATGCCCCTCAAGAGTCTTGCTGTAAATCAAGATGTCATCGAAAAGGGCCACCACAAACTTTCCTAGATATGAACAAAATAAATTGTTCATCATCTACTGCTGAAAGGTTGTTGGTGCATTAGTAAGTCCAAATGGTAATACCAAGAACTCACAATGTCTAAATTGTGTATGAAATGTGGTCTTAAAAACATCTTTCTCAAATATCCGTATTTGATGATAGCCCGTTCTCAAATTGATCTTAGTAAAATACCTAGCTCCACAGAGCCGATCGATGAGATCGTCCATCTGAGGTAATGGATATTTGTTCCAATCGTTACTCAATCGAGACCCTTGTAGTGTACGCGTAGACGCATACCAGAGTCTTCCTTCTTCACTGGTAACCTGGTGCGCCCCAAGGTGACTTACGAGGTCTCACTTGACCCAGCTGGAGGTATTCTTGAAGTTGCTGGGCAATTTTATCCTCCTCGATCGAACTTGTCCTATAGGGCTGCCTGAATGCAGGCTGGGAGGTAGACCCATTGGCAGTTCCTTTGGAAACACGTCTAAGTAATTAGAAAGAATGTCACATTGAGCTTCAGGTGATTCCTCACTCCAAGAGCTCCGACTAATTACGCAAGCTACCTCAGTAGCCAAGGCATAAGATTCAGCGGACTGATTTACCTCATAAATATACCAAGCAGTGGAAATTCCATCCGCACACTGGTCACCCAGCATTGACTCATCAATGTGGGCAACCAAATCCATGGCTGAAATATTATTGTGAATAGAATAGCTTGCTGCAATCTTATCCTGTTTGCTGTTTTTTCAGAACAACTTATTATTAAGATTATCAGAACTGAGACATGCTTCATATATGTGTTTTGCAGAAAATGAATTTAAATTATTATCAAAACACAGTTCAGGTTTCTCTACACACTTGAAAGATTCACGGTCTTCAGATTGTAATAATTGAAGTAGAACAAAAGTATTGATCATTATACTCGTGTAAATCAAATTCAAGTTGAGAGGCAATCTTGACCATCGGTCCACAAAGATCTCCTTGAAGAGTAAACTACTTTCCATTAATTTGAAATTTTATTACATGATTTCTATAGTCAATATTTACAAAAGTGTTCTACACAAAAAACCACTCCATGCCAATCAAAAGGTCTACACAATCTAATCTTATAACATGGAACACAATCTTTTGGGTAGTCCTGAATCTCCATCTGAAGGTCTAGAACTAACTCTTTCTAAGATTCAATGGCTCCATGCATGAGATTAACGATGTAGCGATGGTTACTGGGAACCATGGGGATGTTCAGATTCTATACAAGAGAAGTCAAATAAGAGGTGAATTTGACATATCCAACCATGTGAATTTAATCATGGTACCCCAACACATCGACATTAAAATGACATTTCTCACAATTTAGATAAGAGGAAAAGACTTCAAGATGAGCAATGTGACAAGGCTTACTTGGCATACATGATTCTATGAAGTAAACAGCTGCTTTCCCTTTACCTTTTGCTCAGTTCAAAGGACAAGCGCGTGATATGTGGCCTCGTTTTGGCTTGGATTCCTCTTGTGCCAAAGTATTAGTGCAGGGTTGCTTCGCAAGAAGCCCCAACACTCCTTGTTTAAGTTAGTTTTTTTAAGCTTGGAGTTGGAGTTGCTGGCTCGACAGTTCTTTCGATTTTTCTTTTCTTTGAGGCTTGCCATTTTGCGTGGCCGATGAAGATCCAACTTCCTTGTGTCCATAGGTACTATCATAGATCTTTGCAATATGTATAGCCTCCTCAAGTGTCTTTAGCTTGTTTCTTCAGATTTCATTTTGGTAATCCTTAGGTAAATTGTTCACAAAGAACAAGCCCTAGAAAAACTTAGTGATCATGCTTTGAGTGGAATCTAGCTGTACATCCTGACCTTGCCTATGTATCTTGAGCATATGCTGCCTGTATCAGATGGGTCATGGATGAAAGCAGTCAGGCATCTCTGATTTGGGAAGGAATTGAGACTAGATAGGGATCTGAAACCATCCTTGAAGAGACAATGGTAATGACCTTCGATCTCATAGTACACAAGGCATCTGAGAGCGAAGTGCTCGTCTGACTCAATATCGTGATGATCTGATAGGGTGCAGATGCGACTGCCCTCCATGTGTCCACTCAAAATGCAAAGTCAATGTGATGAGACACGGAACTGTCCGCTGATAGATTTCCTTGATGTGTGCTATGGTGGATCAATGAAGTCCTTTGTTGAAATCCGCAAGTAGTGGTCTTTGTAATAGTTGACCTTCATAGGGAGCTCTGGGGTGCCAACTAGGTCTTGAATGTATGTAACTATAAGAGATGCTATTGGATGACCTGGTTCACCTTGTGATATATGAACAAGGCGGAGGGGGCCTTGGTGTTGTAGTGCAAGGGGGTAAATATGTCTATGTTGAGCCCCAGGCTCTCAAACCACTTGCATGTACATGCATACCAGCATCTCTGGTCACCCTCGATGTTGTGCCATGGATGGGGGGGGGGAGAGAGAGAGAGAGAGAGAGAGTCTATTAATGGCCACGGGAGACCAACGGGTCTATGGGACAACAAAAAGACTCATCTAGTACATCTGCTTAGGGAGGGCACATGGCAGCTCCCAAGGAGTGCAAGAATCAACTCCGATTGTTTAGACTGCCTGCATAATAGTCTAAAACATCACATAATCAGCCATACATCAGTTTAATACTGAGAATCTTTTGGTTTGGATCTAACCTCTTTGATAATTGCTATTCCTTCATAGTATACTGCCCATTTTCCATCTTTCCTAACAGCCTTAACCTTGGCTAATTCAGTTGCCTTGTAATTCAACTGAGCTCGTGCGAGTTCCTCAGCTATCCACACCTTGGTCCCTTTCAACTTGTAAGATTGTCGGAGAAGCTTGAGTTATAAGTCTCATGATTTAAGCGTAATGATAGCATGTCCTCTAGAATGCCAAATATTAGTTGCTCCATCATCATTATCATCAACCTTCCATTCAATATTGGGCATGGCTTCCTTCATATGTGTTTTAAGTGTCAGCAAAAGAGTCTTCATATTTGTACCATCCATCAAGGAGTCCCCCTATTCTAATCTTCAATGCACTGTCACTTCTAGCTTCATGCTCTTTGATTTCTTCTTGGATTTCAGTTTTACTTGCCTTTGTGTCGACCTCTACAATCACTTTCTTCTTCATAGTTTACACTTCATTGCAAACTAGATCTTTGACGGTAGAAACAAGTTGTGATGCAGGTGGGGAGGCATTACATTTATGTAATGCTTCTTGAATAATTTATTGTTTCCCATTGCTCTCCATGTCGTGAGCCGAGAGAGAGAGAGAGAGAGAGAGAGAGAGATTTTGCTTTCTTTATCCATGGAGGTTAGCTTTCACATTTTGATTGTATAGACTTCTTCAATGTGTAGCATAATTTTCAGCAATGGTAACATACACTATTGTCTCAAGTCAAAATCCCTTCCATCAAATACTTAACAATGCTTTACTTTGGTCTTTTCAGGCTTTTGTGGTGGGCCATGATTGGGGTGCCTATATTGCTTGGTACATGTGCCTAATGAGGCCAGATCGAGTACGGGCCCTAGTTGCAATTAGTGTTTATTTCACCCCACGTTCACCTATGATGAGTCCCATCAAAGGTCTAAAATTGTTACTTGGTGAAGGCTTCTACATGTGCAGATTCCAGGTCATTTATAATTATGCTAGTCACTCTTCTATCATTCCCATGTCTCTCCCCTTCCCCTCCCTTAATGGTGTAATTATGGAAAGACATACGATGCAATTGTATTGTGCCTCATGTCTTGAAGAATGTGAATGCAAGTTTGACATGAGCACATTATTTTACGTGTAAAAAACATTTTCCACTGAGCTGCTGCATATGCATAAATGCAATTGTTTGACATAAGCACATATTCTACGTGTGAAAAATATTTCCTTCCGAGCGGCTGTGTACTCTTTGAAAATTTATGCAGTCACTCTCTTAATTTGTAAAAGAGCATTATCGTTTGGCATAGGCTAATGCATTGCCAGATTATGGCACAAGATGTAAATACACTATTGAAGTGATGGCACATTTTTAAAGGCATGCTTTGTATCAACACAATTATGTCCCTTGTCGAGCAAATAAAGGAACATGGGAAAATGTATAAGTCAGTTATATGATTAATTGAGGAAATCATAGATCAGTGAAATCTCTGCAATGACACTCTTAGATATTGAAGACTGACTAGTTTTGTAATGGATTTGAAGGATCAACTCAGACTTTCAATAAGATATACCTTAGCCTTTGAAAGGAAGCACCTTGAGGTAAAGGTGCCTAGAGTTGATCCCATAAATTTGTGTCTCCTTGCTATTGAATGATGAAAGAGGTCAGAGAGAGAGAGGGAGGGAGGGAGGGAGGGAGAGAGAGAGAGAGAGAGGGAGGGAGGGAGGGAGGGAGGGAGGGAGGGAAGGAGACCAAGATGTAAAGACACTATTGAAGTGCTGGCACATTTTTAAAGGCATGCTTTGTATCAACACAATTATGTCCCTTGTTGAGCAAATGAAGGAACATGGGAAAATGTATAAGTCAGTGATATGATTAATTGAGGAAATCATAGATCAGTGAAATCTCTGCAATGACACTCTTAGATATTGAAGACTGACTAGTTTTGTAATGGATTTGAAGGATCAACTCAGGCTTTCAATAAAGCTCTACCTTAGCCTTTGAAAGGAAGCACCTTGGGGTAAAGGTGCCTAGAGTTGATCCCATAAATTTGTGTCTCCTTGCTATTGAATGATGAAAGAGGCCAAATATCGTGAATCAATAAATCTATCAAAATCTAAACCGAGAATGCAAGAATTCAGGAAGAATGATCTGGTGTTATGCATTTATGCTTAAGATGCATGGTTGCAAAGAAACTCCAATATTGTAGATTATCATGCCTGGATGGAGCATGATAGTGCTTCTTCACGATTATAATGTTTAGTTTCTGCCAAGCAGGTAATGTATTGCACCCATTTTTAAGACTTCATACAACAAACCTTTTATTAAAATCAATTTTACTCACAGATCTCGTCACTCTCTTGGAAGTTTGCTGCTGAGATAGAGAGCTCACGACTTCCTAGCTTCATCCTTGTGGCTTGTATGGGATCTGGGACTCTCTGCTTCTTTGTTCTTTATGGATTATAACCTCATGGGAGTGCTCTTTTATTCCAGACTTCTTGAGTTGGACCTCTTTCTTCCAGCCTAGAAGCCAGTTTCCCCCATAGAGGCTGTTTTCTTGTTTCACCTTCTTGTCTGTCAGGAGAAGGTGAGTTTGTTTCCTCCTCTCACGTCAGTTCTTTGTCTAAGATCAGCATAGTATCTTGAATCACAAGTCAAGCAGCACTATTGTATCTCAATTGATTGGAAACCGTTTTCTGCCTACACTTTGTTTTGAATCTCCTCCAGATTTCTTACTTCTCCTGGTGAGTACGTAAGTTCAAAAGGAAAAGAGGAGGCGCTGATGCCTAGTTTAACTTGATAACTGAAGCAAGATAGTCTCCAGATGGTACGTATGGAGACGTGCGCATTTCGGTCAAACTGAGATCACTGCAGAGGCTGAAGGAGTACTTGTAGAGGACTGAGCAGTATTTGTTTTCATTCAGCTCACTATGGTCCTTGCTTAGCTGGTATTATCTGGCTTTTGGAGCCGCCTGTCAAAGGTCTCCCTCCAATAGGATTTTGTTTTGGGAGGTGACTTCGACATGCTTGAGATTTTGGAGGATAAGCTAGGAGGACTAGTCCAAGGATCTATTAACTTCATATTCATGGCGGAAGAGATCTAATTTTGGCCAAAACAAAATTCAAGTGTTTCAGATCCAACTTCTCCAGGGTATACGCTGGTCTCTCCTACAGCTGTAGAAGACGATATGGTTCTTAGATACAAGCGGCATTGGATAGTTTTTACGCGAGACCGTGGGCAGTTCATAGAGAGGGACATTGTGGGATCATTCTTGACATCATGACTCTAGTGTTGTTGTTTGTTGAATAATCAAAGAACCAGCTGGATATCTGATTTCATTTCCAAGTCATTCACTTTCAATCTTTCAATAAGTGAATTGCATGCAGTTCCCACCCCCTAGGACCATGTGGCATGGATGGCTTTTAGTAGTGCTCGCAGGCACCGTTTTGGGTAAACATACCTCACTTAGACGTTTTGGTTTAGGATAGAACACACTGTCATGATTGTATTCAATTTTTCCATAGGTGCAAAGGTTTCAGAGTAGTCAGTACCCTCAACCTTGCTGCTGTAACCTTTTTCCACCAAACTGGTTTGAGTCTGCCTTCAGAGTTCTTGTTTTTTTGTACTTCACTTGGTGCTAATCACATTTGCACAAGTCACAATTGAGTTAAATCGGACTTCCCATCCTTCAATTCTTTGCATTGGACAGCTTCTTTAAATGACTCAGGTTCCTGCCTCTACTAAGGTACAATACTTGTCAATGACTTTTTGTTACTCGTTGTGACCTCCTGGGTCCTTCGCTGTTTGGTTCTGACATTTCTGTCACATTTGATTCTTCATGAGATCCATTGACCATCTCTGGCCCATTTCTTTCAAGGGAGAGGGGTGAGCCTCCTCCTCAACTTCAATCTTTCCTTTATCCACTTTTTTGGGCTATTCAGCCTTTTATCTTGTTGTTCATTGTCATGTGGTTGCTTTTCTTCCTATTTGTGAGCTTGAGTGTCATTTGTCTTATCAAACACATCTCTGCTGATTCTGAGTTCTCCTCTGCATATCATAGAAGTTGTGGAAAACTCTTGCCCAAAAATTGCAGCATCTCTGGGCTAGGTGGTTTGTCTACTACCCTGGAAAAATGGGAATTCTCACAGATTTGGCATACTGTGGGACACGGATGTGCCAACGTGGGAATCCTATGCTATTACTGTGAATACTGTTGCAATGGGAAGTGTTTATTATAAACTCCAACGAGGTCTTTTTGTAGGTTCTTGCTTTGAATACAGAAAATTTGGACACATCGCATCACAATATCCTTTGGCTTTACCTCCAGAAGCTATGCCTATCCCAGGGCAAAGAAAAAATGCCCCTGGGACTTCTATACCTAAAATTAGATTAATAAACCAGCCATGGCTGTCCAGGACAAAGGAAAGGCCAAGATTAGTCCTGTTCCTAATGGTAATGGTGCAATGCCTTCTACATCTCAAGAAAAAGCTAAAGACAAATCTTCAAATGAAGGTTGGAAAACCCCAAGGAAAATTATCATAGTTAGAAGGGCACTTCCACCTCCTACATGGACTGGTGCATCCTCCAATGGTCATTCATCTTGTAGACCATGAAAGCATTACGATTTGGGAAAAAATGTAGTGTATTATTTATTGTCTCTATTGCGATAGTAAAGCTGCTGGCATTCTCTCTGGTGATCTTACTCATGAATGGACTCTTTCTTGTTTTGTACATCAAGGTTTCCCTGTTAGTGCTTTGCTATATTCCATAGCTGCTCATCCAATGCTTCAATACATTGATCATTTGGAATCTACAAGTTCTCAGCATGGTTTACAGATACATGGAAGTAGGCCACTGATTGCCCAAGCTTATGCTGATGATTCCTTCTTCACTCCTTAGAATACTAAGAGGGATCTTTCGTGCCGTATGTGTGCCTTATCTTTATATGGTTTGGCAGCTGATCTGCAGATAAATTTCCAAAAGTCTAAGATTCTCCCATGTATGTGAGATATTGGCATCATATTTTATGGCTTGGGAAGATTGTTTCACCTACATAGTTAGCTTGTCATCTTGGCTACCCCTTGGCGTGGAACTCTCAGCCACACCAAATGGACTGGGTGCTCATAAAGCTAAAACATAAATGGCAATACTAGAATTTGGCTACTTGGCCATTGCATGTCTGTTTTCACATTGTCCAATCTATCTTGGTCGCCTATATACAGTTTTATTTTCCTTTAATGATGTTGGCTAAGCAAGGCATCTCTAGTTTCATGTCTAATACTATGGAGATTTTCTAGAGATCACATCATGGCTGTAAAGCTGTCCGGTTACCTTTAGTGGAGCATCATTTGCTTGTCGAAGATGCATGGAGGATTGAATATCTTGAATATATATTTTTTTCCCAAAATATTACTTCATAAAGTATGAATGAAAACCGCAAGAGCAAGCTCTAATGCGGGAGTACATCATGCCATGCATGAGAAAAAACCCAAAACGAGCTAACAAAAATCCAAGGTGAATATCCTGAATATTCATGTGCATGTTCTGGCAAATAATGGGAAAATGATACTTCAGTTTATGCAAGGTGATCAGCGATGGGTGTATTTGATGTGGCACTTGCTTTTGCATTTGTCCATGGATGGTTTTGGTCACTGGTAGCCTCCTTGGTGGGACTTTCTCCTTGGTTATATTTATGGCAGGGTTAAGGGCTGTCCTTTTGTACATACTCACACATCTTGAATAGAAGGGCACGGATGTTCTTAATGGAAACTCTTTGCGGGCAGAGTGCTTTCATTGGTCAAAGGTCTTTGCACATCCTTTGGCCCTACATGAGCTCCATTTTATTTGTTGTGGGTGATTTGTTAGATGTTGATGGTGTGGTGTTATCTTTCGTTGTAGTAGCTAAGAATTTTGGTTTGGGACAGCATTATAGACCGCTCTGGCACATATTGTCATAGACGCTTCATGATTTTCAGCCAGTACACGCCTTGAGATTGTAGACCGCCTCAAAACTGGGTCCTTCAATCAGATGATCTTGCTTGTCGTTTGCTTTGCTGTTGGTAGATGTGAAAGTTGCAACCTTGTATAAGGTTTTGCTACCTCCGCCTTGGATTTCTGCTCATGCAAATCACATCTGGTCTATGACTCGTACTTCTTGGTGGTGGAGAAAAAGGTTGTAACAAATTTGGGATTGCAAAATCCTTCTTTGTGAATAACTTTTCTTCTACCGAGTTTTTCTTGGGGACACCTCTTGGCACGCATACATATTACTCTGGATATTTGTCACTTATGTTTGTTTTCTGGGAATCAATGCCTCATCTTTTTGGCATTGCCCTGAGACTCATGATTTCTTGTTTTTTCTGCAATAACAACTTCAGGCACACTTCTCTGGTGCTTGGTTTGGCAAGCTTTCTAGTTGTTTGGGTTTCACCTTGTTCGCTAGGTGCATGATCTTTTCTTTACATGGGTACGCTATTGGGCATTATGGACTCTATGGAAGGATCGAAACCATTGGGTCTTTGGTAATCCATACCTTGCCAAGTATCCCTTCTTCTAGGCATCTTTGTGGGCAATCGTTCTTTGACTGTCTACATGCTCGAGACTTGGACTATTCTACTTACTTGTCATACAATGAGATTTTCTGATTTGTAGTAGCATATTCCCTCCTTGGGGAATGTTTTTTGTAATATGATAGCATATGGATTTCACCAAAAGAGTCTCTCTCTCTCTCTCTCTCTCTCTCTCTATGTATGTGTGTGTGTGTGTGTGTGTGTGTGTGTGGACCTAGTACGGTTGGAGCACACAGACATATTGCTTCAGCTGTTTGTCACAGATGCTCGCACTCTACTGAATCAGTGCTTCATATCTTTTGGTCCTGTCCAAACACTTCTGATCTTATTGCTCTCATCAACAGAGGCTTCGACAGCGATTTCCTACTATTACTTTTGGCAGATTTTTCTGGTTGTTTGGATTTCATCCCCAGAGACAGGGTTTTGATTTATTTTTTGTATGGGTGCGATATTGGACCCTATGGACTTTATGGATGGATAGAAATCATAGAGTCTTTGGTGATCCACTATTTTCATCCTTTCTTTTCTTCAAACGATCTCTGCAACAATCATTCTACGATTGTTTTCAGACTCGTTTGATTGATCAGGATGTGTATACAGCTTATACTGAGATCTTTTGTTGAGTAGTAGCTACTTCGTTTTTTGAAGCAGCTATGAATGTAATTATTCCATAGAAATAAAAGATTTCTTCTCACAAAAAAAAAGTGTGTGTGTGGACCTATCACCCTTATGTCAATCATTTACAAAGTCACTAAAAAAATGATTGTCGATCGGCTAAAGGGGTTTCTACATGATGGGTTGCATTTTGCCCAATATGGCTTTGTCTGGCGTAGGCATATCACAGATAACATTGCTAATGCCTATGTTGGAATTGAATATGCCAAATACACGCAGCAAGATGTTTTATTATTGCAAGTTGATATTGCCAAAGCCTTTGACACGGTTAAATGGGATTTTATTTCATCGACTATGCACGCATTGGGATTTGGCACAAAAATGCAGCAAGTTATCACTTGGCTATATCAAGATAGTAAAGCTGCCTGCATACTTTCAAGGGATATTTCTACATCCTGGACTCTTGGCTGTTCTGTTAGGCAAGAATGTCCCCTAAGTGCCTTACTTTTTGCAATAGCCACTCATCCGATGCTTCAATATGTGGACCACCTTTTGGACACTGACCAATTGCATGGTTTGGAGATTACTGGCAGTCGCAGCATGATCGCTCAAGCATATGCTGATGATTCATTCTTTACTCCAAAAAATACTCGGAGTGATCTATCCATGATTATGCAGGCTCTTTCTACATATGGATTGGCTGCTGGTCTTCGGGTCAATTTTTAGAAATCAAAATTGTTGCCGTTGCATGAACAGGAATGGCACAGTCTTCTGTGGCCTGGGGAAATTGTCCCCGCCTCTCAATTTATTCGACATCTCGGCTATCCTCTAGGCTGGGAACTCACCCGTTCCCAACAAACTGATTGGGTGTTGACAAAGTTGAGGGCAAAACTTGAATATTGGAAGCTTGCAACTTGGCCACTACATGTTCGTTTGTGAATTGCACAATCCATTTTGATAGCATACATACAGTTTTATCTGCCTCTCATTATGTTCACTAAGGCAGAGCTGAACTCCTTTATGTCAGCTATCATGGAAATTTTCTGGTGTGCTAAAAATGGCAATAAAAGTCTCAGATTACTCTCTATGCATCGTCTCTGTTCTCCAAAGATGCACGGGGGTCTGAACATTCTCAATATTCACATGCATTTACTTGCTCACAGAGGAAAAATGATGTTGCAGTTTATGCAAGGAGATCAGCCGTGGGCTTTAATGATCCACTCTCTCTTATCACATATTCATACTTCTGTATTTGGGCATTGGCAGCCCACTCCGTGGGATTTCATATTTGGCTCTATCCAAGGCAAGATCAGAGGCTGCTCTTTTGTTTCTCGCCTCCTTCTTAATTGGAAACATATCTTATCCCACTTGGAATGGCATGGCCGAGACTCTTTGTCGGGAAACTCCTTGAGGGCTGAGAATATTTATTGGTCTAAAGTATTCCACCCTTCTTTGGCCATTCAAGAACCAAGACGTTCTTACTTTCTCTCCTTCAAAGGCATCACTTATGTGGCAGATGTACTTCAGGATGATGGCACACTTTTATCCTTTTCCATGGCTGCCAGCAAATACGGTTTGGGAGCTCATTATCGTCCTCTCTGGCATCGGATTTCAGCAATGCTTCAACCGTTTTTGCCAGTACCTCGCATGGAACTTCAGAACAGGCTTGAGGATTGGATTTTACGCTCTTCTTACTCTTCAGCCTGTCCCTTGAAGTTCTCACATATTACAGTGCCATCACTATATAAAGTGCTATTACTTCCGCCTTGGATTTCTGACAGAGCAAATACTGTTTGGCATATGGATCGCCCACTAAAGTGGTGGAGCAAGAGGCTGCGTCTCCTTTGGCATTACAACGTCCCTCTTCGACAACAGCTTTTTCTTTGGCGAGTCCTGCTTGGCATTTTTCCATCTGGCCAGCTACTTGCACATAGACATATTGCTCCGGCTGTTTGCCACAGATGCTTACACCCCACTGAATCTGTGCTACACATTTTTTGGTTCTGTTCACATACTTGCACCTTTATCGCTCTCATCCGACAGAGGCTTCGAGCGAGATTTCCTACTGCTACTTTTGGCAGGCTTTTTTGGTTGTTTGGTTTTCATCCACTGAGACAGGGTTTTGATTTGTTTTTTATATGGGTACGCTACTGGGCACAATGGACTTTATGGATGGACAGAAATCTTTAGAGTCTTTGGTGATCCCCTTTTTTCATCCTTTATCTTTTTCAAACGATTTCTGCAGCAATCATTTTATGATTGTGTTCAGACTCGTTTGATTGATCAGTCCATCAGGCTTATTTCTGACATCGCTATTTCCAGCAAATGATCAGACTTGCAATTCATCCCTTGCCTTTGCATGCCCAGGAGGACATGAATTATGTTTGGGACAGCTTTGTCTCTCGTATACAGAATGTCATTAGGGAGTATGGGAACTGGCATATGACTAAATGGAGGAATGAGGTTAAATGGGCAAAAAGGATAGCACAACAATTGACTGAATTTTCACATTTAAGGCCTCTCTATGAATCAGCAAATGATTCCCTTTCACATGCTCGGATTAAATTGACTGCTAATGATCAGAGGAAATTGCACAAATGGCATATTAGAGCAAGAATGAAGCCCCTCATGGATAAGGGCTGCTCATCAAAAGCCTTTTTCCAGGGCCTGCATGCTACTCGAAAGAAAAACTCATGTCTAAGCGTAAGGAAGCTAGATGGCTCTTGGACGCACTCTTTCTCTGATCTCCAAGATGAATGCCAAAATTATTTCCAGAAATTATTCTTTGCTCCTGGTTCCCCATCAAATCAAATGACTGATGCGAGGACTGAATTCCTCCAATATGTTTCTGAAATAGTGGAAATGGATGATGCTCTTACCTTGGAGAGACCTTTTACTGATACATAACTTGATAATGCCTTGTTCCACCTCGGCAAATACAAGTCCCCTGGCTGGGATGGCCTTACGGTGGAATTTTATATTTCTTTTTGGGATGATTTGAAAGATGTCATTTTGCAAATGATCAATGTTGCCTGGCAAGAAAATCAGTTGCTGCACTCTTGGAAGCATGGCATAGTCAAACTTGTGCCCAAAAAACATCTGTGTGACCATATGTCAGATTGGAGGCCTATTACTTTGATGCCTGTAGTTTACAAACTCATTGCCAAAATGATTGTGTATAGGCTTCACGGGATACTGAATGCGGGCCTTCATCCTCATCAGTATGGGTTTGTGCCGAGAAGACAAATCCATGACAATATCTCCAATGCATTGACTACAATTGAATATGCTAAGTACTCTCATCAAGATGTGCTCATATTGCAGGTAGATATTGCTAAGGCATTTGACACTGTTCAATGGGATTTTATATCTCAAATCATGACAAAGTTGGGCTTTGGTCCAAAGATAGCAAATGCAGTTTATTGGCTTTATTCTGGCTCTACTTCTCAGTGCATTCCTGGGGGTCATCTATCTCGGTCATGGACATTGGGTTGATCAGTTAGACAGGGCTGCCCTCTTAGTGCTCTCTTCTATGCCATTGCGACCCATCCCCTCCTAATGTATCTTGATCATCTTACAAATACAGGACAGATGACTGGTCTTAAAATTCCTGGGGCTGCATCTTTTTTGGCACAAGCATATGCTGATGATTCTCCCGCTGCCAATCCATACAATGATAGAGTGGTCATAAGCATGTGAACTTCCCGGGGAGAATTTTGTGGCATTTGACAAATCTAAATTGCTTCCCCTGAAACAATGTGATTGGCATTCTATTCTTTGGCCAGGTCAGGTGGTGCATTCCAAAGATGTAGTCAGACATTTGGGATATCCTATAGGATGGCACATCACCAGGAAGCAGCAGTTAAAATGGATCTTCCAAAGACTTCAACATAAACTGCAATACTGGAAAATTTCTACTTGGCCACTTCATGTCAGGCTCAGAATAGTACAGTCCATTGTAATGTCCTATGTCCAGTTCTTTTTTGCTTTGCTGCATTGGTCCTCCAGAGATATTTTAGCCTTTATGTCTCAAGCTATGGAGATGTTATGGACGACAAAAACTGCTGTGAAAGCATTGAGACTGATGAAGATGGAAATGGTGTGCTCTCCTAGGATGCATGGTGGACTAAATATCCTCAATATAAGATATCATGTACTTGCAAGGAAGGCGACTATGCTCCAAACTTTTTTCCACCAACAACAGCCATGGACTTGTATGATAGCATCCATGTGTGTCAACATGAGGACTTTTGCTTATGGTCATTGGACTACAGATCATTGGGAGGTTGTCATTGGGAGATTCATAGGGAAGATACCTGGCTGTCCTTTCTCTAATGCTCTGATACTTGACTGGAAACAAGTACTTTCTAAGGTCAAATGGGCTCCTGACAATTGCTCGGGGACAAACTCAATGAGGAAAGAAAGTATTCATTGGAGTGCCATCTTTGACATTCCACTTGCTTTACAAGAACCTGTTCGGGAATACAATCTCATGAAATTGGGAATTAGATATAAACATGATGTGTTAGATAATCAGGGCTATGTCTTATCCTTTCCTCAGGCCACTGCTTCCTATGCATTGGGAATGCACCATAGGTTGAGATGGAAGAAAATTGCTGATTTGTTACATCCTTTTCTACATGTTCCCCCTGTGGCTGACACAGACAGGCTTATGGATTGGCGATTGCAACCCTCTACTACATGCTCTCATCCTGTTCCTCTGCCTGCCCTGACCTCCATCAAAGCCTACAGGCTTCTTCAGCCTGCTCCATGGATTCAGCAATATGCTAATACTCTGTGGCATATCAGGAAGCCCCTCTCATGGTGGCGGAAGAATCTCCGGATATTATGAAAGTGTAAAATGCCTTTGAAACAAAGACTTTTTCTTTGGAGATGCATGACAGGCACATTTTCAGTGGGAGTCACACTTGCCAAACGTCGCATTGCACCAACCACATGTTTAAGATGTCAAGCTCCTTCATAGATTGTCCCTCATTTGCTTTGGGAGTGCCCGTGCTCCATGAACCTCCTAGGGAGAATTTCAGATCATCTTCGGCTCCGTTTCCCGAGTCACAAATTTGGGAAACATTTTTGGCTATTTGGCAGATTTATGAGGTCTTTGTCTCAATACTCACTATTTCTTTCTTGGGTGAGATATTGGGCTCTTTGGACAATCTGGAGTGAGCATAATTTGGCATACTTGGTTCGGCTGATTCACAAGTCATATGAATCTTTCCGAGCCTCATTGGGGCAATCCTTATATGATGCCTGCCATGAGGGTGATATAGATTCTTCTTGCATAGAGCTTTTCTTTTTATGTTTCTGATCTTTGGGATACTCTCCTTTTTGGAGACTTCCCATCTTGTAAATTTATGAGCATATAAATACAGCACTGGATATTACTAAAAAAAAAGTGTGTGTGTGTGTGTATGTGTGTGTGTGTGTGTGTGTGCGTGTGTGGCAACTGATTTTCTTGCCAGGCATTATTGATCATTTGCAAGAGGACTTCTTTCAAATCATCCCAAAAGGAAATATAAAATTCCACCGTAAGGCCATCCCAGCCAGGGGACTTGTATTTACTGAGGTGGAACAATGCATTATCAAGTTTTGTGTCAGTAAAAGGTCTCTCCAAGATAAGAGCATCATCCATTTCCACTATTTCAGAAACATATTGGAGGAATTCAGTCCTAGCATCAGTCATTTGATTTGATGGGGAACCAGGAGCAGAGAACAATTTCTGGAAGTAGTTTTGGCATTCATCTTGGAGATCAGAGAAAGAGTGTGTCCAAGAGCCATCGAGCTTCCTTACCCTTAGACATGAGTTTTTCTTTCGAGTAGCATGCAGGCCTTGGAAAAAGGCTTTTGATGAGCAGCCCTTATCCATGAGGGGCTTCATTCTTGCCCTGATCTGCCATTTGTGCAATTTCCTCTGATCATTAATAGTCAATTTAATCTAAGCATGTGAGAGGGTATCATTTTCTGAATCAGAGAGAGGCCTTAACTGAGAAAATTCAGTCAGTTGTTGTGCTGTCCTTTTTGCCTATTTAACCTCATTCCTCCATTCAGTCATATGCCATTTGCCATACTCTAAGCTCTCTCCATCCCTCCATCCATTGCTCTTGGACTCTCCATCCCGTTTTCCTCGGACCTGTCACCTCCATCCTTCTCTCTCCATCCTCTTCATCCTTTGCTCCATCTTCTCCATCCTTGGCAGCCTGCTCTCCATCCCTCCATCCTCCTTCTCTCCATCCTCTCTTTAATCTTACCTGTAACCTCTCCATCCTCCTCCTCTCCATCCTCCTTCACTTCTACCTCTGATCCTCCAGGCTCCTTTCACCTCTCCATCCTCTTTTACCTTTGAGCTCTCCATCCTCCTTCTACCTCTCCATCCTTTCTCACTTGTGACCTCTCCATTCTTCTTCTCACCTCTCCATCCTCCTCAATGCCGAGAGATGCTTATTGGGTCCATGTCTCCCTCCTGGATAGTTATAAAGGAGGCGGGGGCTCCAAGAAGTGGAGATGCAACTATTGCGGCATAAGCAAAACGGGGTCTGTCACACGGGTGAAAGACCATCTAACAGGTGTTCCCAGCAAGGATGTAGGACCTTGTGAGTTCGTGCCTACTTCAGTTAAAGGTGGCCTAACAGAATGGAAGCGTGTGCGTATCGTAGCCTTGGCTGCAAAAAGTGGAGGAAAAGGGCTATAAGATGAAGAAGAGGCTGCTGACACTGAGCCATTGGATGACGCCAGCACATTGGGTTCTGCAAAGAGAAGTAGAGGGGCATCAACTACATCGAGCGCGGGTCCTAGTGCTACAAGAACACCCTTGTCACATGGATCAACTAGTGTGGATGCTAGTGCGGGAAAAAGAGGATCACTGCAAAGGTCTAGCATTCAGGCACGCTTGCAAAAGCAAGCAGTGAAGGAGGCCACTAGTGATCTCACAAAGCTCTTCATACAGTGTGCAATACCCTTTCATGTGGCGAAGACTACACGATGGAGGAAGGCCATGAGAGCCGTAAGCCGCATTGGGTATGAATGGGAAGGGCCTACATATGAGGCCTTGTGGACAAGAGAGCTAAGAAGAGGGAGGGAATGTGTGGAAGACCAAATGAAGCCCTTGAAAGAGACTTGGAAAAAATATGGATGCACACTCTTATGCAATGGATGGTCAGATGCACGCAAGAGGAATGTGTACAATATTTTCGTGTCTTCTTGCAAGGGTGCCATGTTAGAAGATGAGTTCCCTAAGATTGTGTGGACACCCTGTGCCTCACATTGCCTTGATCTTTTGATGGAGGACCTAGGGAAGATACCTTGGATTGATGACATCTTCTCCACGGCCCGCAGTATCGTGAAGTTTGTCACGAAGAGACCCAAAGTCCTCAGCATCTTTCGGGCTTACAGTGACCTTGAGCTATTGAAACCTCCAGCCACAAGGTTTGCTTACATGTTCATAGTGGTGGAGAGGCTTGTGCGAGTGCGCCAGGGCTTGTTGCACACGGTTGTGTCTCGGGAGTGGGGAGATTGGGATGATAGAGGCCAAGCAAAGTCTATCAAATTTTTTCGCATGATCATGGATGAGTCTTGGTGGAATCAGGCGGAGGCATTAATCAAATCGATTAATCCTATTTACACGGTGCTTCGCATCACGGACATGGAGGGAAGCACATTAGGGCTCTTGTACGAGTTTATGGACAAGATTGGAGAGGCCCTCAACAGAAACACTTCCCTATCGCCTGATAAGTAAGGACTTTTTACTTTTGTAATATGTATAATTATTGCAGTTACTAAATTGCAAATTGCAATTTGTTATCATGAAGCCTGGAATTTTCAAATATATATTATGTATGTACTATTATCTATAGTCTATGAATTTTGCATGCATAATGCATTCTAATTTCTTGTGGCATGATTTAGGGTTGAGTCCATCCGTGCTATATGGAATAAGCGGTGGAATTGGTTCCACCGCCCAATCCATGCGGTGGCACATGTATTGCATCCGCTCTGGCGCAGTCAAGAGCAATATGAGAATGACGAGTTGGAGGAGGGGATGCAACAGTATCTACAAAATTGGACGGGTGATGACTTGGAGATGCAACGAAGAATGGAGGATGAACTTCTATTGTTCCGCAATCACAGCCTCTCCTTTGGTCGACCTACGGCTAGGCTCCGAGAGACACAATTGCAACCTGTCTCCTGGTGGGAGAAATATGGCAACTGTACTCCTACTTTGGTAAGAGTCTAAGAGACAAGTTCCAACGCCACTAGTTAGAGCTTAGTCGTTAAGTAATTTGAAGTTTTATCTACTACAAATATGTTTAAAGTTATCAAGTTCCTGATACTTGTCTCTGCTTAATTGGCTTATGGCAGAAACGCCTTGCTATACGTGTTCTCTCACAGGACTGCAATTCCGGTCCTTGTGAGAGGAACTCGAGCACTTGGGCCCTCTTTCACACAAAGAAGAGGAACAGATTGAGCACAGCTCAATTGGAGCGGTTGATGTTTTGTCATTGCAACCTCCGTCTCCTTGAGTTCGCCGCCGGCTGCCCCGAACCTCGCCAAGTGAATGTAGACAAGGTGGATGTGGAGAAGATGAAGCCCATACCAGATATCCCACGGGAGGTGCTGGACATATACACCATGTTGTATGAGGAGCTGTCAGCACCAGCACACCACACACGATCATACACTCAACCATCTGGAGATGGTGCTAGTACTTCAGTTGCACCCGATGGTCCTGATCCTGATGTTGATGATTCTTCTTCAGACAATGACACAGATGCCTCAAGCTTATCTGAGGACGCAGAGGATGACGATGACGAGGAGTCCATGGATGATGCAGATGATCAGTAGTCCTGCCTCATGATACATGTTGATTTCAGATTATTGAAGCATCATTCAAGGATTTAGAATCATAGAGGCATGAATGATGCATTGATGCTTGAAGGCTGAAGCTTCAAGTATAGATAATTGTAATTTGTATTATGTATGATTTGCACTCTATTGATAATTATATTATGTATAAAAAATAATTTTTTATACATAAATTGTATCATATTGCCGTTTCTTCTGTTTCCGTTTTGGCGGGGCCCGGAAACTCCGTTTCTTCCGTTTCCGTTTCGGCTGGTAACTATGGCTGCAAGGGGCTGAGTACGAGGTGGAAAAGAAACCAGAGGAGCTCTAGAGAGGTGGCTGATAGCACCGGACCATAGGCAGCCTGAATGCGGGCCTTCATCCTCATCAGTATGGGTTTGTGCCGCGAAGACAAATCCATGACAATATCTCCAATGCATTGACTGCAATTGAATATGCTAAGTACTCGCGTCAAGATGTGCTCATATTGCAGGTAGATATTGCTAAGGCATTTGACACTGTTCAATGGGATTTTATCTCTCAAATCATGACAAAGTTGGGCTTTGGTCCCAAGATAGCAAATGCAGTTTACTGGCTTTATTCTGGCTCTACTTCTCAATGCAATCTTGGGGGTCATCTGTCTCGGTCATGGACAATGGGTCGATCAGTTAGACAGGGCTGCCCTCTTAGTGCTCTCTTCTATGCCATTGCGACCCATCCCCTCTTAATGTATCTTGATCATCTTACAAACACAGGACAGATGACTGGTTTAAAATCCCTGGGGCTGCATCTTTTTTGGCACAAGCATATGCTGATGATTCCTTCTTTATGCCACAGAATTCTCCCCGGGAAGCTCACATGCTTATGACCACCCTATCATTGTATGGATTGGCAGCGGGATTGCATGTCAATTTTGACAAATCTAAATTACTTCCCCTAAAACAATGTGACTGGCATTCTATTCTTTGGCCAGGTCAGGTGGTGCATTCCAAAGATGATGTAGTCAGGCATTTGGGATATCCTATAGGATGGCATATCACCAGGAAGCAGCAGTTAAAATGGATCTTCCAAAGACTTCAACATAAACTGGAATACTGGAAAATTTCTACTTGGCCACTTCATGTCAGGCTCAGAATAGTACAGTCCATTGTAATGTCCTATGTCCAGTTCTTTTTGCCTTTGCTGCATTGGTCCTTCAGAGATATTTCAGCCTTTATGTCTCAAGCTATGGAGATGTTATGGAGGAAAAAAACTGTTGTGAAAGCATTGAGACTGATGAAGATGGAAATGGTGTGCTCTCCTAGGATGCATGGTGGACTTAATGTCCTCAATATAAGATATCATGTACTTGCAAGGAAGGCGACTATGCTCCATACTTTTTTCCGCCAACAACAGCCATGGACTTGTATGATAGCATCCATGTGTGTCAACATGAGGACTTTCGCTTATGGTCATTGGACTACTGATCATTGGGAGGTTGTCATTGGGAGATTTGTAGGGAAGATACCTGGCTGTCCTTTCTCTAATGCTCTAATACTTGACTGGAAACAAGTTCTTTCTAAGGTCAAATGGGCTCTTGATAATTGCTCGGGGACAAACTCAATGAGGAACGAAAGTATTCATTGGAGTGCCATCTTTGACATTTCACTCGCTTTACAGGAACCTATTCGGGCATACAATCTCATGAAATTGGGAATTAGATACATACATGATCTGGTAGATAATCAGGGCTATGTCTTATCTTTTCCTCAGGCCATTGCTTCCTATGCATTGGGAATGCACCATAGGTCGATATGGAAGAAAATTGCTGATTTGTTACATCCTTTTCTACCTGTTCCTCCTGTGGCTGACATAGACAGGCTTATGGATTGGCAATTGCAACCCTCTGCTACATGCTCTCATCCTGTTCCTCTGCCTGCCTTGACCTCCATCAAAGCCTACAGGCTTCTTCAGCCTGCTCCATGGATTTAGCAATATGCTAATACTCTGTGGCATATCAAGAAGCCCCTCTCATGGTGGCGGAAGAATCTCCGGATATTATGAAAGTGTAAAATGCCTTTGAAACAAAGACTTTTTCTTTGGAGATGCATGACAGGCACATTGTCAGTGGGAGTCACACTTGCCAAACGTCGCATTGCACCATCCACATGTTTAAGATGTTTAGCTCCTTCAGAGACTGTCCCTCATTTTTTTTGGCAGTGCCCGTGTTCTAGGAACCTCCTCGGGAGAATTTCAAATCATCTTCGGCTCCGTTTCCCAAGTCACAGATTTGGGAAACATTTTTGGCTATTTGGCAGATTTATGAGGTCTTTGTCTCAATACTCACTATTTCTCTCTTGGGTGAGATATTGGGCTCTTTGGACAATCGGGAGTGAGCATAATTTGGCATACTTGGGTCGGCAGATTCACAAGTCATATGAATCTTTCCGAGCCTCATTGCGGCAATCCTTATATGATGCCTGCCATGAGGGTGATATAGATGCTTCTTGCATAGAGCTTTTCTTTTTATGTTTCTGATCTTTGGGATATTCTTCATTTTGGAGACTTCCCATCTTGTAAATTTATGAGCATATAAATACATTGCACTCGATATTACTAAAAAAAAAGTGTGTGTGCGTGTGTGTGTGTGTGTGTGTGTGTGTGTGAGTGTCTGTGACGAGCGACCTCTGCTGTTCAGCCTCGTCAAGATTTTTGTACAGCGTTTGCACGCTGTTCGTACGCCCGTACAAACAGATAGGTTAGGTGTGACGTACCTCCGCACAGTTCTGAACGCAGTTCCGTTCCCGTCTGCATCGCTGTACAGTTTTCAGGAAGACCACGTTTCGTACGTCCAGCCCTGTCTGCATCTCCGTACAATCCCGTCTGCATCTCTGTACAGTCCCCGTCTGCATCTCCATACAGTCCCGTCTGCATCTCCGTACAGTCCCCGTCTCCATCTCCGTACAATCCCGTCTCCATCTCCGTACAATCACGTTTGTTGTTTCTGTACTTTTCCGTACAGTCCTGTGTCTGTACGCTCTTTTTTTCCTTTTTGTCTTGTCGTAGCTCAATCATGTCTTCAAGTTTGGATGTTTGTACATATGCTCGAAAAGAAAGACCTGCAGATGCTAAGCGGCGCCTATCAGAGCCTGCATCACACGATGATGAACTAACTATGGAAGCTCAGTACGTGTTTGACACCCTTAAGGATGACTTTCAGCAGTCACAACAGGAATGGGGAAAACCAGTTCCAGAGGTCACGTACAAATTGAAATTGTCGTCCCTCGTGAATCCTCTCAGGAAGTTGTCTCAAACTGCGGTTATAACTTTCTTTCCAGGAAGAATCCCAGCGGCTAGTGATGTCGCGCAGTGGATTAAGTCCATCCTTGGAGGATGCTTTGTAGAGGGAGTGTATTTTGCTTCCAGAGGCTTTTATGAGATGCATTTATCAGATGCTTCGTGCAAGCAGAGGCTTCTCGAGTTCTCTCCCCTATTTTACGGGAAGCAGATGGTACATGCTATGCCCTGGTCCCCAAACAAGGATTATCAAAGTCTTATACCACATCATTGTCCTGTATGGGTTGAGGTCGTTAACTTCACGGACTATATGCGTGAAGAGTTGCCTGGCCTGGCTGCTTCTTTGGGACAAGTCATTTGTCCTCCACGCCCCATGGGAAACCGTAACAGGTTCTGCATTCTCTGGGACGCTGATACACCTACCCCTCCTTCTATTGCAGTGGAAGTTGAGGGAGTGCAATTGGGAAAAAAGTATTTTGAATTGAAATGGGGCGTGTTTGTAGGAGCTTGTTTTGCCTGCCACAAGTTTGGGCATCTAGCCTCTGAATGCCCAATGGTTCTGCATCAGCCCCCTCCCAATGCCTTGCCGCCCGAGACACGGGAAATGAATGAGAATTTACAAGCTAAGATAGCAAATAGAAATGGAGCAAAGAATGCCAAACCAATCAATCAGGTGCAGCAGTCACTTGCTGGAAAAGGAAAAGATAAAGGAAAAGAGAAGACGAAGGAATTTGCGGGGATTGATCAGGATGGTTTTCAACAACCTAAGAAGGTGGTTGTATTAAAGCAATGCCCCCTTCAATCTTGTCAATGGGATGCTTCTTCTCCCTCACCCGGACAGGCTTCTACTTCAGCTCCTACCCTTCAAAATTAGGTGGGGGTATTGAAGAAGGGCATCCCCATATGTGATTGAGAAGAGGGGGAATATGCTATGTCTTTCATGGATCATGAAGGAATGCAGCCCATGCAGGCAGAGGCTTTGCCTCTCTGATGTCTTGTTTTATTCTGATACCTTGCTGTACATACCTCTTTTATGCCTCAAACACTTAAGTGCTTTACATACAATGTACAGAGCCTCTGCAATGTCTCCAAGTGGAGGCTTTTATGGAATTATGTACATAAAATGCAGCCAGATATTGTTTGCTTGCAAGAACTAAGGCTTTACTGGTTAAGCCTTCTTTTACTGCTCCGAAGCATTACTGGAGGAAGGTAGAAAAACCACAGGTTAATCTTCTCTTGCTGAAGAAGTTTAGGATCCGACTCCTGTTGAGCATCATCAGCCTCCTCCTTCTCTAGATATGGATGTGCCCCTTGCAGAGGAGATCATGCAGGATGTTGCACGTGCTCTTTCTCAGGTTGATCCTCGAAGTGAAGCTGAAATGCCGAGTCCTGCTTTATCAGATGCTTTATCAGATGCAACTCTTTCGTCGGAGGATACAGATGTTGATCTAGCTCCTTTGCCTTTGATGCCTGTGCCAGAGTCTTCTGTTCGGGATGCAGAAGTGCCTTTTTTATTGGAATCTTTTCATCCCATGTTACAACAGGTTTTTGACCTGTGATTTAGAAATTTTGGGTACCAACCTATATCAAGAAGAATCACAAGGGCAAAAAACAGCTGGTTTTTATTGATGATGTGGTTTCATCACTGCATCAGTTTTTACAGAGCAATAATTTGAAGCTAGAGGATGTTGTGTTTGATCCTCCTCCAGCTTGATATGTAACTTTTTACTTGGCTGCCTCATGACTTTTGCTGTGAGGCTTTACGTGTAATTTTTTTTCTTGTACTTATTGGTGGGTTTTTATCTCTTTTTTAGGTTTCCCACACAGAAATATAAGATTTCACTATAAAAAAAAGTGTGTGTGTGTGTGTGTATATATATATATACTCTCTCTCTCTCTGTATATATGTGTGTGTGTGTGCGCGTGCGCGTGCGCGCGTGTATGTGTGAGCCCAGGTGGTGTATGAGTGAGAGAGAGTGGTGTGTGAGAGAGAGATCCCATGCTAGCCCTGGTGCCCCCATGCTGCAGCTGCTTGTTTCTCCCTTAGTTTGACGCCCTCGAGGTTCCATTTGACGCCCGTTTTGTGTCCGTATGCTCTGTCAGAAAATTCATTTTTTTTCGTGCTGTCAAAAATCCGTACGATTTTGTCCGTACAGTCAGGAAAAGTCTGTACAGTCAGGAAAAATCCGTACATTATGTACAGTTTTTTCCGTACAGTTGGGAAAATCCGTACAATTTTGTTGTCTTTTTTTTTCTTTTTGGGGTGTGTGTGTTTTGTTTGTGGGCCCTATCAAAAATCCGTACGATTTTGTCCATACAGCCAGAAAAATCCGTACACTTTTGTACCTGCTATGCTTTCCTCCTTGTAAAGCGTTGCTGCTTCCAAGCCTTTTTTTTAACTCGAATGGCGGATTATTCCTATGAGAAAACCTTTCACAAAGACAAGTCGGTTTCCAACAAGAAACAAAAACAGTTGATGGATTCAGATGATTCCCTTCATGACTCTGTTGAGGCAGCTTGTTTATGAGGTTATGCATGAAGGGTTTGAAGACACCCGCAAAGGTTGGAAAGATCCACTTCCCACCATTGGCATTATGGTGGAAGTGGATGATATATTTGATCCAGTGAAGGAGTATGCAAAGCATGCCATTATAATTTTCTTCCCAGGACGGATGCCTGCTGCAGCAGATGTTAGGAATTGGTTGACTCGAACCCTAGGTGGTTCTTATGTCAAAAAAGCTCATTATGCAGCGAGGGGCTGTTTTGAGATCATCATGGTTGATGAGGAGCACCGTCAGGTTTTGATGGAGCACTCTTCTCTCTTCTATGGCCAACAGATGGTGCATGTCTTGCCTTGGTCTCCCACCCGGGATTATCATGCATTGATTTGGCACCGTTGCCCTGTTTGGGTAGAAGTTGTGGATTTTCCTCAATGCTTGTCTTCTCTTCTACCTAAAATTGCAGCTTCCCTCGATAAGGTTGTATGTCCACCGGGACCCAATGGAAATTCGAATTGCTTTTGCATTTTGTGGGATACGGATCATCCCACTCCAGCTTCATATTCGGTTACTGTGAATAATGTTTCCATGGGGAGTGCTTGTTACAAGCTCAAGTGGGGGCTGTTTGCAGGTGCTTGCTTTGAATGCAAGCAATTTGGGCACATGGCTTCACAATTCCCTTCTAGAGCTCCACGGATGTCAATGCAAGTTGAAATGGTTCAGCCTTTGAATAAGAATGCAAATGCCTCTTCTATGGTAAAAAACAAAGGGGTCAAACGGTTTTTCTCTGTTCAAGACAAAGGCAAAGCCCCGGCTGTCTCAAATGGTAATGCTTCTTTTCCTGTGCCTTTGTCCTCTCCACCTTAGGGGAAGGGGGAAAATTTTTTGACTAATGGATGGCAAACTCCTTGCAAAGTGATCTCCCCCAGGTGACCTTTGCCTTCTCGGACTTGGAGTGGTGCATCCTCTCATGGGAAAACACCTGCTAAAAACTTTGGTGTTGACCTGGGCTGTTGTGACTGCAAATCGGACCTTGTTTCCTGAAGAAGAAGTTCCCGCACTTTTGTCCTCTCCTTAGGCTGATGCTTCATCCCAGGGTAGAGGCCCGGCGGACATTGAGGTGGAAATGCAGACGTAGACAGCCCGTTAGTTGCTGTACATACCTGTCCCATAACTGTAAATATGCTTTATCATCTGAAGTGTGTTACTCTCAATGTGCAGGGAATGTGTGATGGTCGCAAATGGAAACTGGTCTGGATGCATATCAGGAAATTGCAGCCTGATATAGTTGCTTTGCAAGAGCATGATCAGCATATGTATGCTGGTCAAATAGGCCATTTTGTTGGTTATGATATCTTCTATGCTGGAGAGCAATCCTTTTTTGGTGTGGCTTTTTTGGTAAAGCACGACCTTCAACCTGTTGTGGCTCTCAATGATCGCCATGGTAGATGGATTATTGTTCAATGCCTTGTTCGAGGGGAAATTTTTGAATTTGCATCGATTTATGCCTCCCAATCTTCACGTGATAGAGCTTTGATCTGGGCTGCCATGCATACTTATCCATGGCGACAACATGCCTTCATTTGTGGTGACTTTAGTAATGCCCCTCAATTGGGTGACAACACCTCAGGCCACACTCATATGTTGGCTTCTGAAACACAGGCATGGTCTGACTTTTTGCTTCAGTTGCGCCTGGTTGATCTCTGGAAGGAATTACAACCCATGCTTCCGGGCTATACCTTTCAGCATAACGCTCAATCTTCTTATTGGGCACACTTGGACAGATGGAATCAGATTGATCCACAGCATTGTGATGCCTTTACTTGTCAAATTTGGGTTGATCATGCTTTCACACATTTGGATCATGCTCCTCTTTGGTTGAGGCTTTCCTTACATGAATTTCCCACTGATAGATTGCCTTGCCGAAGGCTTTTGCTAATTAATAATAGTTATTTGGAGCATGCTGACTTTAAAGCCGTGGTCTCTAATGCTATTCAGCCTCTCTCTCGTCAGATACACATTGGTTTGGATTATGCCTGGTAGGCTTTTGTTGCTCGGATGCAAGCAGTTATTTGAGATTATGGCAAATCCTATATGCAAGCCACAAGGGAGACTGTAGCACATGCCAAATTTACTTGTCAAAGTTTGACTAAGCTTGCTCATCTTCGCCCTTTGTCTTCAGGGGAAAGCATGCTCTTATGTTAGGCTCAATTCTCTCTTCAATCCAATGATCGCAGAAAGCTTGCTAAATGGGAAACTCGATCCAGACAACGGGCATTTTTGGATAAAGGCTGCTCTTCCAAGCAATTTTTTAAGAGTTTACACTACAAAAGACAGGCTGCCAATATCTGTCGGATCCGGATGCCTGATGGTTCTTGGTCAACATCTCGTTTAGAGCTTGCTGATTTATGTGTGCAACACTTCTTCACTCATTTTGGGCATGTGGATACTCTTTCTCCTCGGGTTGTGTCTGCACGTCAGCTTCTTTTGCAACATATTCATCCAATTCTGTCTGATGCTCAGGCTTTGGAACTTGAACATCCCTTCACTGAAAGGGAATTGTCTGATGCACTGAGATCCTGTGGCAAATGGAAATCTCCAGGATGGGATGGTATCACTGTTGAATTCTTTCTTGCATTCTGGGATCTTCTTAAATTCACCTTGCTGCAAATGGTAAATACAGGATGGCAAAATCAGCAGATGCCTGTGTCATGGAAAAAGGGTCTTCTTAAACTAATTCCAAAAAAGCAGCTATGTGATTCACTTGGTGATTGGAGGCCAATCACGCTCATGTCAGTCATTTACAAGATCATTGCCAAAATGGTGGTTGATCGGATTAAAGATATTTGCATGATGGGTTGCATCCCTCCCAATATGGCTTTGTTCCACGTCACCATATCACAGATAACATTGCCAATGCTTATATTGGGATTGAATATGCCAAATACACGTAGCAGGATGTTCTACTCTTGTAGGTAGATATTGCAAAAGCCTTTGACACAGTTCAATGGGATTTCATCTCGCAAACTATGCGAGCTTTGGTTTGGACAAAAAATGCAGCAGGTTATTTACTGGCTTTACAGAGATAGCAATGCAGCTTGCATTCTTTCTAGAGATATCTCTGATGAGTGGACTCTTCGTTGTTCGGTCCGCTAGGGATACCCTCTTAGTGGTTTACTGTATGCCATTGCTACTACTCATCCTATGCTGCAATATGTTGATCATCTTGTGGCTACAGGATCACTTCATGGCTTGGAATTGGATGCTAATCGCAGCATGGTTGCTCAAGCTTATGTTGATGATTCTTTCTTTACCCTGAAGAATACACCCCATGAAGAATACACCCCATGATCTTGGTGCCTTGATGTAGGCCCTCTCTGTTTATGGTTTGGCAGCTGGTCTTCATGTTAATTTTCAGAAGTCTAAGCTACTCCCTTTGCATTCCAAGGACTTTCATAGTCTATTATGGCCCGGGGATATCATTCCACCCACTCAGTTTGTTCGTCATCTTGGTTACCCTTTGGGGTGGGAACTCACTGATCGAGAACAAACTGATTGGGTTTTGGATAAGCTTCGGAAAAAGCTTGAGTATTGGAAAGTGGCAACCTGGCCTTTGCACGTTCGTCTTCGAATAGTGCAGTCCATCCTTGTGGCATATATTCAATTTTACTTGCCATTGATCATGTTCACTAAGGCAGATCTTACATCTTTCATGTCTGTCTTTATGGAAATCTTCTGGCGATCCAAACATGGCAGAAAAAGTCTCCCGCTGCTTTCGATGCATCACATTTGTTCTCCCAAGATGCATGGTGGATTGAACATCACGGATATTCATGTGCATATTCTTGCCCACAGGGGGAGAATGTTGCTGCAATTTCTGCAAGGTGATCAGCCTTAGGCTCTTATGATTAGGACTCGATCAATGGGATTTCTTTTTTGGCTGCACTGATGGCACTTTGCCTGGCTGCCCTTTTGTCTCCCGCTTGCTTCTTGACTGGAAGCATGTTCTTTCTCATCTAGAATGGAATGGACGGCAATCTTTGCTTGGGAATTCTTTGAGAGCTGAAAGCATTGACTGGTCGAAAGTCTTTCAGCCTCCCTTGGCTTTATAGGAACCTCGACGTTCCTACTTTGTCTCGTTTAAAGGCATCACTTCGGTTGCTAATGTTATAGTTGATGCTGGTACTGTGCTTTCCTTTTCTCTAGCAGCCACTACATATGGATTGGGCTCTCATTATCGTCCTTTGTGGCGACAAATTACTGCTATGCTTTCGCCTTTTGTTCCGATTCCTTCTTTGGAACTCCAGGACCAGCTGGAAGATTGGACTTTGACTTCTCCAGCGTCCTCTTCTCGTCCTTTGAGGCTATCTCAGATTACTGTACCTGCATTGTATAAAATCCTTTTGCCTCAACCTCGGGTTTTAGAGAGAGGTGATTCTGTTTGGCGAATGCATCGCCCAGCCAAGTGGTGGAGGAAAAGATTACATCAACTTTGGGCCTATAAAGTACCGCTTCAGCAACATGTTTTCTTTTGGCGAGTTCTTTTGGGAGTGTTTCCATTTAAATAACTATTAGCTCATCGACACATTGCTTCTGCACTTTGCCACAGATGTTTTGTGTTTTCGGAGACTGTGCCTCACTTGTTTTGGCATTGTCCTTGCTCTCGTGAGTTTTTTGATCTGCTTCGACAACGCCTGCGAGCGAGCATTTAGCCAGTTTCCTATGATCATTGAGTTGAAGACAATGTCTAGCTTGGCATAGTGTTGTTTGCTCATGCAGGGACAATGAACGAAGATGACTGAGTTCGGTGAGGTCCTGACAAGTGAATTTGGCCTGAGCAATAGTTTCCCTCAGAGTCTTCATGTAAGACTTGCCATAACCTCTAATCACAACTTGCATTTTGGAAACAAAAGAATCCCATGCATTATCAATATCAATATGGCTGTGAGAAGATAGAGAATGAGATGCTTCAGTAACCATGGCCTTGAAAGCAGCACGCTGCAAATAGCTATTGTTCACGATCAGATGTCGCCTTTGTGGCAATCTATCATCTGGCATATCATAAAAGGATAACCTCAACCATAGAGGTGCATGATCTGAATGCACAAAGGCATAGTCAATCCACATTTTGCATGTAACATCACCATTTTGTTGCGGAGCTACACTATACCATCGATCCAGACGTGCCTGATAAGAAGAAAGGGCATTATGTTGGAAGGTGTATCCGGGTGACAAAGGCTGCAATTCCTTCCAAAGATCAACCAAATCAAGATGCATCAGTAATTGAGACCATGCATGCCTATCAGGGGTTAACATATGAGTATGTCCGGAGGTATTGTCACCCTGTTGCGGAGCATTATTGAAATCCCCACATATAAAGGCATGATATCTCCATGGATATCGTTGCATGGCATCCCAAATTGCAGTTCTTTCTCGAGAGGATTGAGGTGCATAGACAGAAGCAAATTCAAACACCTCTCCTTGAATGATGCATTGAAGAATAAGCCATCTGCCTTGATTGTCATTTAAAGCAATAACTGGCTGAAGCTCATGTTTGATCAGAAAGACTACCCCTGAGAAAGAGTGCTCCCCAGCATAGAAAATATCATAGCCACAGTAGTGACCTGTCTTTCCTGCATAGACATGTTGGTTGTGTTCTTGTAATGCCACTATGTCAGGCTGAAATCTATTGATATACAGCCACATAGATTTCCATTTCCTACTGTCACACATCCCCTGGACATTAAGGTAAAACATTTGATACGAGCAGTCATATTTACAGATATTTATAGTAAAATAACAGCTATGTACAACAGCAACTTTCATGATGTCAGCCCTGCATTTCTATCTCAGGGTCAAGGCCTCTTCCCTGAGAAGAAATATCCACCTGAGGAGTAGACAGCAAAGCAGCAACCTCTTCTTCAGGGAAGAGTGTTCTGCTGCTGTCACTACAGCCCATGTGATCCCAATTCCTGTATTGACCTCTGGGGAGTTTCCACTAGAAGACGCACCATTCCAAGTGCGAGGGGGTGGAAGTCTTTGAGTAGAAATAACTTTTCTTGGACTTTGCCATCCATCAATTGGAGGTTTCGGTCCTTTTGTTGAGGGTTGAATAGCAGGAGGTGAATGTGAAGAAACATTCCCATTTGAAACCACTGGAGCTTTGCCTTTATCGTGAGTTCCAAAAAACTATCTACTACCTTTGTTTTTATTTCCAATAGAGGTAGGAGCATCCTTAGTAGGCATTTGAACAGGCAAAGTAGCAGGAGGCATTTTATGCTGATTCATTGGACACTGCGAAGCCATGTGTCCAAATTTTTTGAAGTCAAAGCAAGCCCTTGCAAATAATCCCCATTTCAATTTATAAAAAGCACTTCCCATGTCGACATTGTTCACCGTGACTGAATAAGAGTCTGGCGTGGGATTATCAGTATCCCAGAGAATGCAAAATCGATTTGAGTTGCCATTAGGCCGTGGTGGGCAAACCACTTTGCCTAAAGTCGTTGCAATTTTAGGCAAGAGTGAAGCCATGCATTGCGGGAAGTCTACAACTTCAACCCAGACCGGACATCGGTGTCGGATCAAAGCCTGAAAATCCCTTGTGGGAGACCATGGCAATACGTGCACCATTTGCTGCTCAAAAAAGAGGGGCGAATGTTCCAAAAGCATTTGCCTGTGAATCTCATCTACCATAATGACCTCAAAAAAACCCTTGGCTGCATAGTGTACCTTGCGAACAAACGAGCCAGCCAGTGTGCGGGTCAACCAGTTGCCTACCTCTGCAGTAGGTGGCATCCGACCTGGGAAAAATAAAATGACTGCATTTTTGGCATATTCTCTAACTGAATCCACAATTTCATCCACTTCAACCATGAGGCCAACCGATGGAACCGAGTCTTTCCACTCTTTCCTTGTGTCTGCAAATCCTTCATGCATGACATCATAGACCAGTTGTGCCTCAACAGAATCATGTACCGGGTCATGCTGACCCTCAGCCTGCTTTTGCTTCTTGCAATGAACTGAACGATTCTTTTGAAAAGTTTTTTCATAGGAATATTCAGCCATATCTTTGGAAGAAGGTGGAACCCAGAAAGGAGGTACCTGTAAAGTGATAGTAGAGAAAAAAACAGTCCCAAAAAAAGCCCACAGAGAAGAGAAAAAGAGTGTATTTGTAAGGAGAAAAAGGGGAAAGAGAGATGTAGAGGTCGAGAGAAGATAAAAAACAGTTTTATAGAGGAAAAGAAGAGAAAGATGAGCTATATTTTAGAGAAAGAGGGAAGATTTTGGCGATGGAAAAGGTGCACCAGACCCAGAGACCCAAGAGGAGAAAGAAAGAAAGAAAGAGAGAAACGGGAGCAAAGAGCCTTCAAAATCAGTGTATAGATGCAGTCCGCAAGCAAAACCCTGTATAAAATCGATCCAGGAGCTGCAGATGAACTGGCAGCAGCAACTTGTATCAGGCGAAATAGTCCGTACAGGCCGTACACTTGTACGGAATCTGTACGGGGCTGTGGCGGGCTGTACAGCAGATAGTAGATGCTCCAAATCACCGTATTTTGAGCTTTGATATAGCGCAACAGGAAGCTGAGGCTCAGGGGCTGGTTGGGGGAGGGTCTAGAGCTGTTGGGGAAGGCTAGAGCTCTCTCTCTCTCTCTCTCTCTCACCTCTCTCTCTCCTCTCTCTCTCTCACACACACACACCACCTCCACACACACTGGGATTGAGACACACACACACACACACACACTTTTTTTTTAAAAGTAAAATCCAGTGTATTTATATTCTCATAAATTTACAAGATGGGAAGTCGCCAAAATGGTGAGTATCCCAAAGATCAGAAACATAAAAAGAAAAGCTCTATGCAAGAAGCATGGATGTCACCCTCATGGCAGGCATCATATAAGGATTGCCGCAATGAGGCTCGGAAAGATTCATATGACTTATGAATCTGGCGACCCAAGTATGCCAAATTATGCTCATTCCAGATTGTCCAAAGAGCCCAAAATCTGACCCATGAGAGAAATAGTGAAAAGTGTGACAAGGACCTCATATATCTTCCAAATAACCAAAAATGTTTCCCAAAGCTATGGCTCGGGAAATGGAGTCGAAGATGATCTGAAATTCTTCCAAGGAGGTTCCTAGAACACGGGCAGTGCCAAAACAAATGAGGGACAATCTCTGAAGGAGCTCGACATCGTAAACATGTGGATGGTGCAATGCGATGTTTGGCAAGTGTGATTCCCACTGACAAAGTGCCGGTCATGCATCTCCAAAGAAAAAGTCTTTGTTTCAAAGGCATTTTACACTTCCATAATATCTGGAGATTCTTCCGCCACCATGAAAGGGGCTTTCTGATATGCCACAGAGTATTAGCATATTGCTGAATCCATGGAGCAGGCTGAAGAAGTTTGTAGGCTTTGATGGAGGTCAAGAGAGGAAGAGGAACAGGATGAGAGCATGTAGCAGAGGGTTGCCATTGCCAATCCATAAGCCTGTCTGTGCCAGCCACAGGAGGAACAGGGAGAAGAGTATGTAACAAATCAGCAATTTTCTTCCATATCAGCCTATGATGCATTCCCAATGCATAGGAAGCAGTGGCGTGAGGAAAAGATAGGACATAGCCCTGATCATCTACCACATCATTTATGTATCTAATTCCCAATTTCATGAGGTTATATGCCCGAACAGGTTCCTGTAAAGCAAGTGGAATGTCAAAGATGGCACTCCAATGAATACTTTCTTTCCTCATCGAGTTTGTCCCCGAGCAGTTATCGGGAGCCCATTTGACCTTAGAAAGTAATTGTTTCCAGTCAAGTATCAGAGCAGTAGAGAAAGGACAGCCAGGTATCTTCCCTACAAATCTCCCAATGACAACCTCCCAATTATCAGTGGTCCAAAGGCCATATGCCGATGTCCTCATGTTGACACACATGGATGCTATCATACAAGTCCATGGCTGTCGTTGACGGAAAAAGGTATGGAGCATAGTCGCCTTCCTTGCAAGTACATGATATCTTATATTGAGAACATTAAGTTCACCATGCATCCTAGGAGAGCACACCATTTCCATCTTCATCAGTCTCAATGCTTTCACAGCAGTTTTTGTCCTCCATAATAGCTCCATAGCTTGAGACATAAAAGCTGAAATATCTCTAGGGGACCAATGTAACAAAGGAAGAAAGAACTGAACATAGGACATTACAATGGACTGTACTATTCTGAGCCTGACATGAAGTGGCCAAGTAGAAATTTTCCAATATTCCAATTTATGTTGAAGTCTTTGGAAGATTTATTTTAACTGCTGCTTCCTGGTGATATGCCATCCTATAGGATACCCCAAATGCCTGACTACATCTTTGGAATGCACCACCTGACCTGGCCAGAGAATAGAATGCCAGTCACATTGTTTCAGAGGAAGCAATTTAGATTTATCAAAATTGACATGCAATCCCACTGCTAATCCATACAATGATAGGGTGGTCATAAGCATGTGAACTTCCCGGGGAGAATTTTGTGGCATAAAGAAGGAATCATCAGCATATGCTTGTGCCAAAAAAGATGCAGCCCCAAGGATTTTAAGACCAGTCATCTGTCCTGTGTTTGTAAGATGATCAAGATACATCAAGAGGGGATGGGTCGCAATAGCATAGAAGAGAGCACTAAGAGGGCAGCCCTGTCTAACTGATCTCCCCAATGTCCATGACCGAGATAGATGACCCCCAAGAATGCACTGAGAAGTAGAGCCAGAATAAAGCGAATAAACGGCATTTGCTATCTTTGGACCAAAGCCCAACTTTGTCATGATTTGAGAGAGAAAATCCCATTGAACAGTGTCAAATGCCTTAGCAATGTCTACCTGCAATATGAGCACATCTTGATGCGAGTACTTAGCATATTCAATTGCAATCAATGCATTTGAGATATTGTCATGGATTTGTCTTCGCGGCACAAACCCATACTGATGAGGATGAAGGCCCGCATTCAATATCCCGTGAAGCCTATACACAATCATTTTGGCAATGAGTTTGTAAACTACAGGCATCAAAGTAATAGGCCTGCAATCTGACATATGATCACACAGATGTTTTTTGGGCACAAGTTTGATTATGCCATGCTTCCAAAGGGGCAGCAAGTGATTTTCTTGCCAAGCAACATTGATCATTTGCAAAAGGACATCTTTCAGATCATCCCAAAAAGAAATATAAAATTCCACCGTAAGACCATCCCAACCAGGAGACTTGTGTTTGCTGAGGTGGGACAATGCATTATCAAGTTCTTTGTTAGTAAAAGGTCTCTCCAAAATGTAAGTGCATCATCTAGTTCCACTATCTCAGAAACATATTGAAGAAATTCAATCCTTGCATCAGTCACTTGATTTGATGGGGAACCAGGAGCAGAGAACAATTGCTGGAAATAATTTTGGCATTCATCTTGGAGATCAGAGAAAGAGTGCGTCCAAGAGCCATCTATCTTCCTTACCCTTAGACATGAGTGTTTCTTTCGAGTAGCATGCAGGCCCTGGAAGAAGGCTTTTGATGAGCAGCCCTTATCCATGAGAGGCTTCATTCTTGCTCTGGTCTGCCATTTGTGCAATTTTCTCTGATCATTATCATTCAGTTTGATCCGAGCATGTGAAAGGGAATCCTTTTCTGATTCAGAAAGAGGTCTGAAATGTCAAAATTCAGTCAATTGATGTGCTGTCCTTTTTGCCCATTTAACCTCTTTCCTCCATTTAGTCATATGCCAGTTTCCATACTCCCTAATGACATTCTATATACGAGAGACGAAACTGTCCTGAGCATAATCCATGTCATCCTGGGCATGCAAAGGCAAGGGATGAATTGCAAGTCTGATCATTTGCTGGAAATATTGATGTTGGAGATAAGCCTGATTTACATGCAGTAATCTACTGGAAAGAGGTGGCAAATCATCGAGTGGCATACCAAGTTGCAGATTCATCCATAATGGGGCATGATCTGACAAGCCCAATGAGAAATCTATGAGGAGATGAGGGCTAAAATCGGCATATTGTTGTGGGTAAAACAAATACCATCTATCAAGCCTTGCCCAGTACGTAGTAAATGCATTATGATGAAAAGTATATCCAGGCACTAACCCTTGGAGCAGCAGCCATAAATCTTCAGCCTGCACAGAAAGAAGCATGCTATCCCATTTCTGCCTTTCCGATGATAGCATATGAGATCTTGAAGTGGTGTTATCTCTCGGCAAAGGAGAATTGTTAAAATCTCCACAGATAAATGCATTAGATTTCCATGGATATTTGCTTAAAGAATCCCATAAAGAAGCCCTCATGGCAGAGGTCTGGGAGGCATAAACTGATGCAAACTCAAGAATATCACCATTGACATTACATTGTATGACCATCCATCTGCCACTGCTGTCATTGGAGGCCAACTGAGGCTCCAGCTCATGTCTGACCATTATGCATACACCTGAGTAGGTAGTGGTACCAGCATAATATATGTCATAACCGCCAAAGTAATCATGATGCCCAGCCTTAGAGTGCTGATTATGCTCTTGCAAACAAACAACATCTGGCTGCATTTTATGTACATAATTCCAGAAAAGCCTCCACTTTGAGACATTGCAGAGGCTCTGTACATTGTATGTAAAGCACTTACGCGCATATCGGAAGGAGTCTCGGGCATAAAGTGTTTGATGCATGAAAGAGATATATACAGAAAGGTATAAATATGAAAACAAGATATCAGAGAGGCAAAGCATTTGCCTGCATGGGCTGCATGCCTTCATGGTCGATGAAAGATATAACATTGTCCCCTTCCTCAAAATCACATATGGGGATGCCCTTCTTCAAAACCCCCACCCAATTTCGAAGGACAGGAGCTGAAGTAGAAGCCTGTCCTAGTGTGGGAGAAGAGGCATCCCATTGACGAGATTGAAAGGGGCGTTGCTTCAATACAACCACCTTCTTGGGCTGTTGAAAGCCATCCCTAACTGTTCCCACAGATTCCTTCATCTTCTCTTTTTCTTTTTCTTTTTCTTTTCCTTTTCCAGCAAATGATTGCACCTGATTGATTGGTTTGGCATTCTTTGCTCCAGTTCTATTTGCTGTCTTAGCTTGCAAATTCTCATTTTTTTCGCGGGTCTGGGGAGGTAATGCATTGGGAGGGGGCTGATGTAGAACCATTGGGCATTCAGAGGCTAGGTGCCCAAACTTGTGGCAGGCAAAACAAGCTCCTGCAAACACTCCCCATTTTAGTTCAAAATACTTTTTTCCCAATTGCACTCCCTCAACTTCCACTGCAATAGAAGGAGGGGTAGGTGAATCCGTGTCCCAGAGAATGCAGAACCTGTTGCGGTTTCCCATAGGGCGTGGAGGACAAATGACCTGTCCCAAAGTAGCAGCCAGGCCAGGCAATTCTTCATGCATATAGTCTGGGAAATTAACAACCTCAACCCATACAGGACAATGATGTCGTATGAGACTTTGATAATCCTTGTTTGGGGACCAAGGCATAGCATGAACCATCTGCTTCCCATAAAAGAGGGGAGAAAGCTCAAGTAACCTCTGCTTGCATAAAGCATCCGATAAATGCACCTCATAAAAGCCTCTAGATGCAAAATATACTCCCTCTACAAAGCATCCTCCAAGGATGGACTTAATCCACTGTGCGACATCACTGGCTGCTGGGATTCTTCCTGGAAAGAAAATTATAACCGCAGTTTGAGATAATTTCCTGAGAGGATTCACGAGGGAGGGCAATTTCAATTTGTACGTGACCTCTGGAACTAGTTTGCCCCATTCCTGTCGTGACTACTGAAAGTCATCCTTGAGGGTATCAAACACATATTGAGCTTCCATAGTAAGTTCATCATCTTGTGCTGTAGGCTGAGAAGAGCGGCGCTTTGCTTCTGCAGTTCTTTCTTTGTGAGCATATGTACTAACATCCGAACCTGAAGCCATGGTTGAAGGAAGACAAGGCAAGAGGGACTGTACGGAGGCGTAGAGAATCAGAAACAAGCAAGTCACAGGAGGGTACAGAGAAGCATGAGAGCTAAAACTCGAGACTGTACGGAGAGGAACTGGTTTGCACTGACAAAACCTGGCTGTACGATGGTACGGTCAGGGCTGTACGGAAGAGATGAGCGGAGCTGTACGGAAGAGGCTATACGGGAAAGGACAGACTGTACGGGTGTGGCTATACGGGAGAAAGCGAAAATGTACGGAGACACAAGGGGAACTGTACGGATGTATGGAAGAAAAGCTGCAGGAAAAAAGAAAAAACTGTACACACACATCTATATACGTAATAGATGTGTGTGTGTGTGTTTTCAACAAGTAGATTCCATTGTTTACTTGTCCTGTATTGAGATCCTTTGATGTTGTAATTGCAATTGCCCTTTATGGGAGCTGCCTCTTGTAATATAAATTTACATGGATTTCACCCACACACAAAAATGTGTGTGTGTGTGTGTGTGTGTGTGTGTGTATAGATATATGAAAAAACTGCACTCCAATGTAGACTTTCAAGGCGAAAGGAATTCCCCTGTGGAGAAGGCTGACCTGTCCAAGAAGCAGTGGAAAGTACAGTTTTCCAATTGCGAATGAGCGCCGTAGCACATGGAGCACCTGGAATGCTACCAGAGAAGTGGCCTAAAACTGCTTCCCAATGATCTGTAATCCAATGTCCGTAAACATGTGATCGCATAGTAGTACACATGGTAGCGAGCATAATAGTCCAAGGCTGATCCTGCATAAAGAAAGTGGAGAGCAGGGTAGCCTTTCGCGCTAAGAGATGCAGATGAATATTCAAAATGTTAATCCCCCCATGCGACTTGGGCGAACAAACCAAGTGCATTTTGAGTAAGCGCAGGGCTTTACAATGGTTCTTTGTTTTCCAAATTATCTCCATGGCATAGGACATGAATGTGGAAGTATCCTTCTTGGACCACGGAAGAAGTGGCAAATAAAACTGCACATATGACATCAAGATAGATTGGACAATGCGCAGACGGACATGTAGAGGCCAAATAGGCAACTTCCAATAATGTAGCTTCCTTTGCATACGAGAGAATAACCATTGCATATGCTGCTTGGGAGATAGAAACCAGCCAATAGGATAACCAAGGTGGCGAATGAGAGCATGTGAATCTAAAATCTCTCCTTGCCAAAACAATGCATGCCAATCGGAAGCAATGAGGGGAAGCAATTTAGACTTTCTGTCCATTAGTATTTGAACATCAGAAGGAGTATTTTGGAGCATAAAGAAGGAATCATCAGCATAGGCTTGGGCAAGAAAGGGCTTGCTGCCCGGAATGTGCAAACCATGTAAGGAATCAGCTTCCAAAAGGTGATCCAAACGAAGAAGCAATGGATGCGTAGCCACCGCATAAAGAAGTGCACTGAGAGGACAACCCTGGCGGACCGATCTTCCCAAATGCCAAATAGAAGAAAGGTGTTTGCCCAAAAGACATTGGGCTGTTGCATCCGCATAGAGCCAACAAATAACATGAACAATTTTGGGGCCAAACCCGAGGTGGCTCAGAGTTTGTGAAATATTATCCCATTGGACAGTATCGAAGGCCTTGGCTACGTCCACCTGCATAATTAATACATCCTGCTTGGAGTATTTGGCATACTCAATACCAAGCATGGCATTGGCTATATTGTTCATAATCTGCCTGTGTGGAATGAAACCATACTGTCTAAAACCGTTTTAAGTCTATGGACTAGCATCTTGGAAATAAGCTTGTAGATGACAGGCATAAGGGTAATTGGTCTCCAGTCTGTCAAATATTCACATTAAGGCTTCTTTGGTATCAGCTTAACAAGACCATGCTTCCAAGAAGTAGGGAGAGATTGATGTTCCCAAGCCACATTGATAATTTGTAGAAGGGTATCCTTAAGCTCATCCCAAAAGGTATGAAAAAACTCAGCAGTGAGTCCATCCCAACCAGGTGCACGAGATTTACCCAGCTTATGAAGAGCATCAGTAAGATCATCCTGCAGAAAAGGAGCATCCAAGGATAAGGCCTGCTGCGGCGAGACAATAGGGCGAATCATATCCAAAAAACACTTGCGAGCCTGCATAATATTCTGGGAAGGAGGAGGTGGGGATCCGAAGAGCTGCTGGAAATGGTGAACACAAATATCCTGCAACTGAGAGGAGGTCTGGGTCCACACACCATTGGGGGTTTTAAGACGATGGATAGACTGATTTTTCCTGGAAGCATGCAAATTCTTGTAAAATAGTTTAGAAGAACAGCCCTTGTCCAATAAGGGTTTGATCCTAGCTCTAGTTTGCCACTTGTGTAATTGCCTGCGGTCATTGAGAGCAAGTATATGTTTGGCATGGCATAGATCCTGTTCCTGAGAATAAGATAACACATTATCCTGACTAAAATCAGCAAGAGAGTTGATACACTGCTTTGCCCAAGCCACCTGGCATCTAAGAACAGCCATATAACCTCGACCATAATCCTCTATCACCCCTTGAAGGTGAGTCACTAGTGCATGCCAGGCAAAATCAATGTCCACCTCTGCATGCCCACGAAATGGAGCCAGCGCAGCCCGTATCATATTCTGAAATTCAGCGTGCTTTAAATATGCATTATTGATAAGCAACGGCCTCCGATTAGCGGGAGGCATGTCATCAATTGGCTGGCCACAGGAAAGGGTGAGCCACAAGGGGGAATGATCAGACAAAAGCAGAGAGTGATAAATCCACATATGGCATGTAAAATCAGCATACTGCTGAGCATGAAACATATACCATCGATCCAAGCGAGCCCAATAATCAGTAAAGGCATTATGGTGAAAAGTATAGCCCGAATGGAGGGGATGCAGTGAAAGCCATATGTCCTGAGCATTAACAGAATCCATAAAGGAGTGCCACTGTCTATGCTCAGAAGCAAGCATATGTGAATGATGAGTGGAGCTATCCGAAGGGGATGGAGAGTTATTAAAGTCTCCACAAAGAAAAGCATGCGGATTCCAGTCAAAGTGCTGTAATTGTTCCCAAATACGGGCCCGGGAGGCAGAAACCTGAGGAGCATAAACAGATGCAATATCATAGGCATCTTGTCCCACTGAACATTGAATGACTAACCAGTTCCCATGGGGATCATTAAATTTCAGAAACGGCTGCAATTCATGGCGGACAATGGCACACAGGCCCGAAGACTGCATGTTACCCGCATAGAAAATATCATAGCCTGCAAAGTAATCCCTCCGTCCAACAAACCGGTGCTGATTATGCTCTTGGAGGAACACAATGTTTGGATGAGAAGTATGTACATAATGCCAAAACAACCTCCATTTATTAGCATTACAAAGACCCTGTACATTGTATGTAAAACACCGAAGGGAAGTAATCATAAAGAATATATACAGTGTATGATATGTACTCCATGAAACAAGGAGTGTCAGGCATCCACCATCGTTAGCCTTGCGGTATCCCATCAAGGCTTATAATCTAATGAAGACAGGTATTCGTTTTGTGGGAGATGTGGTCGACCAGCAGGGTTATTTCCTTTCCTTTCCTGTCGCTTGCCAAACTTATGCTCTCCGTTTACATCATCGCGCTCTCTGGCATGCTATTGGTCTCATGCTTGCCCCTTTTTTGCCGGCCCCTCCTTTGCAGCCTCTTCATCAGCTACAGGATTGGTGTCTCCTTCCGCGCCCCCCTTCTGGACCTCCTATCTCTCTACAGGACCTTACTTCTCACAGGGTCTATCATGGGCTCTGTTCGGTGCCATGGATTCATGATCATGGTAATCGACTCTGGCATCTTTCAAAGTCTTTGATTTGGTGGCAACGAACTCTCGAATCTCTTTGGAAAAGTTCTTTGCCGCTCAAACGACGCCTTTTCCTCTGGCGTTGTTTGGTTGGAGCTCTACCGGTGGGCACTACTTTGGCTCGTCGCGGCATTGCTTCTTCTCGATGTCAGCGCTGTGCTTCTTCATTGGAGACCATCCCACATTTATTATGGTCGTGCTCCACCTCCAGGGATCTTATTCATCGGATTTCGCACTGTCTTCGGCTCCGATTTCCTTCGGTGGTTTTTGGCCACTTCTATTGGATCTTTGGTTGCACCCCTCCCCGACTTCGCTCGTTTGCCTTGTTCCTCGCCTGGGTCCGTTTCTGGTTATTATGGAGCATTCGGTTGCAGAGGACTCATCTATCATTTGGCTCTGGTTCCTTTGATCCATTTTATTTCTTTCGAGGATCCCTTCGTCAGTCACTCTATGATTGTATTCAACAGGGAGATCTGGATACTTTGGTCTTGGATGTTTTTTTCCACTGCTTTTGACTTTCAAAGGTTGACTCCATCACGGAGTTCACCTTCTATATTACATAGTCTTTGATAATTTAAGCTATGGTTTTACAAAAAAAAAAAGTGTGTGTATAGATATATGAGTCGCTCAACATACATTTACATAGATATATAGATGTATGTTGAGCATCTTCAGCCTCCTTCCCCTCAGGATATGGATATGCCCCTTGCAGAGGGGATTATATAGGATGCTGTCCCTGCTCTTTCTCAGGTTGAGATCCTCAGAGTGAAGCTGAAATGCTGAGTCCTGCGTTATTAGACGCAGCTCTTTCGTCGGAGGATACAGATGTTGATTTAGCCCCTTTGCCTTTGATGCATGTGCCAGAGTCTTCTTCTGTTCGGGATGTAGCTGGAATCTTTTCATCCCATGTTACAACAGGTTTTTGACTTTGTGATTCAGAAATTTTGGGTACCAGCCTATATCAAGAAGAATCACAAGGGCAAAATTGATGGTGTGGCTTCATCACTGCATCAGTTTTTACAGAGGAACAATTTGAAGCTGGAGGATGCTGTGTTTGATCCTCCTCCAGCTTGATATGTAACTTTTCACTTGGTTGCCTCATGACTTTTGCTGTGAGGCTTTACTTGAAAATTTCTTCCTTGTACTTATTGGTGGGTTTTTACCTCTTTTGAGGTTTCCCACACAGAAATATAAGATTTCACTTTTTTTTTTTTTAAGTGTGTATAGATATATGTAAACTGTGTTTTTTCTTTATTTGGGTTCGATATTGGGGACTTTGGACTCTGTGGAAGGATAGAAATCATAGAGTTTTTGGTGACCCGACTTTCTCAGCTTACTTTTTCTTCAAGCACTCTTTGCAACAATCATTTTATGATTGTTTGCAAACAGGGTCTCTAGATCAGGATGTATATTTGTCATATATTGACATCTTTGCTTGATGTATTTTGAGCATATCCTGCTTTAGGATGCTCATCTTGTAATATAAAAGCAACAATGTTTTCACCCCAAAAAAAAAAAGTGAGTAGATATATGTATATATATGCACACACACACTTTTTTTTTTTTTTTTGTGGAAATTTTTGTTGCTTTATATTACAAAGTCACTATCCCAAAATGGGATGTGCTAAAATACATCAAGAGAAGATCTCAATATATGACAAGTATACATAAGAGTCTATGTACTGAGTTTGCAGACAATCATAGAAAGATTGCTGTAACGAACCCAAACAAAAAACAAATCAAACTCTTTTGTAGCTAGGTGTATCTCAAAGATCCAGAGACAGTATTTGGAAATCTGGCATGTAAACATTGTCTAAGGGAAGTGAGAAAATCCCGAGTGGAGGAGTAATGCCAAAGTAGATGTGGCACAGACTCCCACGGAGCTGAGCATCTACGAGACAAATAGCCAGAGCAATATGTTTGCATGCCAATAGTTGTCCAGATGGAAAAACTCCCAACAGTACTCGCCACAAGAAAACTTGTTGCCTGAGTGGCATTTTAGAATGCCAAATTTGTCTCAATCTTTTGCACCACCACTTTGTTGTGCGATTCATTCGCCAAAGCTGATTGAGCTTGTGAGAAAATCCATGGTGGAGATAAAAGGACCTTGTATAATGAAGAGACAATAATATGTGACACACACACACACACACATCAACTTCTAACATCATATTGCATAATAATCAATGTTCGTTATTCCATACATGTTATATCATATGGAGAAACTGAGATTGTTCTACTATATTCGTGATATGTATTGATCCATGTAAAATATTAAACGATGATTATGAGCCAATGGCCATACATATTACTAATGCAAAATTTGTTGCATGCATGTGCATAAATGCCAGAGTCAAGACTTTTATTTCCATTCACAAAAAGTAAGACATGCATGATGATTTAGGTACAAGATGGTCCATACATGTAATTACAAGCTAGATAGACTGTAGAGTGTAGACATTATAGTCTATACGTTGATAAAACAAAAGAGGAACACGGCTAAAAACAACAGATAATCTTCAGACTGGAAGATATTGAGGCCGGGGCAATCATGGAATCAGAATTGCAGTGATCTGGCTCCAAGTGATAGTAGCTTAGCACACCATTCAGAGCATGGATCCAAAATTACAGGAATCGTGCCAAACACAATCTCATTGTAAACTTTCCCAGACACAAAGCAGAAAGCCCACGAACCACCAATCCCAAAAAAGATAGCAATCTCAGGATAACGTAACACCCACAAGCACCTTCTGACAGCACAAGAAACAACAAAATATAGGAAATGAACCCACAGCTCACTGGGGAAAGTCTCTGTATCTGCATCAGGAACCAACCACGTACAGCTTCACATATGTCTTCTTGTCTCAGACCAAAATTGCACATTAGCCAGCAAGAAAACTCTTTTAATGACGTACACAAGTCAGCGATCAAGCTTCCTCATCAACTCAGCAACCCACCAATCACGTGGTCGTAGGTAGATCCATAGACAAATCAGCGCCTGTATTAAAATGCCTCTGCCTTATCGCCATCCAGTCACTTCAGAAGAGCAGCCAAGGAGAATCTCAAATGAACTCTCAAATCTAGTAATTCAGCCAGCAACCTGACAAACTCTTGACTCAACGCAATTCGATCAATCATATGGCATACTGATTGTTCTCACGCCACACCAGCGGAGGAAAGACACCAGCAGCAAGTCATTCTTCTCTCTTACTATCAGGAAGTCAGAGTCAATCAAAGAATGATGTAGGAGCACCTTTCAATTCAACAGCAAGAACATTTTCCCTTCGATTGTGAAACCATTGTTGTGAACTAGCCCATCACTCAAGCCTTCTTCTCAAGAAATATCCCACGATCAAATCAGCAAATGATCACAACAAGAACATATCGCAAAGAAGTCATTCAGTTCCCTTAGAACGAATCACAATCAGCAACTAGCCTTTCATTACCCTCACGATGAGTCCAGTTCCCTTAGAACACCATCGTTGAAGAAGACCAGCACATCATGCTGAACTGCGTTTCTTTGCAACCACACTCCTTCCTTCTCCCATCACACTTCTCCTCTTCTACGATGTTAGGCTCTCCCCCATTTGCATGCCAACCCCCTCCTTGAGACAGCCACGGATCCATCACCCTTTTCGAAACTCTAGCAATCTTCCACCACATAAAATGGCAGCTCCCCACTTCCTTTGAGCGTTTCACCTGATCACGTAGCCAGCTTGCACATCCATGCAAAACTCCCACATTTGCTGGCCACCTCATCTCATGCATTAAACCACTCTCTTTCCCTTTCCCAAAAAACATACACCAAGGCAAAAATGCCCCACATTCACATTTAATGCACATTCCCTTCAAGCCAGCACTTACCCACAATCTATCACATATAATGAACCCATCCTTGACACACGGGATACTCATATGAGCCCCAACAAATGGAAACCACTCATAACAAAGGAAACCCAAGACACAAGGTAATAAAAGAACATTTATCAAGTCACACACAAAAAACTCCGTCACACATTGGATACCACAAATGCTCTGGATATGGGTGTACCCACATTGCTTCTCATCATTTTCCATGTGCCCCTGCAAAAAAAACATTTTTTATTTATCTTGAAATATATACATCCATTCATCATAGTTCCGGAAGTAGTCTCTGGTATCCCATAACCCAGACCTAAACATAAAAGTGCATATCTATGTGCCTACCCTTTATTATGTATAGTGCACAAGAGCGTACTACATTTTTTGATCTATCATATTTGCCCACACCTAAGACTGCAGACATTCATGTCTTGTAGCTCGGAGTCGAACATGTGCTTCAATTCAAATGAAACATTTTCATCCATAAGACTTTCTGTTTTGTCTGCTACCATCACCATTGGTCCACACGAGCTTACTTGCATGATCCTCGCAACATATTTCTTCAATCTTAAACCATTAACCCGATTATTATGCATCTTGCCATCCAAGTCTTCAAGCTGATACGAGCCATTGGAGTACCTGTTCAACACACGGTACGGTCCTTCCCACTTGGTCACAAACCTGGCTTGAATGTGAAGTCCAGCTTACTATCATAACGCAGAACTAAATCCCCTTCCTTGATCTTTTTATCCTTGTATTTCAGATTTACCTTTTGCTGCTTTTTCTCCTGAGCCATCGCATAGTGTTCTACAGCTTTCTGCCTATCCAACTGAGCTTCCTGCATGTCAAGCAATCGATTCTGATAAGCTGTCCTTGGCTTTTCTTCCATCTTTATCAGCATTTGGAGAGCTGGAATCTCTACCTCTAGTGGCAATAGTGCTTCCTTCCCATAAATTAAATGAAAAGGTGAAAACTGAGTTCCCTCTTTTACTGCAATCCTGTATGCCCACAAAGCTGAAGGTAAAGCCAGATCCCAACTCTTCTCATTAGTCCTCATCATCTTAGCCATGACATTTGAAACTTCTCCATTAAAATGCTCATTCATAGCATTACATTGGGGGTAATAAGGAGTAGCATATCGGTGCTTGATTTTCAGTTTATCGCAAAGCAAATCCATTAATTCACTCCTAAAGCCAGGTCCTCTGTCAGACACGAATTCTAAGGGCATGCCATAACGACAACAAATATCCTCATACACAAACTTGCAAACTGATTTTGCATTTATTGCTCGTACCGCTTTTGCTTCAGCCCATCGAGACAAATAATCAACAGCTGTGAGTAGGTAACAGTTCCCTATCGCAGTCATTGGTAGTGGACCAACAGCATTGATTCCCCACTTCTCAAAAATATTAAAAGCAATCACTACATTTCTTAGTTCTGGATGCAAGATCCTCTTTCCCATTTGTTGACACTGAAAACAAGACATACACCAATGTCTTATATCTCTCTGTAAGGAAGGCCAAACATAGCCTTCTGTCAAAATCTTCCTTAACATGATCTTAAATGCAAAATGACACCACAGATGCCTTCATGATTGGCTTCTAGTATATGCTGGATCTCCTCATGCCAAGGTACTCTTCTGAGTATCAGGTCAGCTCCCTTCATGAATAAAACATCACCAATCAAACAATAAGGCTGACTTGTCTTCACGAACCTATATCTCTTTTGTTTGGGAACTTCTTCATAAACTTTTCCAGACAACAAAAACTTTTCCACCAAAGCCAAGAATTCTCTACCCCTATAAAGAGGTTCCTATACTCTCACTGCTTGTATATGTGGCTCAGCCAACTCTTGGGCAGCATTATGAGCCTCCAAGTTTAGACTCCTCTCTACATGGTGCAAGCTCTAGGCCTCAAGCTGTCTCAACTGCTTCCTAATGACATTCAGCCAACTCCTTAAATGCAAATGCTTTGTCTTCCAGACTCCCAAGATTTGCTTGACAACTATTAAGGCATCACCCTTGATCATTAATCTCTTGATTCCCATACTGATACATACCTTCAAGCCTTCATATAATGCTGCATATTCAGCTTCATTATTACTGCATGCTTTAAGCTGAATACCCAATTTTTGAATCTGCCTCCCATCTGGATCATGCACAATAACGTCTCCTGAGGCTTTATTCAAGCTCTTCTTAAAAGACCCATAAAAAAACAAATTATATGCATTATCTAATGGCTGTTCTTCCTCCTTTGCAGTATGCTCCTCAACTTTCTTCACCAGAATTGGACTTTCTTTGTAAGTGAGCAAATCAGCCAGTGTAGCCCTGGTAGAGTCTTCAACAAGAAAAGTAAATGAAAACTCCTGAAGTTCAGTAACCCACTTAATTATGCTTCTTGAGAGGTGGTTGCTATTCAACAAATGAGGAAGTAAAGAAGAATTAGTGAGAACCACAAAAGTTTGAGGCAACAGATAGGAACAAAACCTTCTACAAGCATAAACCAAGCTGGCCAGAATCAACTGAGCCGCTGTGAATTCTCTTTCAGCCTCACTTTTTACTCGGCTTGCATAATAAACTGGCCTCATATACCTTGAGCCCTCTCCTTGCTGTAAAAGTATAGCCCCAATAGCATCGGGACCCACCGAAGGATTCACAAAAAAAGTTTTTTGGAAGTCTGGTACCTTCACACTTGAAATATGACCAAGCATTTTCTTCATTGCTTCAAATACCTCTTCACATTCACAAGTCCGTTTCAATGGCTCATGCTTCACCACCTGTTGAAGAGGATACAACACCTGAGATAACATATGAACAAAACGAGACAAGTATTTCACCTTTTGCAAAAATGTCTGTAACTGTTTAGTGTTTGCGGGAGCATCAAGCATAATCAACGCCTTGATTTTACTTGGGTCAGGTTCAATCCCCTGCTCAGAAACAATATGTCCCAACACTTTCATTCTTGTCCTTGCCAGATAACACTTATCTAAATTGAGTTGCCCTCCACTATCATCCAGCTTTTGAAGTACTTGGTCCAGCTTTTCACAATGCTCTCTACGCTTACTGTACACACATATATCATCAATAAAAACTTTACAAAATTTATCCAAGAATGGTGCCAACACCGCATCCGAATTTTCTTGATAATGAGAGGGAGCATTTGAAAGGCCAAAACACATCCTTCTATATCTAAAACAGCCCCATGGAGTGATAAATGTGGTCTTCTCCTGATCCTCGGGTGCAATACCCATCTGAAAATAGCCTGAGTAGCCATCACATAAACTATACATCTCATGCCCAGCCACTCTATCAAGTATATCATCTAAATGAGGCAAGGGATAATGATTTCTCTTCGTACTACTGCTGCTCCCCCGCTCCCTGCTGCTCCTCCTGCTCCCCCCCTCGCTGCCCCCTCCCTTCCCTCCTGCTGCTGCTCCTCTCCCCGCTCCCTGCTCTGCTTGCCCCCTCCCTTCCCTCCTCGCTGCCCCTCCTACCTGCCCTCTCCCCCGCACTGCCCCTTCCCCCGCGCTGCAGCCTCCCCCCCCTGCGCTGCAGCCTCCTCCCCCCCCCTGCGCCCGCTGCTGCCCTGCACTGCAGCCTGCTGCTCCCCCCCCGCACCCGCTGCTGCTCTCCCCCCGCTGCAGCCTGCTGCTCCCCCCCCGCTCCTGCTGCTGCTTTCCCCCCGCTGCAGCCTGCTGCTGCTTCTCCTCCCCTCTCCTTCCCCTCTCCTCTACTCCTCTTCTCCCCCTCTCCTCCACTCCTCCTCTCCCCTATCTTCCCCTCCTCTTCCCTCCTCCCTTCTTCATCACCCTCTCCTTCTTCTGGATTACCCCTATTCTCCTATAGGGGTCTCATGGGATTCAGGAAAGCGGACGGAGTTTTTATTTTGTGTGTTTGAATCGGCCAACACACCTCGATTGACGAATGGGTTTCCATTCAGTCAATCCGTCTCCGCTCACACCGGCCGCGAGAACTGTCACTTTTTCAAAAGATGAGCTACAGCAGTTGCAAAAGGATTTCGAACATGAGTGTTCCACGACTCTCTTCGCACGCATTCATGGCTCACACCCCTCCAGGTTACAAGCTAGAGATTGGATGCTGTTGGCGCTTCCTCAGGACCTTGCCCCCCACCTCAAGGATGTTCGTTTGTTGGGACGGGTTTTCTTTTAGGTGTGCCTAGATTCCCCGGACGTCACGAGAGACCTGCTACAGGCCGGGTTTCTACTTCTAGGCTACAGGAGGATCTTCTTGTTTCCTTTCCAACTAGGATTTGATCCAGTTGAAGAGGACAAGCAGGGAGTTTCTGTTTTCATCAGGTTCCCTGGTCTTCCCTCAGTTTATCACCGGCTTCTTTCAGTTATTGGCGAGAGGTTTGGTGTGGTGGTAGAGATCCCCCCTCTCCCTGGCGAGCCCTCTTCGGCTACTAAGGCGGTCAGGATGGACGGGGTTCCTAGGGTTAGGGTCATTGTCCAGGACCCCAATATTTCAGATGACCACATCATGCTACAGCAACCCGATGGGTCTTTCTTCCGCCAAAGATTTGAGGTTGCAGGTCGGCAGGACCAGTGCAGAATTTGCAGATCCTCGGGGCACTTCGCCAAAGATTGCCCAAAGAAGAAAAAGAGGCCCACAAAGCAACCAGCTCGTACTAGCTTCCGACAGAGAGCTGGAGCAGGACATACCGCTCCATAGACACGGGCTCCCCCCTCTCCTAGAGCTACTCGAGTCCCTTCGGCACCCCGCACCACCTCTGGCCCATGGTGGGTTCCGATCGCGGCTAGGCCCTCTACTCTAGTTCACTCCTCCACCTCTTCGGAGGCTACCCCCTTGGAGCCTCAGGAGGAGACTACTGTTCAGGAGCCTTGTTCGACTCCACCCTTGGATCAGGCTGTACCTTCCTCAGCAATGCAGGTTGTTGGCACCTCGTCTGCACCACTTTTTGATCAGGATCCAGTACAGGTGCCTCCCTCTTTGGACAGAGGGAAGGGGGTTTTACATTCTCTTCCTGCTTCGGTAGGAATCCTTCATACCCCCTCCCCAGGACTGGCTCAGCGGAACTCTTTTTCCGCTTTGGAGGACCTCTCTAGCCTCCCAGATGATGATTTTGTACCCTCTACTTTTGGAGAGCCAATTATCGGCTTCCCTGTTGAGAGATCCTTCTCTCTCTCACCTGTGGACTTTCCTCCCCTCGGACCTCGTGTATATGGCAGGAGGTCTGCTCCGGTAGAGGCTTCTGTTTCCGCCACCAGGTCGGGTAAGGTATTCCAACCCACTTCCTCCCGCCGATGAGGATAGCTAGTTGGAATATACAGGGATTGGGCGGCATCCCTCATCGCCGTCGCAGACAGCTGATCAGGAATCAGCTCCATCCAGGTGTTTCAGGTGGTTCCCTAGACATTCTTTTTCTTCAGGAACACAAACTGGATATCAGAGATTGCTCCAAGTCAGGTAAGCTGCTCTCAGGCTGGACTTTTTGGCTTCCTGCCTTGGGAACCAGAGGAGGTACATGCGTTTCAATTTTAGACTCTGTTCTCCCTCTGGTCATTGGACACGGTACCATAACCCCCTCCAGGGCCCAGTGGGTTTTACTTCTGATTGACGGACGTAAGGTTGGTTTCCTCAACCTTTATGCTCCGAACAACAGAGGGGACCATGTTTTGTTTTGGAAAGAGTTGCTCTTGTGGGCTGACATTGCAGATTCATGGATTATTGGAGGTGACTTCAACATGGTTAAGGCACCTTCGGATAAGAAAGGGGGCAGAGAAGGTGGTATCCACTCCCTTGAGAGAGCAGCCTGGGATGCCTTCTTGTTCAGGTTCAGTGGCAGAGATGTTTGGTCAGATGATGCATTTCTTGTTCAGTCTCAGTCACTTTTGTTTTCATGGTCAAACCATAGGGTGCAGATGCCTATCCATGCTCGGATTGACAGATTCTATGTGGGTGACTGGGCTCTTGATAGAGGGGGGACAGTTTACATTGCACCCGGTGTTTCCACTTCAGACCATTTTCTGGTAATTTTGTCCATTTCAGAGCCTCATCTAAGAGGACGGTCTCACAGTATCAGGATCCCAGACGCCTTATACACAGATGAGACTCTCACAGAGGCAGTGTTGGAGATCTGGGTTTCTCATATGCAAGGGGGGGTGGCCGGTCCTTCACATGTGGCCACAGCACTTGACAGTATTAGCGACTTCTATCACTCAGTTGCTAGTGCTCGGCGAGGTGAGGTACTCAGGCGAGAGATCGATATCCGCCGGGAGTTGGCAGCCCTTCAGAGGGAGGAGCAGAAACGACCTTCAGATGCTTGGATACAGGAGCGCCTTGCTGCGGCAAGGGCTCACTTGCAGACCTTGCTTGATCAGAGAGCAGAGTATGCCTTCCATGCACGGGAGTCCTTTTGGATGCAGATGGGAGGGAGAGTCAATAAACACTTTTTCTCTACACTTGGCCCCAGACATAGTAGAGAGAGTGTCAGGCAGCTTATTGACTCTGACGGCGTTTTGTAGTCCCATCCGGAGACCGTCATGCATTTAGCGACAAATTTTTATTCCTCTCTTCTTTCCGTAGATCCGAACTCACCGGCCAGAGAGGTGGCTAGAGATGAAGTTTGGCAGAGTTTACCTGTGTTGGTCACCCCAGAGATGTTATGCTCACTTGATGCACGCTTTACCAACACAGAATTCAAGACTGCTCTTTTTGCCCTTCATAAGGGCAAGTGCCCTGGTTCCGATGGTCTTACTCCCTCTTTTTTTATAGCCTTTTGGGATATGATAGGTGATCATATTAATTCAGCCCTGCAGGGCATTTGGGACTCGGGCAAGATGCTTGACTCACTGACCGAGGGACTCATTCACCTTATCCCGAAAGGTGGCAACAGGAATTTTGTATCCCATTGGAGACCCATCACTCTTTTGGGCACTCTTTGCAAAATCCTTGCCAAGGCGATCAGCATTCGACTATAGCCCCTTCTTCCAGATCTCATCTATGATACTTAGACAGGCTTTGTGCATGGGAGGAGCATTTTTGATAATATCTTTTCCTTTTGGGAAGCCACAGAGTGGGCTATGCAGAGTGGACAGAGGCTAGTAGTTTTACTCTTGGACTTCGAGAAAGCCTATGACAGAGTAGATTGGGGTTTTCTTGAGGGCACTCTTCTACGGTTTGGATTTTCAGATGCTTGGATCAGAGGGGTGGCCTCCCTTTACAGATCAGCCCACAGCCAGGTTTTGATTGGAGGGGTAAGGGGTGACAGGTTTCAGATTTCCAGATCAGTTCGTCGGGGATGCCCTTTAGTCCCCTTCCTCTTTCTTTTTGTGGCAGAAGCTATGAGTATATTCCTTAGATCTCAGGCTGAGCTTTTTGGGCTGAGACTGCCCTTGAGACAGGAGCAGGAGCTTTTTGACTGTGAGTTGGCTGATGACACTGCTATTTTTATTCAGGCCTCCTTGCAGTCACTTGATTCTTTCCGGACAGCCTTGGATATTTTTTGCTCAACTGCAGGGGCATACATTAACTGGCATAAATCCTTTGGCTTTTGGATCAGTGATGAGGACACTCCAGGCTAGGGAGTTGACATTGGTTTTTCCTGGATTCAGAGGGGTGTTCCTATCAGGTATTTGGGATGCAAGGTAGGATTGGACATCTCTCCAGCACAGCAGTTTACCCCAGTAGTAGAAAGTATAAGGAAAAAGCTCCTTTTCTGGAGCTCTGCCAAACTCGACCTTGCATCTAGAGTTGTGGTAGTGAACCAGGTTCTCTTGGCCACCTCCTGGTTCATGTGTTCTTGCTAGTGCCGGTCTAGGGATTGCATCACTCAGCTCATCAGACCAGTCAGGAATTTTTTATGGAGTGGACTTGATGGCACAGCAGATGTTGCAGCAAGGGTGGCCTGGGAGACTATTATTCTCCCTACATGTGAAGGGGGCCTTAATGTCATTGACCTGGACTTGCAGTGTAGGGCTTTGCTTTGTAAGGTGGTGGTGAGGGGACTCATGCCTGGACAGGAACCTTGGAAGGATTTCTTTTTTGGACGCATTCAGGCTTGCACACCAACCTTGGGAGATGATTGAGTGGACAGCCCTCGATGGATTTTCACATCAGCCCCTCTCAAATCTCCTGCCTCTCCTCTCATGACTGCCATCCTGAAAGCTTGGGGGAGCTTCAGGAACACTCTTCGAAGGATTCCACCTTCTACCGTCGAAGAGATTGATAGGCAGCCGATCATTTGGAATGATAGTATTCTTGACGAGCATGCCAGACCACTGGGCACTTCCCATTACATGCAGTGGTCTAAATGGGAGAGAGGCCCCGCCTACACAGTAGGCACTTGGAAATCTTTTATCAGGCTACCTGTGGATCAGAGACTGCAGCCTGTGAGTCACCTCAGAGGGGTAGCACGCAGGATTCAGCAGATAGATGCAGCCATCCCGGTGGAATGGACAGTTGAGCTGCCTATTACTTCCACCACTTGGATGGGGGCTTTTTTGAGGACATCGGTTCCTTTACAGGTGATCGCTCTCCGAGGTCTCGGGGAAGACGCACTGGTCTTTGATGTTGGGGATGGAGATTTACTTTCTACATCCAAGGATGTCATTCTTCTTGAGGTTGCTTTTCAGCCTGTCAGGATTGCTGGTTTTGTGGACCTTGGAGCGGGCTTGCAGTGGTACTTAGACCCCGACCCTCTGCTCTTGGCCTTGGGATCCTGGAGGTTGTGGTTATATGGAGGTGCACCTATCAAGTGCTTGCAGTGGGACCCAGGAGAGTGGGAATGGATAGATCATGGGCACCGAGAGAGGGGGATTCCCTTCTTTCATTTCACGGTTGGTAAAGCCAGGAGGTTTCAGCTAAACAGTAGGGGTTGGATTCCCTCCAGAGCCCCCCATTGGGAAAGATTCTTCATCACCGCAGACTTGCGTAGAAATTTCTGGAGGAGGCTCTGGAAATCCCTCAGAAATAGAAAGATCACTCTTTTCTTTTGGCTTTCTATTCTTGGAGGGATTGCAGTGAACCTGTGGAGATCACGATTTGGGGCTGATCCCACTTGTCCTCGATGCCATTCTGCAGAGGAGTCAATGCAACATTGCCTTTGGGACTGCAGTCAGGCGAGGACTGTTTGGAAAGGGGTTGCTCGGATACTCAGCATCTTTCACACTTCCCCTTTCTTCATGACTTGGGGCTCGGTCGCATGGTTATCTCTTACCAGGCCCCAGGTGTTTTATGAGGGTGAGCCTTCTTCTTGGGCACTCTTGGTCCGTCGGCAGGTGATAGAGCCCTGCTCTCTACAGGATGTACCACTTACTCCCTTCAGAGCTTCTCATGTTTCAGTGGACACCTCTTGGGAGATTTTGGCTAGCATTTCCTCTTGGCACATTTGGAGAGCCAGATGTACTGAGGCCTTGGATGGCACCCAGATACACCCATTATAGGTGTTTACGGGTATTTGGTCTGACACGGTTCACACTTTGATAGCCATATGGGCTAGCATGCAGGGCCCTTCACGGGCAGCCTCTTCTAGAAGGACTATATTTCTTTGAGTTTGGAGAGGTTCTCCCTTTTTCTCGGAGGTTTCTACCGGATTGAGATGGCACTATCAGCCTCAATCCTTTCTTTTTGGCTCTTGAGCTTTTCGTGCATTGCATGATGTATCCCGTATGGAGCTTGCTCTAACGGTTTTTCTTTAATACTTAATAGAAGTCTCTTTTTGCAAAAAAAAAAAAAAGGGCTTGAAGTCCACACACCCTCCACTTGCCATTCTTTTTGGGTACTATCACCACAGGACTGGCCCAATCAGAGAACTCTATAGGATAGATGATATCAGCCCTCAACAACTTAATTATTTCCAGCCTCAAGACTTCTGTCTGCTTAGGACTAAGTCTACTCATCTTTTGAAATATCGGCCTTGCATTCTCCTTAAGCTGAATCCTTAATGCCTTACCTTTGAATCCTTTTATCTGTTCATATGAAGTAATGAACAAATTTGGATATTTGCTGAGAATAGCACAATACTCCTTTTTCACCTCTGCAGTAAGATCGGGGTTTAAAGTCTGCTCTACCTTTTCTTGCATTGATTCTTGAGAATTGTTGGGCTGCATAAACTTCTCCATTACTTCACCTCTGTCCGCCCCTTCTTCATTGCTTTCAGGTATCTCATTATGTTCTATCTGCAGATTTTCTACTCCACCAATAAAAGCCACATCAACATCATCTGCTTTCTTCTTCACTGCTGGAATCACTTTCACTGCCCTGTTCCTCCCCTTTTTCTGGATCAGAAATTTCTGCCCTACTAACCATATCAAATCTGATTCTCTTTCCTGAAAGAGCATGAACAGTAATCACCCCATTTTTAATCACCCCATTTTTCCAATCTTGAATTGTCCCCACCCTGCGTAACCAAGGTCTTCCAAGAATAAGAGGATAAGCCCCTAAACTAGTTGGCATCACATGAAAATCCATCTTGCAATGCACTTTAAAAGCCTCAACATCCAATTCAGCCACAATCCCCAAGGTTTTGACTTTTGTGTGGTTAGCCATTCGAATCCGAAACCTTGAAGGAGAAGAGATCTTCAATCCTGATTTCTCAGCACATGCCCAAGTCATCACACATATTTGGGCTCCCCCATCAATATATGCCTCACCAAGTCCCTTCCCTTTATGCCAGGCCTCCACTGAGGGCAAAATATCTGAAAGCTCAGACATAGACATCCACTTCACTATTTTCTTTCGGGCAGCCCTATTGCCAGGATTCACTGCTCGCCTCCATTCCTTCTTCAATTTGGGACATAAGCTGATCATTTGCCCAAAAGTAATATCAGGCTTTCTCCTGGAGAGATCTCCCACAAGATCATATTCTCCTTGTTCTCTTCCAATAGGATGATCAAACACCTTGTATTTTCTTCTTGGATTCTTAGCTCTTCTGCTCTTCTTCCTTTGATAAGTGACCACCTCTTCAGCATGCTCTTCCTGCTTTGCACTCGGACTGGCTTCTTCTTCACGGGTTCTTTTCCCTGTAGGCATAACATCTGCATCATCCAAGTAAACTCACAAGCTTTCCTTTGCCCTTTTCTTCAGCAGTGAATTTACCATTACCACTCGATTGACCTGCTTCCTTCACCTCCACACTATGATCATCGCTCCTGTTATTCAGCCCTGGTGGCAATGGATAAATATCTCCCCCCTCTCGAGGTGGGTTATCACATTGTGAACTATAATGACCCATAACTCCACACTTAAAACATTGAACATTGGGAGCATAAACCCCTCATCCTCTTCCCGCTTGCCACAGAGCTGAACCACCCAGTAAAGGCAATCCACCTATACCCCTTCCTGTTAGAGCCCTACCTCTTCCCCTACCACTCATCAGATTCAGAGAAAGGTTCTTCATAAGTTCTGACATTTCATGAATCTCTTCCTTCATGGATTCTTCCTTTTTGGGTTCTGACTTAAATGGCTCATCCGACAAAGAAAATGTAGTAGTAGGATTAGCCTGCACCATAGGAAGCTCACTACTAAGTTGTATCAATCTCTTTTGTTTCCTTTCCTTTTCCCTGGCTACTCTTAGAGCATCCTCAAAAGTGGGCAACTCCTTACATTCCACCTTAATTCGAATTTCAGATTTCAGTCCAGTTATGAACCTGTCCTTCTTTATCACCCGAGGAGGCACCTTTGGCAGCAAAGCAGTCGGCCATCTATTCCACAAGATGGTAAACCTTCCCGAGTATTCATCCACTGACTAGTGCGAGTTCTGCTGCAAAGCACACAGCTCTCTCCATAACCCATCAGCATCACGCACACATGCGAACCATGCCAAAAAGGTAGCCCTCACCTCAGCATAACTCAGATCTCTATGAACCCTTTGCTCATCTTGGCAAGTAGCTTGGAACTCTTGCAACCAATTTCGAGCCTCTCCCATCAAACAAAAGGAAAGAAACTGCAACAACACTTCAGGAGCATTTCTGTCTTTGATTAAAGCAATAAACTCCATACTCTCAATGAACCTCTCAGGATCTTCATTTAGCAACCCATAAAATATGGGAAATTCATGAGCCATCTTGTACACAGGAAAAAACTCAACCAATCACCCCAAAACAAATAATTCTATTCCTCAGTAGTGCTCTGACTTGCAACTAACTCAGATCTCTGTTTCTTCAGGGCAATCTTCTTGAGAACTTTCTTAATTATTGCTTGGAGACGAATCACTTGAAGCTTGTGATCAATGCAATTCTGCCTTCTATGCCCATACCCACTACATAACTCACAATATATCACCCGCATGCGAGGGGTTGTTTTCATAGTTCATCAAATTACACCCAAGATTCAGAAGAGAATCTTCAACCAACCTACAAAAAACAGATTAAATCTCACCCAACCCTTCCAGACTGTCTTGTTTCACGTGCACACTATCTCAATCCAAGACCCACAGTGTTTTTGTGTGCTCCCCAGTAGGATCGCCAAAAAAGATGATAAAACAAAAGAGGAACACGGCTAAAAACAACAGATAAACTTCAGACTAGAAGATATTGAGGCCGGGGCAACAATCATGGAATTAGAATTGTAGTGTGATCTGGCTCCAAGTGACAGTAGCTTAGTACACCATCCAGAGCATGGATCCAAAATTACAGGAATCGTGCCAGACATAATCTCATTGTAAACTTTCCCAGACACAAAGCAGAAAGCCCACAAACCACCAATCCCAAAAAAAATAGCAATCTTAGGATAACATAACACCCACAAGCACCTTCTGACAGCACAAGAAACAACAAAATATAGGAAATGAACCCACAGCTCACTGGGAAAAGTCTCTCTGTATCTGCATCAGGAACCAACCACATATAGCTTCACAGATGTCTTCTTGTCTTAGACCAAATTGCACATGGAGCCAGCAAGAAAACTCTTTTAATGACGTACACAAGTTAGCGATCAAGCTTCCTCGTCAACTTAACAACCCACCAATCACGTGGTCGTAGGTAGATCCATAGACAAATCAACGCCTGTATTAAACTGCCTCTGCCTTATCGCCATCCAGTCACTTCAGAAGAGCAGCCAAGGAGAATCTCAAATGAACTCTCAAATCTAGGAATTCAGCCAGCAACTTGACAAACTCTTGACTCAACACAATTCGATCAATCAAATGGCATACTGATCATTCTCACGCCACACCAACGGAGGAAAGACACCAGTAGCAAGTTGTTCTTCTCTCTTCCTATCAGGAAGTCAGAGTCAATTAGAGAACGACGTAGGAGCACCTTTCAATTCAACAGCAAGAACATTTTTCCTTCGATCGTGAAACCATTGTTGTGAACTAGCCCGTCACTCAAGCCTTCTTCTCAGGAAATATCCCACGATCAAATGAGCAAATGATCACAACAAGAACATATCGCAAAGAAGTCGTTGAGTTCCCTTAGAACGAATCACAATCAGCAACTGGCCTTTCATTACCCTCACCATGAGTCCAGTTCCCTTAGAACACCATCGTTGAAGAAGACCAGCTCGTCACCCTGAATTGCGTTTCTTTGCAACCACACTCCTTTCTTCTCCCATTGCACTTCTCCTCTTCTACGATGTTCCCCATAACCTAGACCAAAACATAAAAGTGCATATCTATGTGCCTACCCTTTATTATGTACAGTGTACAGGAGCTTACTACATTTTTTGACCTATCAACGTGGTCATTCGTGATAATAGAGATATGATAATCAAAACTCAAAAGGAATCCTCAAAGGTCAAAAGTCAATCCTCCTCCTCGTTCGACGATTCCATGTCCTTCTCAAACCGATCCTCACTTATGACAAATTGACTCAGCAGTGTTTGCACTATCCTCAGGCTCCTTAGCCAATGACTTCTCTACGTTCTTTTCTACTGCTTGCTTAGAAGCCTGTCCTTGTCTTGCTGTCCTTGCACTTTGTCCTCGGCATATATGTTGTTTCGTGGATTTAGGCCGAGAGGTACGAGCGACCATAGTAGCTCCAACAGCAGCAGTGCGTTGTGATATCCAGAAGCTCTGAAAAGAATGCATGTTGAGTGAGTGGGCTGAGAGAGGGATGAGCAGTGAGTGTGAGTTGTGTGAGCTGAGAGAGGGCTGAGGGGGCAAAGTGCAATAGTGAGTAGACTGGGTAAGGGGCCAAGGCTGAGAGAGGGAATTAGCTGAGGGAGAGAAGGGTTGAGAAATGTAGAGGCAAAGACCAGGCTCCAGTACCACCGGATAGCTCCAACAGTAGCAATGTGTTGTACGATATCCAAAATGCCAAGCAAAAGCGCGGCTAGGGAAGCAGTTTGTGGAAGGTGAGTTTAAAAGAGAGGCGCATCTAATGATTCAAAAGTGTTGAAAAATGTCTTGAATGCTTCGAATCACACCTTATCTTCAGGTACGCCCACCGAATTAACCATGTGCTATAACACTAATATGATTGATCTCAGAGTGTGTTTGTCAAAGAGCTAAAATCTGCTGATGATGGAAATCATAAACAACAAAAACCTAAAATATCTTGATGAAGAAAATCATATACATCATCCTTTCATGTGATCACCGTAACAGTAACTCATTTCCATGCTTCATCTCCACCACATGTTCTGGCCTCACCCAATGTGGCTCCCAAGTAAGAACATCATCACCATCAAGTCCTCCAAGTCCAGAAGAATGCAATTTACATAGGTGAGTTGCTTCAGGTGCTGAGTGGCAAGTCTGGAACATAGTCACAGGAAACGTTTCGTCTATTTCATCATTTTGACATGTTTCGTTTCGTCTTTTTGTACGAAATGGAAGGTTTCGAATTGATACTTAATATATACAAGGATAGGGACAAATAAAACATGTTATGTTCGAGTTTAGAGTGATCAAAGAGAGATGCAAGTCAAGACACCTAAAAAGGAAATTCAAAACAAAAAGACATTCTTCAAATTTATTTAACTTTAGGCTTTCGATCTCCTTTCTCAAGTTCAGATAGGTTTTGAAATGATATTGAATATATATAAGGATAGGGGCGAATAAGATATGTTATATTCAAGTTTAGAGTGAACAACTAGAAATATAAGTCAAGACACCTAAAAAATGGAATTCAAAATATTGAGATTTATTTAAATTCAAGCTTTCAATCTCCTTTCTCAAGTTTCAACTTTAGACCCATTAAAGTTAATATTTATGGATACAAAACTTAAAGGCATATGGATTCTAGAAAGCATAGGGCAAAAACGTGTAAATTGATTTAGGCGAAACAAAGGTTTCGTTGAGACCATTTCGTCCTATTTTGAAACGTTTGGTTTGTTTTGTCGTTTCGATGTTTCGATTGGACGAAACAGGTTTTCATGTGACTATGGTTTGGAACAATGAATACACTTATTTTTGTGATTCTAGAAAATATGAAAATTTGAAACTTCAACTTTGGAGACTCGTCATGCACCTATTTCTTTTTTAAGTAGTCATAATGCTCTGCACACACTCAACACAATAAGAGAAGTGGTCTTGTGACAACACTCTAAGTGCAAGGGTACGCAATGTAGAATTAAGTCAGTCAAAATTTCTCCACCAAGACAATTGCTATGATTGATTATCCATATCTAGAACAATGGCACATGCAAAGTTACCCCTTAATGCCCTAAATGCTATTATCATCCTCAATGCGGTTTTGCACAAGAAGTTTGCCTCCGCTCCACATACTCCGTCCATCCCTCAAGAAGTATGCGATCAGAATCTTGCTCCATAGTTTTCCATGTAGGATGAAGTATGAGGGAAACTGTGTGGCTGGGTCTCCTAAACCGTAACTCACCTGGTATAAAAAATGTCAAGCAATTGATCCACCCTGCAAAGTAAGTTATGTTACATAATTGATTATTGATCATGCATCACTCGTGATAACTTATATGTTGAAACTTGAAAGACATTATAAGCTTTTTAAAAACAACAATGATTATGAAAATTTCCGATTTCAATATGTGTCTCGCATAAGGACAGTGCACTGATCTAATGTGGTCTACAGACATGTAATGTACTGATACAAGAGGCCCATCATGCATCCATCTCTATCAATGAGAGAGGATAGTGTAGATGGAAATTATTGCTGCCTGGATGGAGTCACCAGTGTTCCACCATTCATTATCAAGAACAATGTTTCAAATCCCATTGCCTTTCTATCAGCCCACTCTATCCAGTCCATGCTAACCGTCTAGACTTGCAGTAAAGGATCAAGTTATAACTTCGGATGTTCATTCATGGTTCGTAAATGATTCAAATGCCTGTGACCTAAAACTAGAAGATAAATCATAGCTATTAGAATTTATAATTTACAATATACACACTTGGAAAGGACAATGTAGATGTGCCCAAACCATGTGCTGGATGGTTTTTTCAGCTCCCACTTGCAATGATCTCTGAACATTGCAAGTATCCTAGGCTTATGGGTGATAGAAGTTAATCATTGTATGTGATTTTTTTATCACATCCAAAACCCAAGGAAGGCTGCCAACAGTATGAGCTGTGCAAGCCTCAAGGCAACCATACAATGGAGGGATAATCTGCCAGGATGTCTCCCCCTTATACTTGCATGCTGAGTGATTATAGTGAGAATCTGGACCTTATTTTCATGTCCCACATCTATTACAGGCTGAATATCAAATAGATAAAAGCCTCTACAACAAAATATTAATGTTAAAAACATTGGAGCATATGGAAGCTAGAGCTCAAATTGCAGCATGTACATTGTAGACTGTAGAGCCAACATAAATACTATATAAAATTTTGAGTATAATATTTTACACATGACTGAAGGGCCTGGCAAGGATACATTCACATTTCTCAAAAACCTGGTGCTAGGGCAGCACAATACCAAGATATTGATCATATGTCGCTTTCCCACATCAGCCCGCCACTTGACACAAGTGACACAGCCATATGTCTAGTGCGATGATCTAAGAAGAGAAGAGTTCGTTTAAAGAGATGTACCAGAGATACTAGCTTTTGGCTATAAAGGGGAAGAGAGAAGTAATTGTAAGCTAGGTAAGTATGACTGCATGCATATGAGATGCATGCCTCCTAATCATGCATCTCAATCACAACGAGTGTCTCACAGATACCTTGAACTTCACGCAAGCAAAGATCCAAAAAGAGGAAGGTATCCATGATTTGTTGATTCCTCGCTACAAAATTTTGATGCAGTCTATTGAGTTCAAGAGGAGCTTTCTCACACAATAGTTGCCGCAAATATTCTTTCCAAGGTGTCTATCCACTGCAAATTGCTCTCCTGGAGACCAGTAACAAAGGAGATTTAAGGCAATTGGCTTCTAGTCATTCAGCCTTGGCAAGATATGGCGAGCAAAGTGTGGGGGGCAAAATGAATCCCCTGGAAAGCGGTGTAGGTGGGATGTGATGTGCTTGGTGGTGGTGTATATATATATGTAGAGAGAGAGAGAGAGAGAGAGAGAGAGAGAGAGAGAGAGAGAGTTGATGATGTGATATCTCTTTATCTATTGTTAGTTTAAATTTCTATCCTGCCTAAACCTCTCTACAGGAACCGGGAAGAGCAGAAGCAGACTTTGCTCATCAAGGGTGTGCAAATATCCTAAGGAAGATTTTTTTGAGCACAAGGACTGATCTTTGGATTGCACCTTCCGACAAAGAAATTTCAGAAATCCTTGATGCCCCAGAAGATTTTCCTGCATGGATGTCTGCAGAGGATATCCAGCAATATGCAGACCAGTTTGAGAAGATAGGATTTACTGGTGGTTTCAATTATTATCGGGTTATTGACTTGTAAGATTTCCATTTTGTTCTTCTGAATTTAAAACATATGATTTGTTGATTGAACCACAGCCTTTCTCAAGTTTACAAGGTTGATCGTGGATTCAAACAGTATCAAGTCTGTATTCAATAGCATAAGATAGCACTTTGAATTTGTTATAACCTGCGTCACTTCAGAGTCGTGCCTTTTGGTTTAAGCAATTCTTGTTTTATAGACACTAACTTGGGTAAGTAAGTAGCTGTGATGTTGAATGAATGTATTTACCTTGTGATTGTGCTATTCAGTTGTTTTAAATGTGGATGAAGGTGGCTGTGAAGGCGGTTTAGGCTCTATTGCTTTTGTCCTTCCAACGTGTTCATATATTTTCATCGGTTTTTCCTTTTTTAGCAAGGGTTTATGAAGATTATGTGTTCAAGGCTATTTTAAGGGGAAAGGAAAAGGCCTTCTTGAGGGCTGAAGTTTGAAAAGGAAGTTATGAGGCTATTTAAAGAATAATTGCCATAGTGCCAAAATTTAGTAAAAGATCTGGATCTATTAATTTTGTTGTCCAAGTAGTGTTGATCTAAAGCAAGGCCAGTTGGGTTTGAGAGGAAAACTTTAGAATACTTGGAAATGGTATACATCATATAAGAGCATCTCTTCTCCATTATTGAAGTCTTGAAGACATGCAAGCACTGTGTATGTGCGAGACTCTTATTAACCATGCAAGTGTGAAGTGGTTACGCAATCAGTCTGAACTTGGAGGTCTGAAGAAGAACAGGCTGAACTAACACATAAATTTGATTTCTTAGTGAAGATACCAAAAGGCTAAGCTCAATGTGATAGTTGATGGCTTCAGTTGGATGCCTATGGTGAGTTGAGTTTTGTCCCGTGGATTGGTACCTAAGGTCTCCACATGAGAAACAAGTATTGGTGGTGTTAATTCAACTCAACACATGATGTTGGTATTGGTAGACAAACACAAAATCGAAGACGGGTATGTACCGTGTATGGGTAGAACTTGTCCCTTGAGTGTGAGTGCTGGAGGGGAGGGGTTTGCGGGGTTAGGAGGTGTGAATGGGTGTCCAATGATCGCAGAAAGCTTGCTAAATGGGAAACCCGATCTAGACAACGGGCTTTTTTGGATAAAGGCTGCTCTTCCAAGCAATTTTTTAAGAGTTTACACTATAAAAGACAGGCTGCCAATATCTGTCGGATCCGGATGCCTCATGGTTCTTGGTCAACATTTTCATTCAGAGCTTGCTGATTTATGTGTGCAGCACTTCTCCACTCATTTTGGGCATGTGGATACTCTTTCTCCTCGGCTCGTGTTTGCACGTCAGCTTCTTTTGCAGCATATTCATCCAATTCTGTCTGATGGTCAGGCTTTGGAACTTGAACATCCCTTCACTGAAAGGGAATTTTCTGATGCACTAAGATCCTGTGGCAGATGGAAATCTCTAGGATGGGATGGTCTCACTGTTGAATTCTTTCTTGCATTCTGGGATCTTCTTAAATTCACATTGCTACAAATGGTAAATACAGCATGGCAAAATCAGCAGATGCCTGTGTCATGGAAAAAGGGCCTTCTCAAGCTGATTCCAAAGAAGCAGCTATGTGATTCACTTGGTGATTGGAGGCCAACCGCGCTCATGCTAGTCATTTACAAGATCATTGCTAAAATGGTGGTTGATCGGATTAAAGGTTATTTGCATGATGGGTTGCATCCCTCCCAATATGGCTTTGTTCCATGTCGCCATATCACAAATAAGATTGCCAATGCTTATATTGGGATTGAATATGCCAAACACACGCAATAGGATGTTCTACTCTTGCAGGTAGATATTGCAAAAGCCTTTGACACAATTCAATGGGATTTCATCTCGCAAACTATGCGAGCTTTGGGGTTTGGACAAAAAATGCAGCAGGTTATTTACTGGCTTTACAGAGATAGCAATGCGGCTTGCATTCTTTCTGGGGATATCTCTGATGAGTGGACTCTTCGTTGTTCGGTCCGCCAGGGATGCCCTCTCAGTGCTTTACTGTATGCCATTGCTACTCATCCTATGCTGCAATATATTGATCATCTTGTGGCTATAGGATCACTTCATGGCTTGGAATTGGATGCTAATCGCAGCATGGTTGCTGAAGTTTATGTTGATGATTCTTTCTTTACCCCAAAGAATACGCTCCATGATCTTGGTGCCTTGATGCAGGTCCTCTCTGTTTATGGTTTGGCAGCTGGTCTTCATGTTAATTTTCAGAAGTCTAAGCTGCTCCCTTTGCATTCCAAAGACTGGCATAGTCTATTATGGCCCGGGGATATCATTCCACCCACTTAGTTCGTTCCTCATTTTGGTTTCCCTTTGGGGTGGGAACTCACTCACCGACAACAAACTGATTGGGTTTTGGCTAAGCTTCGGAAAAAGCTTGAGTATTGGAAACTGGCAACCTGGCCTTTGCACGTTCGTCTTCGAATAGTGCAGTCCATCCTTGTGGCATATATTCAATTTTACTTGCCATTGATCATGGTTACTAAGGCAGATCTTACATCTTTAATGTCTATCTTTATGGAAATATTCTGGCGATCGAAACATGGCAAAAAAAGTCTCAGGCTGCTTTCAATGCATCACATTTGTTCTCCCAAGATGCATGCGCGTATTCTTGCCCATAGGGAAAAATGTTGCTGTAATTTCTGCAAGGTGATCAGCCTTGGGCTCTTATGATTAGGACTCTGGTCACTCATAATAGTATTTCTGCGTTTGGTCATTGGCAACTCGATCAATGGGATTTCTTTTTTGGCTGCACTGATGGCACTTTGCCTGACTGCCCTTTTGTCTCCCGTGACTGGAAGCATGTTCTTTCTCATCTGGAGTGGAATGGATGGCAATATTTGCTTGGAAATTCTTTGAGAGCTGAAAGCATTCACTGGTCGAAAGTCGTTTAGCCTCCCTTGGCTTTATAGGAACCTCGACGTTCCTACTTTGTCTCATTTAAAGGCATCACCTTGGTTGCTGATGTTATGGATGATGCTGGTACTGTGCTCCCCTTTTCTCTAGCAGCCACTACATATGGATTGGGCTCTCATTATCGTCCTTTGTGGCGACAAATTACTTCTATGCTTTCGCCTTTTGTTCCGATTCCTCCTTTGGAACTCCAGGACTGGTTGGAAGATTGGACTTTGACCTCTCCAGGCTCCTCTTCTCGTCCTTTGAGGCTATCTCAGATTACTGTACTTGCATTGTATAAAATCCTTTTCCCTCAACCTTGGGTTTGAGAGAGAGGTGATTCTGTTTGGTGAATGCATCGCCTAGCCAAGTGGTGGAGGAAAAGATTACAGCAACTTTGGGCCTATAAAGTACCGCTTCGGCAACAGGTTTTCTTTTGGTGAGTTCTTTTGGGAGTGTTTCCATCTGGACAGCTATTAGCTCATCGACACATTGCTCCTGCACTTTGCCATAGATGTTTTGCTTCTTCGGAGACTGTGCCTCACTGGTTTTGGCATTGTCCATGCTCTCGTGAGTTTTTTTATCTGCTTCGACAGCGCCTGCGAGCGAGATTCCCATCTATTCCGTTTGGGAAGTTCTTCTGGCTATTTGGGTTTCATCCATCCAGACCGGAGTTTCATCTTTTCTTCGTTTAGGTTCGCTACTGGGCACTATGGACTTTATGGACATATAGGAATTGTAAAGTCTTTGGTGATCCTACTTTCTCTTTGTTTGGCTTTTTTAGGCGTTCTCTGCAGCAATCTTTCTTTGATTGCTTGCAAACCCGCTGCATAGATCATGAGGTCTTTTTGGCATATACTGAAATTTTTAGTTGATGTGATTGTAGCACCTTGTTTTGAGGTTGCTACTCATATAATATAATCAATCAAATATTTCACACAAAAAAAAACTGCGTTTGTGTGTGAGCGCTATGGGCTTTCTTGGACTTCCTTGGGCAGATTTTGAGAGCTCGGTTTTCTACTAGGCACTTTGGACTTTCTGGAAGGATCGCAATCATAGGGGCTTTGGTGATCCTGTTTTTTCCATTTTCTCTTTCTTCAGACACTCTTTGCAGCAATCGCTTTTTGATTGCTTGCAATCTCATGTCTTTGATCATGATGTATATTTGTCCTACAGTGAGATTTTCTCTTGATGTATTATAGCTCTCCCTTTCTGGGATAGCTTCTTTGTAATATAATGACTAAAAGATTCCACCCAAAAAAAAAAGTGTGAGTGCTATGGGTGTGCAGTATGTGGGAATTTGTGTTCTCCTTTTCTAGTCTTACTCCAGCAAAATGGATGTCATGTGTGGTCATGGGATATCTAAAGCTAGTCAAGAAGCAAAATGGAAGATAGTTATCTACTGTATATGGGTAGAACACTTCCCCTAGCATGGGTGTTGCAAAACGGAGAGGGGGGGGCGGGGGGTTTCATGGTGTGTGTGTGTGGAGCGCTATGGGTGTGGGTATGTGGGAATGTGTTTTCCTTAATTAAAATGGATGTCATGTCTTGTGGTCCCCTATAGTTCATCGTAAAACCTTATCACTTCATTGTTATAACATGAAGCTTGGACACATTGTAATCAATTTGGAATCTGACAGAGTTTTTCATGGACATATCTTTTGTGCTATAATTCATTCATTAAGTTTTGTCTGGCTTGAGCTCTTCAGTGGGAAATCAATTTGTTGAAACGTATCTAACACCATAGTTGTGGCTGAACGAAATTGTTCAGAATCCATTTCAATCAACTTTGCTCTCTATTCAGAACCTTTACCATGGCTGAATCAGTCCTTCACATTTGGAAAATGGGGAGAATCTCAGTGTATACTTTCTGCATGTGACTTGCACCCGGTATCCACTGATGTCTTGATTGATTTGATTGAGAGAGAGAGAGAGAGACTAGGTCAAACTGATGAAGTCAGAGTAAGATGGTGTGTTTCTGCTGCATGCAATTGAATAATACTGCTGGGAGCACGAGATAGTCTTACCTACAACTTTGTTGCAGGAACTGGGAGCTCATGGCACCTTGGACGGGAGCACAAGTGATTACTCCAACCCTATACATAGCAGGAAGTAAGGATATTGTGTATGCCTTACCTGGAGCGAAGGAATATATACATTCAAAAATGAAAGAAGACGTTCCTAAACTGCAAGGTGTAGTTGTGCTTGAGGATGTTCACCACTTCATGCATCAAGAGAATCCCGAAGATGTCAATGCTCATATTCTGAGTTTTCTCAATGGATTTCCTAAGTGAAAAGAGAAGAATTCACATCGATTTTCATATGCTGGTCCTGTGAAATGAGATTTCTGCAAGTATTGAATGGATTATCTATTTTTGTATTGCAGCTAAGTTACTTGTACTGCTTTGAACCAAGCAAGTCAAATGGTCTAGGTAGTTTACCATCAACAGAGTCTCTTCTGTCTCGAAGAACTCGGATGGTTTCTATTATGTATTTCCATGTGCCATAGTTGTTGTCAAGCTTTCCTAAAGACTCCAAGTTGATGTTGCTTGATGTTGACATGTTGCTAGGTATCAACATGGTTCAATCTACGTCAAATTGTGCAAAAGATGGACACTTTGATAATGCAAAACAAATCCAACTTTTATGAAGAAATCTTGATGAGTTTTTAGAAGAATTCAAAAGCTGAAGCAATTACAAAAGTCAGTGACCAAGTTATGGTGACTTTCCTGTGAAAAGTGCCTAAACCTTGTGTATATTTTTACATTTGTGATGATTTTCAAAGGTTTGAAAAATGTCGAGAATTCTTTGATTAAGTTTGGCTCTCAATGTGAGACACGAGAGTTCTGACTGGGTTCAATGTGGACTAGTTTTGGATGAGCTATGGCCTTGGAAGTTAGGGTGAAAATGCAACCTTCCAACTGTGTGAATGGACTTTAAGATTTAAGTAATTGTGTAAATAGGTCTTGAGGTCTTGAGACACCTAACCAAACTAGTGGCAGCTGAGTAGTGGGTTAGTTTGGTCAGGTTAGGTCTAGTTTTCCTTGACTTGGGTAGGTTTGATTGGGTCCATTAATCTATCCTGGACTATATAATTAACCTTAGGTTCGACTTAATTCACCCCAAGGTTAGTTAAGGATAGGATGTTAAGTTGTTGTAGGGACCTAAGGGTGCAAGAAAGCTCTAAACAATAGGTGGGTTCTAGCCTTCTTTCTGATCTTAAATGCATAAAAGGTGCTAAGTTCTAGCTTTCAATACGTTGAAGATTATCGTGAAGCTAGGCCTTCTGTGGATCAAATGATGATGAAAAGTATGGGAATCACAAGTTGAAATTGGACTTGAATGTAGATGAATAATGAAGTTTGAAATGGTGACAACTAGTCTAAAAATTTCCCAGATACTTGGATTTTGCATCTATTAAATCTAGGCTCAAAGGCTTTGGTGCCCAAGTGGCCAAAATTATGGACCTTGAAAGAAGTGTCAAAATATATCACATTTCAACAAAGGGTCCCACCTCTGTGCCCTCCCCCCGCCCCCCCCCCCCCCCCCCGTCCTCTCTCTCTCTCTCTCTCTCTCTCTCTCTCTCTCTCTCTCTCTCTCTCTCTGTGTCTTTGAAGTGAGATTAGGTTAATTTGGGGTTAGGTAAACTCATCATGGCTAGATTTTTCTAACTCTAATTATTGGTTAGTTGCATTCTAACTAGTTTGGTTATGGACTTAGTTTAGTTAATTTTAGGTTATTTTGGACCTAGTTTAGTTAGTGTTAGGTTAGGTCAATTAGGATGTTTTTAAAAGGGGAGTGAGGGGGTTGGGGGAGGGAGGAAGGGCGGCTGTTTGCCGGCATAGCACTCAAGAGGCGGCATTGGGGAGGGGGGGGACATTGAGGGGGCAGGGGGTGAAAGGGGACGTGGGAGATTAATGGGGGGCTTGTCAGAGATCAAAGAGAGGGGAGAGGGGGGAGGGGAGATAGAGCTACACATGTGGGGAGGGGAGGAGGTTTATGAGGCAGAGGGTAAGGGAGGGGATCAAGGAGTAGAGGGGAATTGAGGCATGAAGGGGGGACAGAGTTGTGCATGAAGGGAGGGGGGGGTTACGAGGCAGAGGGGCATTGCCATTGTGGGCACAACGCTTTGAGGGTGCTACGCATGGGAGAGGGCACAAGGGACTGAGAGAATCTAGAGGGAGATGGAGGGGGATGTGAGGCGAGGGGGGATTAGGGCTACGGGTGAGGAGGAAAATTATGAGAAAGAGGGAATGAGGGAGAGGAGAGGGAGGCACCACCATAGGCACAACATTTGAGGGGGTTCCATGTGGGAGGGAGCAAAAAAAGAGGCATAGGGAGGTGAGGGAATCCTTGAGGGAGGGGATCAAGGGGAATGTGAGGTGTTGGGGCTGTGTGGGGCTACGCGCAAGGGGAGATATTATGAGGAAGAGAGGAAAGAGAGGGGGGCTCCTTCGCAGTAGGCACAAAATTTGAAGGGATTTGCATACAGGAAGGGGAAGGGAATACAAGCATTGGGGGGCTGTTGGGGGGGGGGGGGGGGGGGGGGGGGGGAGATCGAGGGGGGAAGGGATTGACACTGGTGGAGGGGACTGTGAGGGAAGTAGCGGCGCAGGGCTGTGCAAAGGGGGGGACTACAAGGCAGAGGGGAGAAGGAGGGGTGTCACCACAATGATGTGGGTTGCACATGTGAGTTGGGCATCCAGGTTCGGGGGCGGGGGGGGGGGGGGGGGGGGAGGGGGGGGCAAATTGAGGGGGAGAGGAAAAATTGAGAGGGGAGAAAGATAGGTGGGGAGAGAGTAGCAAAGGGAGAGAAGAATAGGTTTAGGAGAGGAGAGGAAGAGGGGTAGAGACCAAGTAGAAGGTGATAAGTGTTCTCTCCCATCTAGCTATTACGGTGAGATTGACTATGTAATATAATCCACCAACATTGTGGCGTATATTTTGGAGCATTCCTTTGGGATTTACCATTTGTCTACCATCCTCACTCACAATGGGGAAGCTTTCACTCACTTCAATCATGGTTTTGTCACATGAAGTCTTTAAAGTTTACGTTTAGTCGTGAACCTCCATCACATCTTTGGGGATTAGGTTTACTTCTAGACCTCATCTAAAATAACTCCTCAAATCGTGATATTCTTGATCTTTATGAAGATGACTACCAATTACAACCTCATCAATAAACCTTTTTTATACACTTACACCGTTATGGATGTGAGAACCTCCATCAAACCTTGTGAATCACAATTCGTTCCCACTTAAGCTCATACAAGAACCATTTTTCACACTTAAGCCTACATATCGCACAAAAATATGACCCAAAGGCCTATAGTACACTTGTGAGCATCTCTACTATAACAAACGACAATGTAACTTAGGTGACAAAAAATGCTCTAGCTTAGCTCAACTTTCGCCCCTCTTTTTAAACATATGTCGCTTGCAATTCCCGCCTATTCCTTGCTGAAATTTGTGCCAAATTGAACTCCTCCTGCCCGCCATAAATCTCTGCATACTTCGCCTTCCTACAACCCTGCAAATGCTCGCCATTATTACTACAATTTCCACCTCATGCAGCTCAGTATCTCCGTCTCTGCTCTAGCACTAAGCCCGCCATTCAATAGCCACAACTCACCCACCCCAGCTCTATCTCCTTGCCATTCAAGCTGCCCATATTTTCGCCTCATCTCCACCAGTTAAAGCTCCCGCCATATGTTACAGTAGCCCGAATTCTATCCTGCACTCCTATTCAGCAACCTGGTCACAATTGAGTAGCCTGACATTGCACTCTTTTAATTACCTCCCGATTATTGAGCTGATGTCCAGTATTCATGTGAAGCTGCCCTTACCCTTGGTCACTCTCTTCTACTTTGACACTGGTGCATTACCTCGAGCTTGATGTAGACCACTCTCCATCAAAAAGTGATTTCTCTGATCTTTCTTCTCCGATTAGCATCTGAGGTACTACACATTGATTGACTCCCAATTGCTCATGGTACTTGAGGCCTCTACATCGACTTTTGGGTGCCGATACGTTGAGAGTCATGTGGTGATCGCTCCACAAGTTGTTCCCATGGACTTCATCGACACTTTCTTTAGGGGGAATTCTTCTCGGAATTCACCCATATATCAAGAAGAATGTGCACACACATGTGCAACAACTTTGCGGAGGACATCTCTTATATACAAAGAGATTTTAAAAAAAAATCTATTCTATGGCTTGATGTACTTGGGCTCTTTGCCCTGGGTAGTCCCCCAAAAATTGATGTATTGAGTCTAAAGGTTCTCTGCCTTGGATAGTCCTCCTAAAAATGATGTATTGGGTTTTCTCTTTTTTGGTGCGTGTCTTCCTAACATATCCTATTACGAAGCCAAGGGGGGATGTACTATGGGAGCCATATGTATTGGCTTTGATAGGTCTATTTGTTTATCAGACCTGGCTTAAGAGTTCCATGATGTTGGTGCATTGGTCTCCTAGACCTTTGAGTTGGTCATGCATCCATGCATGATGAGCCTCTGCTAGATGATCTTTCTATGTTATGCTCGCTAGCCTCTGAGCCATGCTCACTTGCCTCTGAGATTGTGTGGGAACCATGTCTAGTTCTAGACCGGCATGCACATTTTTGATGATCGTCATTGTCATGTTCTGTTCTTGGCTCCATTCCAGTAGTCTCTCACCTTGCCTTCATGGGGGGGTGTTGGAATATGAAGCCAAAGTGACTCAAAAATGAGTGTACTAGGTGTCTAGGGAGTGTTTTATAGTCTAGCGAGCGCCACGTGTCATATTGGGAGATATCCCATAGACATTGTGACTTTCTAGAGTCTAGTGTCACTATATAGTGTTGTACTTATCTTGCATCAATACACATCAGTGAACATCAAGCTTTATATCATGTGAGTATTTTGGTTATCATTGCCTAGCACTTGTGCTTTCCATTATGCTTTCCATATTTCCATTCCGTTCCTAGTTAGCTTGGCATTCTCCTACTGCCATGTCTCTTCAGTGTTCACTTGCATGAAGAAGAACCCGTTATGAAAACCATCAATGATAAATCACTCAAGGCAAAGGAGTACAAAAAAGATTTCTCATAATTAGATGCTCCAACATTTTGACATCCATAAAGAAAATAATGTACTAGAAAAAAAAAAATCCCTAAAAAAAAACCCCACATTCTATGAAACCACCTTTAGAATCTCCCAAATCACTTTGTGAATCTCCCAAATCACTCCCATCCCCTCCTCCACAGCTCTCCCACTTCTCCACTTCTCCTCTACCATTCTACAACCATGTTTCCCCCACCATTTCTTCACTATCTCCTCCTCCACCATCCCACCACCAACTTTCATCGGCAACATCTCCTCCACTTTTCCTCCTCTACTTCTCTACCACATCTCCCTAGCACTCCTAAACCATTCCAACACCACTTGTGTTCCACAAGGTATAAACCTTTTCCCTCATTTCCCTCTCCAAAAGTGTCTTTCTTCTCCCCTTTTTCCCTCTCTCCCCACCCCCCTTCGTCCACCTCCCATGGTTAAAGAAGTGCAAGGTCCTACATGACTCGGGAATTGAGATGATGATTTTCAGATTGAAGACACTAGGATTAAGATTCCTACTAATCCGAGAAGAATCACAACCACTAGTTGACCTTGAGACTTGGAGTTTGGCAGAGATCAATTTTCCCAAGATATGAAAACTCACCTCATGGAACTAGATATTGTTCCCGTATGTGAGATTGATTTACGTTGGAGAACAAAGAGGGTGTGAGTGAGAGGTTGAAAAATCTTGGGTAGTATGTTGCATTGAATAGGATACAAGGACTTGATTCTTAAGCCAATACCCAAGAAAAACATGGGAATTGAGGAGGACCCTCATGTAAATTTCATTTTTTCTCTATCTCTTTCTCTCAATTTGTGCAAGTTCATGTTTCTTTGTGCATCTCCATGGACATATCCAATTGTGACATTTGCCTTCTTCTCCATATCATCTACACCATCAAAGTACAAGAAAATACCTAGTCACAAGTGATCAACATAGAGAAACAATTGACAACACAGCAAGCACAAAACCAACACATAGAGGTGTACAGACAAGCATGCCTAATTGAATGTGACATGTAAGACACACCTCTACAAAAATCACTATTTGTATGTAGTCTCTCTCTATTTCTCTATAGTTGAAACTTATTATTGAAGCTACTAAACCTTCAATCAAAGTTCATGCTATGATTGATCACATTTACATATACTAGCAAATGTACCCTTTGGAGAGTTCCTCCCTCCTCTATTGAAGAGATTGATAGGTAGCCAATTATGTGGAATGACAATATCTTGATGAACATGGTAAGTAGTTTGGTATGTCTCACTATATATAGTGGTCTAGGTGGGAGAGAGGCCTTGCCGCCTCAATAGGTTCTTGGAAAGCCTTCAAGAGGCTTCCAAAAGTTTGTCAATAGCAAACGGCTAGTCACCTTAGAGGATGTGGGGACTTCAAATTGATATAGCCCTTCCCTTGATTGGGTGGATATAGATGATAGGACCGTTGTTTGTTCCTTGTGGATGCGGACGTTCTCAAGAACATGCATTACTCTCCAAGTTATATCTTTTTTGGGTGTACACGAGGATGCCTTGATTTTTTATGCACAGGCAGGTGGCAGGATGGTTATTTCTTCAGAAGATATTCTTTTGAGCATGCCTTTTCAACATGTTAGGATCATAGGAATTTTGGATCAGGGCAAGGACTCTACATGCAATATTGATTCGAGCCCTCGTCTTTCTCTTTTGGGTTCTTGGAGGTTGTGGCTCTTTGGAGGGTTCCCCATAAAGTTTCTTCAATGGGACCCCAGAGAGTGGGAATGGATTGTTGTAGGGAACCAAGAGAAGGGCCTTCCTTTTTTTGGTTACACAGTTTCAGATCAGCTATAGAGGTTGGAGACCTTCTAGGGCCCCTCATTGGGAGAGTTATCAGGTTTTCGCTGATTTGCAGAGGGTCTTCTGGCAAAGGCTTTGGAGATCCCAAAGAAATAGAAAGGTCACTCTGTTAATGGTGTGACAAGTGTTTGCATCATGGGCACACCAAGGAGGAGTAAAGAACAAAGCACTATGATGTGTATACCAAATTCAAACATGAGTTCTTTGAGTGTTGGTATTTAAAAAAATTTACATTAGATGTCAAACAATTTGACCAAGTATCCGAGATAAAGGATGAGTGACCATTGAGGTTCGTGATCAAGGACAAGGAAGAGACAAAGGCTAAGGTCAATGCCAACAACGAGTTCCAACAAGGTTAAGATGTTTTTTCTATGAGGAAGATGGTCATGTCAAATCGGAATGAAAGCTATGGTAGGAGCATATCAAAGATTCTCAAGAGCAATTTTGAGAGAAGAAAAGTAGAATGCCAAGCAATCTTGAGAGAGCAACAAGAGCAACTAACATTGATGTAACCACTCGGTCAAGGAACTGGTGACTGGTTTAAGAAGGCAATGCTTCCAACCAAAATATTAATTGGAAGGAGAAGTTCTAGGTGGCATCCAAAGTGGATAAGGAAGGGCAAGGCTTTTACATGCTATCTCCCACCTAAATTGACCCCGGTTCTAAAGATAGCCACTACATAGGGAGAAGTATAAATTAGTACACAATACCAAATTGATTTGAGTGATGGGCCAATCTTCGAGGTCACCAAATCTAATATGAAGGTAATATTGCCCATGGTTGAGCTTTTTCAACTAGCCCCTTACTACTAGGAATTTAGTCTAGATCAATAGGGAAATGCACCAGTAGTTGATTCTTTGATCACCATCCTATTGATTGTCACTCTTGTGTTTGACAAGGCATAACGGTGAAGATCAAGAATTAGCAAAGCCAATTATTGTGGATGGTGGAACAAGATTGAAAATCATCTTGGAGACCTTAGTAAGGTAGGGTCAAACTAAAGAATTTAAACCATCTCCCTTTCAAGTATGCATGGCGGATCATAGACCTATGGATTGCAAGGGCATGCTTTCTAATGTAGTGATTACAATTGGGGGAGTCCACTACATGGTAAGCCTAGTAGTCAACTCCACATGGAAGAAAACACGTACCCATTTCTTAGGAAAGAGCACAAAAGTTATTCACATGATTGGGGCTTAGAAATCACGACAGTCAAGATCAAGAACATTGAGGTGGAAATGTCAACGAACTTGAGAAAAGTTCCAACCAGTTGTTGTTTGCAGGCCACATGATTTTGAGGTCAAGGATCAATGTCCAGACGATGTTGAATCTCAACTTATGGAGATGCACATATTGACTATGGGTGAGATTGACATTTTCTAAGTAGCCATTGAGATTAAGCAAATAATATGGGAAGAGAATATTGAGGAGAAAACATATCTTTATGCTAAACATTTATTTGAAGATGTCACAGGAGAACACAAGGTAATCGAGCCCAAGAGGACACTCACTCATCTCGGTGATCAAAACTTGGTTCTTGAACCACCTCGTGAACTGATTTGGGTACAAATGAGCATCCATGCACAATGCTGGTATGTAAAACGTGTTTATGATGCAACTCCATGTAGTAAAAAATATCTTCATGTAACATAAGGAGGTATTTTCTTGTAGGTGTGCCACCCAATATTTACCAACATTGGATTCCATTAATATTTGATGCTAAGCCAATTTGTCATTAGAGGTATGGGAGTACTCAAGGACATTAAAATCAAAACCTTTGGCCTCACATATTGGGTGTGCCTTGTTGTAATGGATTTCCAAAACAATCCCAATTATGTCAAACAAGTTAAGCTAAGCTCAATCAGTTGATCAAGGCTGAGTTCATTTACACTATCAATATGAGAAATTGGCTAGTCCCAATCGTGGTGGTGTCTAAGAAGAATGGGAAACTTTGGGTATTCATAGACTATTGGAACCTCAATGCTTAGATGGCACCAGATCCATTTTTAATTTCCTTCACCAATAGCACCTTGGACTAGGTAGCAAGTCATGAGATATACTCACTCATTGATGGGTACAATAATTACAATCAGATGGTGGTGTTACCCAAGAAGAATGGGATATGCATAGTCTATTGAAAGCTCAATTATCAGATGATTTCTAATTCCCTTCATCGATAGTATCCCAGATCAAGTAGCGAGTCATGAGATGTACTCGGTCAAGGATGTGTATAGTAGTTATAATCAAATCATGGTGGTGCCTAGGAAGAATGGGAAACTCTGAGTGTGCATAGATTATAATTGGAAGCTCAATGCTTGGATAATACCAAACCCATTTCTAATTCTCCTCAGCCATAGCACCCTCAACTAGGTAGTAGTTCATGAGATTTACTCACTCATGGATGGGTACAATGGCTATAATCAAATCTCATTGGCATCTTGGACCAAGTAGTGGGTTAATGAGATGTACTCGCTCACTAAAAACACCTTGGACTAAGTAGCAATCATTAGATGTATTTGCTCATGGATGGGTATAGTGGTTATAATGAACTATCATTGGCACTCGAGGATCAATAGATGACTGCATTCATCAATGAGTGGGGTACATATGCATGCAAGGTCATGCCTTTCTGCTTGAGAAATGTCCCATCCACCTTTCGATGGTTTATGGTCAAAACCTTAAGGGAGTACGTGACCGAGTTCATTCCAATTTACTTAGACATTTTTTTGTATTTTCTTGATAACAACTAATCACCTTGTTTGCCTTAGAAAAGTCTTTGCCAAGTGCAAGAAGGTGGGAATTTCCCTAGATTTAGCTGAGTGCATCTTTAATGTCTAATAGATATCTTGTTCAAAGGCATAAGAAATCTACCATCCACATTGAAATGGTTTATGGTCAAAACCTTCAAGGAGTACGTGGTTGAGTTCATTGCAATTTTCTTAGACAATTTGTATGTTTACTCGACAACAACTCATCACCTTGCTTGCCTCAAAAAAGTCTTTGCCACCTAGATTTAGCCAAGTGTCTCTTCATTGTCTTAATTAGTATCCTGCTCAGGCACATCATCTCTAAGGAAGGCATTCAAACTAAGCCTCCCAAGATCCAAGCAATTGAGCAGATGTTGCAACCCAAGAATCTAGCATAGCTCTGATGAATTTCAAAACTACTAAGTTTATTACGTATAAACTCATTGCACGGATTCACAAATGACATCACACTTTAAAAACTATTAAATTTATTTGATAGAGTATGAATGGCCAATATATATGGAGGCTTCCATTTCTCAAGCGTTGATGTTTCTTCAAGGCACCTTCTTACTATCTTGCCATTCAGTGTAAAGAAAAAATCACTATCATCAAAGGTGATAGCAATGCATTCTTGAACGTGCTGCAAGCTCCAACTGTTTGTGACCTCAAGGCATTGGATTTCACCATTTGGTATATGTATCTACGTGTCCATTACATCCCAATCCATAGGTATCCATGTGCCATGATTATTCTTCAAACGTCTATAAGCATATCTCATGTTACAAATACTATGCACTACTTGATGCCTTATTACTTAACTTTCTTTACTAACTACACATCTAAAATGGTCTCCCTTTTGAAAACCTTCCCTAACATCCCATGTTAGGTATATGAGATTATCAAGAAATTGCTTTGCCAAGTCTTTGCATACTGACATGGTCTTTGTTTTCTGGAGGAAAATTGATTTGAACTAGTAAACAAATACAATGGAGGGCATGAACCAACTAACACCCATAGATTTTAAACCAAAAGTAAACTTCATTGATGATTGAATATTATATCTCATCTTCATTCTAAATGCATTTATAGATAATGGATCAGGAAGAGGCCATTTTAGACTATCAAAGTTAGGAAGAGGAATGGTACGAGGGCATTCATATATACCTTCTCTTCAAGGTATTTGGTAGCATGCATTATAGAAAAAAAAACTAGATTTTGGATGCAAGACTCTGCCCCAAGAACATTAACTCCCCAATTTTTGAATGGAAAGCTTGAAATGTTCTCGTGAGACTCTCCAAGGTTTGGGTTTTGACTTTCATATAAGGAAAAACATCTACATAGGAAGCAAAGAAAGATGCCAATGAGCCAATCAATCCCTTTTAGTCTCACTCTCTATTTATCTTACACACTTTCTTGTGTAACACACACACAGACACACACTGTATCTATCTTACACAATTTCTTGTAAAACTATCACACACACACCACTCCTCTCTCTCTCTCTCTCTCTCTCTCACACACATACACACACACACACACACACACACACACACACACACACCCCCCTCAACCCCGCCTCCCTCTCTCCCTCTCCCCCCCCCCCTCCCCCCCCCTTCTCTCTCTCTCTCTCTCTCTCTCTCTCTCTCTCTCTCAGTCCCTCCCCACTATTCTCTCCACAACATAGCCTCTATCAACACACACATACACATACACATACACATACACATTAGAATGGACAAATGAAGTGGCATAATGCAAAAATGACAATGTAGAAAGAGATACAATTTGAAGAAATTCAATTTGTAGGATCCAAGTTCATGCCTCGAGCCATGTATAAGTACTGGACCTTCACATTGAGTCCTTTCTTTGCATTTAAAAACCCAACAATGTGACCCTTCCAATGCTTCTCTTTCTTTTCTCTACCCTTTCTTGAAACCTTGAATGGAATTATTGAAGATGGTTGCATTGTGACCCAAGACATTAGCATAAACTCTTAAGGAATCCAAACATCAAGTCATCCTCTGAAATGCTATCGACACAAGATTGAATTGACAGCTTTGGGCTAGGGGAAGAGGAGTGCTTCACCATTGTAGGAAGAATGGGAGAAAGCAAAGAGAAAGAGGTTGGGAGGAGGAAGAGGCTGAGAGGAAGGTTTCGAGTCAATGGGGATAGTCTGGGGGGACTTCTAGGAGGTGTTTGGGGGGGGTGGGAACACTTTTGGAAAATTTTCATGGGAAGAAAACGTGGGAATTTTGGGGCCCACAAAGAGATGGAGGAGGGTAGGGGGACAAGCCAAAATTCAAGGGGGGGAGTAAATGCCCTAGAAGATGGTAGGGATAAGAGGAAGACAAGTGGGAGCCTAGTGGGGACCAAGTGATGTCTCTCCACCAATGAGAGACCAATATGGAATCCTCCATTTTTTAAATGTCCAAGCCTTTCCATTGCATGGTTTGCTAATCATAAATCTTAAGAGCCTAATCAAAGAGGTCCTTTTTAAGTCCAAAATTCCCCTAATGGGAGATGCACCTAGTGTGGATGGCACACCTTGAGATGCAAAAACACCTAAGTATAGGTGAAATGAAGAGACCAAGCAAATGACATAGCAAAATATCCCAACATGAACTATGGGAGCAATTCAAAGAGTTAAATATCTCTCTAAGTATAGGGCATCTTTTTTAGGGTAGCATACTACCAAATTGTTTTCAAAGATCATTTCAAGAAGAGAAGATAGTGGATAGTTTGCAACTATACTCAATGTCATCGATGATTTTTTCCTGTTAGTTCCATTACGAAGTGAAACTTTTATATTGGTGTCAAAGTTTGTATGCCCTAATATAAATAAAGGTTTGAAACCTTCGCCAAGATTTTTGAAACTTTTATGAGAAAAAATCTAGAGTTTCACCAGGATTTACAACTTTTTCTTCAAATTTCAAAAGAAAATATATAAAATTGTAATATGTTCTATCAATATTATGAAACTTAAAAAACTAGCTCTATAAACTTTTGCCAATATTTTATATTATTAAATAAGTATAACTTCGATAGAAACAATACTCATCATTGAGAAACCCATGGTAAATGATGTGGTTCCAATTATCTTGGTGAAATAAGAATACCACCAGTCGAATGATGATAATTTTGGTGTGAATATTATCTTAGAGGAGTTGGCACAAAAGTTTAACTTGAAACAGCTCAAGTGACCAACCTTTTGAGTATGGATGGCAAACCAATGCATGGTGAAGCTAAGAGGAATGTTATAGGATGTGTGTCTCAACATCAGTGGTGCACTATTAGCTTGATATTGGTATTGATGGAGGAAAAAAACCTCTACTATTGTGTAAACAGTATTTGAAAAAGGCTAGAGAGACCTTGCTCAATAAAGATCAGCTGTGGTGATCATACTCTGAGCTGAAAAGACAAGTCTAAGAGGAGTTCACAACATATAAGGGTATTTTTTAATGAGACTACATAGCTTCCACTTGAGATATGCTAGCACCAACTTTCTTTGATGGCAAATGCCTAGTTGATTTGGTGGCAAAGATATATAAAAAGAATCCCAACTATGCCAAGTGTAAAGTATAAACTAGATAAGTTTCTGCAAGCAAAATTTATCTAGTCATGGTTAGGAATGATTGGCTCTGTCTAATTGGGCTAGTTGCCAATGTGGAGAACCGCAAGCTAGTACAGACTATGCTTGACTCATTTTTTACGATTAATTTATGGGATTTTGGACCAAGTCACATCTCATGAGTTGTTTTGTTTTATGAATGGATATATAGAAAGTAGAATCAAATATGTACTTATATGCATGTGTGTGTGTGCAGATAGATGTACATGTACATCTACACACACACAATCAAAATCTAGGTACCTCATGGTGTTTACTACTGCTCTTCAATAGTCAAATTCTGGTAGTAGGGAGAGCTCTAGAGACGACCTATGTTCCAACTAGAGTGACAACACAAGCATAAGCCTAATTTTAGACCATTAGAGCATGAACTCAATCGAAGGTGAACTATTATGTGGTCATAGAAACACCTCTACTAATACATGACCCAATAAGAAAACATGGAGCTATTAATAAATACCCACAAGAAAACTCGAAGTCCTATTGCTACTAATCGAGCAAACAAAAAATTACCATACTAATTAGAACACATTAATTATAAAAACATACACACATGAAAATACAAAATGGTATGAATGCAAACTAATATGCAAACAAAACATAGCAATGTTGTTGGAATATGAAGCCAAAGTGAGTCTAAAATGAGTTCTAGGTGGTCTAGGTGTGGTTTTATAGTCTACTGAGTCTTAGACATGCCACGTGTCATATTGGGAGATATCCCATAGACATTGTGACTTTCTAGAGTCTAGTGGCACATTATATAGTGTTCTTGTCTATTGTCTATCACATCAGTCAACATCAAGCTTTATATCATGTGAGTATTTTGGTTATCCTTCCCTAGCACTTGTTCTTTCATTTTACTCTCCATTTTTCCTTTCATTATGCTTTCCATATTTCCATTCCATTCCTAGCTAGCTACTAGGTCTCTTCATATGGTATCAGAGCTAGCTTTCCTCAAGGAATGAGGAGGCCTTGAAGCCCATCTCAGACCTATGGAGAGGCTAGCTCCTCGACTCCCTCTCCTCATGAGTTCCTCTCCACCTTAGCTCTCTTCTCCTCTCCTTCCTTGAGCACTCCTTCTTATTAGGTCTCTTCATATGGTATTAGAGCTAGCTTTCCTCAAGGAATGAGGAGGCCTTGAAGCCCACCATCTCAGACCTATGGAGAGGCTAGCTCCTCCACTCCCTCTCCTCATGAGTTCCTCTCCACATTAGCTCTCTTCTCCTCTCCTTGAGCACTCTTTCTTCCACCCAAGCCTCAACAAGGAAGGTCCGCATGGTGCTACTCTTTTGCCCGACTGTCTGCCCACCATCCTGTTGCTCTTCTGCTTACCATCCTACTGCTCCTCTGCCCGCTCCTCTGTTCGCCATTCTGCCTGCCATGCTACTTCTCTGCCCATCATTCTGTGCCATATGATCTGCTCAGCTCCCCTCTACTAGCTAGTAATAGTCCACATTGGCTCCTAGCTGCTACTGCTGCTGTCCACGCACCTCCTACTGCTCATGTAGCTTTAGCTCTAGCTAGTTCTACTAGCTGATGCTACTGCCCGCGTAGCTCTTGTTGCTTGACAACCAAACTCTAGCAAGCTTCCATCACTACAGAACCCGTTGAGCTCGCTCCAACGACCACGCAGGAAGCAAAAGGCTCCGTTCATCGACTGGCTTGCCACCTCCATCACCAATGCTAACGCCCACGTTGCCTTCTCTAACCTTGATGTGAGCTCTTAACATAACATTGTTCTTGCATTTCTGCATATAAGCTCAGTGTTTGCCTATGTCTCTTATCTCACGCTTGGTTCCCTAGCCGAGCATAAGAGATCAAAAAAGGAAAAGAAGAAGAAAGGTCCTTAAGGTTGTGAAAGCAATCTAGAAGGTCCGAAATAAGATGGATTTTTTGTTAGGGGGCTTTAGGATCTCATTTTGAGTTCCTGAGATCTCTTGTGAGGATTTTGATTTTGGTTTTTGTTCTTTTGTTTGTGGGAGTTCTAGTTCTCTTTATTGAGTTCCTTCGATCTCTTGTGATAAAAATATTTTAGATATTTATGTGTTTGAAATTTGTTTGTGGGAGTTCTAGGATCTCCTTGTTGAGTTCCTTAGATCTCTTGTGTGATGAATTTACTTATGAGAGTTTGAGGATCTCCTTGTTGAGTTCCTTAGATCTCTTATGAGAAATGTGCTTGTTTTTGTGTCTATGAAATTTGTTTGTGGGAGTTCTAAGATCTCCTTGTTGAGTTTCTTAGATCTCATATGGATAGATTTTTGTACGTGGGAGTTCTAGGATCTTCTTGGTGAGTCCTTAGATCTCTTGTGATAAATGGGCTTGTTTTTGTGTCTATGAAATTATGAAATTTGTTTGTGGGAGTTCTAGGATCTCCTTGTTGAGTTCCTTAGATCTCTTGTGAGGATTTTTGTATGTGGGAGTTCCAGGATCTCCTTGTTGAGTTCCTTAGATCTCTTGTAAGAAATGGGCTTGTTTTTGTGTCTATGAAATTATGAAATTTGTTTGTGGGAGTTTTAAGATCTCCTTGTTGAGTTCCTTAGATCTCTTGTGAGAATTTTTGTATGTGGGAGTTCTAGGATCTCCTCGTTGAGTTCCCTAGATCTCATGTGAGAAATATGATTTTATTTTGTGTTTGTATTCGTACACTTTCTTTGAATGAATATTTAATATTCTTTCAATAGAATGTGAAAGAATACAAAGAGTTTTAACGTGTACAAATTGAAAGTTTTAAAAGTTATTAGAAGAGTTGTCTCATTCTTACACTTTCTTTTGAATGAATATTTAATATTCTTTCAATAGAAATGTGAATGAATGATTTTTAATTTGAGTGTATTCTTTAAAAAAAAAAAGAATCCATATCTCTTTTTATTACTCAATTCTTTCACTTTCTTTTGAATGAATATATAATATTCTTTCAATAGAATGTGAATGAATAATTTTCAATTTGAGTATATGCTTTTAATAGAAATGAATCAATGTCTTAATTTTTATTATTTATTCTTACAGTTTCTTTTAAGTGAATATTTTATATTATTTTAAAAGAGCATGATTGAATGACAATTAATATATTGCATGCTTGAACATATTTTTCAAAGGATATGTGTTGTTTTTTATAAAATGTGTATTGCAATATGTTTCTATTGTATACTCAAATTAGTTTTTTTGCATTTTGTTTTTGGCAACTTCAAAAGCATGGTGCGCAGCAAGATTTGGTCATACGTGATGGTGATACGAAAAGTACATGCCTCGGTTTCTTTCTTGCAGTGTAAATATTGTGGAGACAAGTTCACAGGTGGTTCTACTCGCATCAAGCAACATTTTCTCGGAATAGGCAGTGATGTTGGAGCTTGCACTGCACTCCATCTGATGTTCTTCCGTTATGCAAATCGTATTTAGAGAAAGTGAAGATAGTGGTTAATCCGACCCTAATAAGAAAATTTTCAAATCAACAAGATGTGAGCACTGAGGTTGATGAGACGATTGAAGGAGAAGCACCAATAAATGCGAGGAGTGTATCCATACATGAAGGTAATGTAGATATGCTAGCAAGTGGGTCGCAGGTGAGTTTTGATGCGACTAATGCTTATCAGTTAAAGAAGAGAAAAAAGGGAGAACAATCTTCTATGGAGGATGGATTTCTTCGACAACAAGTGCATGAAGAGCACTTAAGATGGACATAAGCATTTGTTAAAAATGGTATACCATTCAATGTCATGAGAGTTGATACGTTTTGTAATGCCTTGAAATCATGTGCTAGACCAGGATTTATTTTGCCATATTATAATAAGATGCGTACGGATCATCTTGATAGAGTCAAACAAATTGTGGCGGATTGCTTGAAAAAAAAGATATTGGACTTTATTCCTACATATGGGTGCACTCTTGCTTTTGATGGATGGACTAGCAAGCAGGCCAGACCCTTGATAAATGTAATGTGCATTACTCCCAAGGAAACTATGTTTTTGGAGAGTATTGATACGTCTCTAAAAGAAAAAACTTCAGCATATATTGTAAAAATATACGAAAGAGCAATTCGTAAAGTTGGTGGTAGTGAGAATGTTACTGCATTAGTAATAGATAATGCATCGAATTACAAGACCGCAAGTGAGATGGTCATGGCAAAGTATCCCACTCTAACATGGGTGCCATATGGCGCTCATACTCTCAACTTATTGTTGAAGGATATTGGACAATTGCCATTTGTGCAACCAGTACTGCAAGATGCTAACGCCATAGTAAGTTTTATAAAGAGTCATCAATAAGTACTTGCATGCAGTATTTAGAGAGCACTCTGTGAAGCAACTCAAGCAATTTTGTCAAACTAGATTTGCCACTTCTTTTCTAGTTCTTGCTAGATTGTTGGAAGTGCGTCAAGCTTTAGTCGAGATTATTGCAATAGACGATGGGCGAATTGGCTAGAGAAAAAGACGGAGTACGCAATACCAGGCTCTAAATGTGTGCATCTTGTACAATCATCTCTATTCTAGAAAAATATCGAAAGAATAAAAGAAGGTGTAGAGCCATTTGTAACAGTATTGAGGATGGTTGACACTGATGCCTTTGCTATGGGTAAAGTGTATTAGAAGATATCAGAAGTAGTACGACAAGTTAAAGAATTTGTGTGCTTTGCACCTAGGGAGAAGCAACAAGTGGTATATTTGGCCGATAAGAGATGGAAGCAAATGCACACCCCTTTGCATGGAGCTGCGTTTGCAGTACATCCACAATATCAAATGCATGCTCAATCACAGAATCCTGAAGTCATAAGTAACTTTCAAGAGGTTTGTAAAAACTTACTTCCAGGAGATCAAGGAAAACTGGCCTACCAGTAGCGAGTGAGGTATACAAATGGCGAAGGCTCTTTTGCAGATCCTTGGAATCTTAATGCTATTAAGATGACTATTGCACCTACTTGGTGGAAGGAATATGGTGGAGAGACATTGGAGTTGCAGCATGTTGCAACTTGTGTGCTCTCTGTTGCTGCATCATCCAGTGCATGTGAGCAAAATTGGAGTGCATACGATTTTATTCATTCTAAGAGACGTAATCGCTTAAAGAAATAAAGAGCTGCAGATTTGGTATTTTGTTTTGGAAATCTACGATTGTTGAAAGGATACAATGTTGTGGCTAGGGCAGCAAGCAAAGCCACTGTAATGAGAATTGATGGACAATGATTGACTACAGAATTAGTTGCTGAGGGTGCATTTAGAGAAGAGGAAAATGAGCTTGAGCTACTCAGTGAACAACAGCGAAGTTGAAGAGATAGAAGATATTATACCTGTGTTGAATGCAATATAGAGCGATAGAAGAATATGAAAGGTGATAGAAGCGGTGGATGAAGCTCTAATTATATTGGATATAATGTTGTATGCAAGGGGATGGATGGGAGAATATGTCAAGTGATGGAAGAGCGCATATGCTCGTATCCATCTCGTCTCCTTTTGTACTTGAAAGCTAGAACCTTGTGGGCTATAAGTGATGTTGTGTTGTAATTATTGAGATTGTGGATGATTTCGGTATACATAATAGTTAGAGACAACCTTGTGACTTGCAAATACTTTCAAGGCAACATCCAAAAGTTGGAAAGAATAATTGAATATGCACAATCAAAGTTTATATTTTCAAGTCTTAAGGGTTAATCTAGCTATTATGTGCACTAATTCACGTCCATATATATTAATATTTTTGCATTAACTTTACAAGTCCTCTAATTCATTGAAAACCACTTAAATCAACCACTTAGTTCACTTAGATCACTTAAATCACTTAGTCCACTTAAATTACTTAAGTCACTTAAATCACTTAAATCACTTAAATCACTTAGATCACTTATATCACTTAAATCACTTAGTCCACTTAAATCACTTATACCACTTAGTTCACTTAGATCATGTAAATCACTTAGTCCACTTAAATCACTTATACCACTTAGTTCACTTAGATCACTTAAATCACTTAGTCCACTTAAGTCACTTCAATCACTTAAATCACTTAAATCACTTAGTCTACTTAAATCACCTAGTCCACTTAAATCACCTAGTCCACTTAAATCACTTAAGTCACTTAGTCCACTTAAATCACTTAGTCCACTTAAATCACTTAAGTTACTTATATTACTTAGTCCACTTGAATTACTTAACTCACTTATATCACTTGAACCATCATTGCAGAAGAAGAGTATTATAAAGTTATATATGAAGTTTACAATGTACATAATTATGTAGTAGGATCCACATCTGCCGTTCCTTGAGTGCTTGGTCCTGCACCCTGCGAATCTATTTAGTGAGGTCCTCAAAATAAAAAATGTCGGTATCCTTAGCTGCATCCAAATCTCCAAAGGACTGTTTGTAGCGTGCAAGCTCAGACTCCAATGTCTGTACACGTGCTTTTGCAGGTCCTCGATCTCTTTGGCTTGTGATGCAACACGATCTTATAACTTCTTAGCAGTAACACCTTGTTGATGGCGGAGAGGTATGGCAGATGTGGCCAAGTCAACAAGATCACTGTGTGCTTGGGGAGTTAGCACATGAGATCTCTGAGACATGGGCTCTCTATTCTCTGTCCTTGCTAGCTTGTGCTCTGCAAGACGTCCCTTTCCTATTCCTGACAAGTGATGCTTGTCATTCCAATCCACGCATCAATGCAAGACGTCGTAGACATACACCTGTTGAATGAAATACATGGGTATTTGCTGGTTGTTGGGGATGCTTCCTTCCACCTCTATGAATTGTTGGAGAAGGATGTGGGCTAGGGTTTTGTGCCACAAGTCTGACAACTTGGGCTGTGCATATTTATTCCTAGCACTTCATGAACGAAGAAACAAGGTGTTTTTTATTACAAACTCTGATGGACATAGTCTCTGTACTTATCAAAGAGAGACTAGGTTGCCTTGCATGGTATCGTCATCCACTGGACTAGCAACAAAAATACCTAGCCCCTCTCTGCCTAGCATCTCTCTTTGTGCTTGTAAGATAGCCTGAGCCTTAGTGTGATTTAGCTAGTTTGCTAAATCAGCCTCTTAAGGCACAAAAGCACCTTTTGGGCCCTCTTGGACTGGAGGTTGCTCTGGTTGGGGAGGATCCTGTGGGAGAATGTTCTCTAAGTTCTCTCCCTCCATGCTCATACATAGCCTAAAAAATGACAACAAGATAGAATTAATTTGTAACCACAAATAATATTAAACATTTAAACAATATCAAACAATTAAACAATATTAAACCTATATAAACAATATTTAAATATTTATTGTTGCATCATTTATCATATTTTAAAATTGGACCATTATTTTTATCACATCATTCACTTATACAAATAATATTTAAACATTAATTATTGCATCATTTATCATATTTGACAATTGGATCATCATTTTTATCACATCATTTACTTATACAAACAATATTTAAACATTACTTATCGCATCATTTATCATGCCATTGCTGTAAATATACAAACTTGAACAATGGAGTGGTTCCAAACTTGGATGATATATAAAAACAAAAATGTTACAAGTATTCATGATCGATCACTCATGTTACATCCTGTCCATGAAAGACTCAGTCATTGGCTGGTCTAAGTTCTTGGTTTAGATTGAGTTGTATACCACATCTTGGAGCAATGCCAAAAACCCCACAAAAAACTGTAGTACTTGGACGTCTATTCGGTTCGACTGACTTTCCTTGAACCGCAAATCATCGTAGATGCCGGATTAGAGCTTCTACGGGTCTCGTACTTGGCGATGGTGCACAAATGTCCAAGATCTTTAGGATGTGATGAGACATGGTGTACACATCTTGTGCAACATCGAAAGGTGGGGGATTGGTGCAGAGGCACTCTGGAGCAATGTGCTGAAACCTAGCAATGGTGGAGTTGTCACTGAGTAATGCGGGATAGTGCTTTCTAGTGCTGCATGGGGTCATCATTCCCCAATCACATATGCCTAGATACACCTCCTTGGATGACTCCGAGAAGTGTAGCATAATGTTTTGCACATGCAAATCATTATGTAGGACATTGTGTTGTGACTCAGGACGTGGGTGCTTGTGTTGTGGTGGATGCAATGCAGCATCTGACTGGGGGCGCGGTGCATTGATGCTTGTGGTTGCAATTGTTCTTGGGGATGTGGGTGCATTGATGGAAGGGAGGTTGAGGCAGCTCCTTTGCCTTTGTAACCTCGCCATGCATTCTTGATGTACATGACCTTGGCATCTACAGCAGGACCCTCCCACTTTGTCTCACATGAGTTTATGTCTCGATCTATTTGACTGAGGCATCGTCGACCCTCCATTGCTAAGTGGTACAAATACTGGTCTATAGACTCTACTATGAAAACATATGGAAATTGATCACGCAAGGTCCTCCCTCCACGCTCTGCCATTGTTCTCACCAAATTTTGCACACCGCTTTCACCATTTTGGAAAGCTGTCTCAATGATGTCCTGATCGACATTCATTAAGAAGTGTATATTCTCGTTTTTCAGCACCTTCCTCTGAAATTGCTGACACTTCCTCTTCTCACCTATGTGAGCCATCTCATATGCAGTAAGCTGCAACACAGAATTCAAAAAAGAATTCAGTGCCACGTGCAATAAGAAACTCATTAAGCCATAACAATTAACAATGCAAGCAGTCTAAGAAATTACCTAGGTATAACCTCTCACAACTCAAGCTCAAATCATGTAATAGACTATAGAAAATCAAAACACAAAAAATAAGCATGTAACTTGCACAAAAAATGACCTAGGTATAACCTAATCGTGGACTTCACCATCTAACACTAGGCTTCAACTACAACACACAACTATCAAGGGACAATTGAGTGCCAGACTAAGTGTCTAAGAGCACATCGCATGATATCTAACTTAGGCTGCAACACACAACTATCAAGGGACAGTTGAGTGCTAGACTAAGTGTTTAAGAGCACGTCGCATGATATCTAACTTAGACTGCAACACACAACTATCAAGGGACAGTTGAGTGCCAGACTAAGTGCTTGAAAACATCTCTAAACTTAGACTGTAACACACAACTCTCAAGGGAGAGATGAGTGCCAGAATAAGCATTTATGAAAACATCACTAAGCTTGGACTGCAACACACAACTCTCTTAAGAGAGATGAGTGCCAGCCCAAGAGTTCCTACAAACAAACATTTTTATACAAACTGAGACCACAAGACACAACTCTCTTAAGAGAGATGAGTGTCAGCCTCAGGTAAAAGACAATTATTTATATTATAATTAAAATTGCAACACACGACAAAAATAGACTGCAACACACAACTCTCGCAAGAGAGATGAGTGCCAAGTTGTCTACACACTTAAATACAATACAAAATAAATATTAAACAATTTAAAAAGACTGTAACACACAACTCTCCTAAGAGAGATGAGTGCTAGTCCTAAACAAAACAAAATAAAAGAAACATTAATTACTAAAACGAAAGACTATAACACAAGCAGGGGTGCAGTAACGTACCTATGATGAGAGCTGGTAGGTATGGAAGTAAGCAGGAGGTAGCAGGTAGGCAAGCAGGAGGTGGCAGGGCTAGCAAGCAAGTGGCTAAGGTGGCAAGGAATACAGGTGGATGTATTCATACGAATACCAAAAATGGCAATGACTTAAGTTTATACTATGTTTATACGTACGAATAACTTTATTCGTACGAATAGCAGTTTATTCATACGAATAGGTTATTCGTACGAATAAAGTAATTGTACGAATAACCTATTCGTATGAATAAAATATCAAAAAACGTTTGAAACATTTTAAATCACAAAAAATGCGTATTTGAGAATTTTTTTCGATTAAAAAAAAATGCCCAAATAAATGCAACTTAGGTGAAACCATGTTCACACGCAGCCCAGTTTAGACTTCCTACTTGCCCAATCATCCATGGTTGCAAATGGTAGGGTGGATGGGTGCCACACTAGATGAAAATCATGCAACGCTATCTTCAGAGTTGTCATAGCTTGGCTTGCCAGACGTTGTGAATGCTACATTCCACTTGCATTTGTCTAATTGGCTAGCATCATCATGAGCTCAACTTTGTGAAGAGGTCCACGATTTACTACAAGGAAACCTCCACTCTTAGATATCTTCTTTTGCAGAAGATACCTACAGGTCACCAACAACATAGAAGAAGCTTGTGGGTCGTTTTCTAAGCAAGAAAGCTAAGCAGGACCTCAACGTTCATAAAAGGCCCATGATTGAAATTCCCCCCCCCCAAAAAAGGGCTCACAGCTGCTATCGTGACTTGCCTGATTTTTTTTTAAATTACTCCTTTGGGCCTTTCACCTAAGTGCTCGGTTGCTGTAGGATTCATCCCAATCATTGGATCGACAAGCTTGTAGACATGAGAAAATCAAAACTTTGAGATGCATGCATGGGTCGCTTTGAACTAGTTGTGCAGTTGGCAAGTGAGTTGGAAAGATGAAGTTGAACTGAAGGGATCTGTGGCTACCAAGGACTTTGATGATTGAAACGAAGAGAGAGGCATTCTTCCCCCCTTTTTGTATGCTATGAAAGGACCTTGTTTTGCATACTTTGTGTGTGTGTGTGTGTGTGTGTGTGTGTGTGCACATGCAGATGCATGAGAGCGAGCGAGCAAGCAAGAGGGAGAGAGAGAGAGCAAGAGAGAGAGAGAGAGAGAGAGAGAGAGCGAGAGAGAGAGAGAGAGAGAGAGAGAGAGAGAGAGAGAGAGACGATGGCACTGGACTTCGGAGAGCGGGTCTCCTACCAATTCGTACAGGTTTTCATATACGGGTTGACGGACGAGATTTGAGGAAGAAGTGGCTAGGTACACATAAGAGGAGGGCGAGGGATCAAGCGCATGTAGAGAGACTAGGGGCAAGGAGGGTGAGGCGGACAAGGAGGGCACACACAGGCTAGAGACGGAGGACGAGGAGGGTGAGGAGGACGAGGAGGGCGAGTAGCACAAGGAGGAGCAATAGTAGGATAGAACATTTAGTGGTTCAATATTTCAGCACTTCTGCTCTTTTGAGTAGATTGCCTCAACAGATTTGCCATTTTAGAGTTCGGCACTTTTGCCATTTTGTAGTGCATTAGCACATTACTTTGGTGGATTTGCCATTTTGTAGCATATTGCCATTACTTTGTAGACTTTCTTTGCAAAATTGTAGTGTACACCTCCGCATTTGTAACATTTAATCGTGATTTTAATGGAAAACAAAATTATGTGGGATAGGATGGGACTGAAACAAGCACCATCGTGCCCCACATAATTTTTTTAAGCTTTTGTAAGAACTTTGGTATATACCGACTCTTGTACCACTGTAGTGTCGATATCTACCGATGCCTGTATGCGTGCAGTGTCGGTATATACCGATGGCTACACCGACGCCCATATCGACACTGTTGGACATATTTCACCGATGGTGACACCGACTCTCGCATTGATGGTTTCTTCGTGACGTCCACACTGACAGAGTTTTTGACACTTTCCACTTGTTAAAATTTTTTTTCTTCGTATTTAGCGTAGGTATCGGTGTCGAAAAGCGGTCTGTGTCTTATAGTGTATACTAACACTAGTAAAAGAACTTCTGTTATTGTCGGTATATACTAGTACTATCTTAATGTCAGCATGTCTTGTAGTGTATACCAACACTGGTAAAACAACTTGTGTTAGTGTCGATATATACCAAGACTGTCTTAATGTTAGTATATACCGACTCTCTTAGTGTCCATATATATCAACACTACACTAACATAAACCTATCTGCATATCGTATTGATGGTTTTTGTGCCTGCGTGCGCTAAATATTGGCCAAAAAACGTAAAAAAAGGATGAAGGTGTAGTGGTGTATGTCCCATATTGTGTTAACCCAAGACAAATGGAACCTATCATACCAATTTCATGCCCAACATATCAATGTTGCATGTATGGGATACTGGAAACTTGCTTTGCATTGAAAATCTGACACAAATTGTCTTGAGGATGCCATTGGAGAATAAGTGATAGACACCATAGAAAGTTGAATCCTTCTTAAGAAGTGAAACTAATTTTACATATTGTGAATTGTTAATTTTTCCTACTTACGAATTTATTAACTAATTAATTAAATATTTTGGTTGGGATTAGACAATTAAGCAAACTTTAATCCTTTACTTCATCATGTGTGCACAATGTTCCTTATAGTAACTAAGGTATCCACTTTGTTTTTATGGTGTTTATGGTAGCCTAATTATTGAATGTTGCAAATCCTTGATTATGCTTGAACACACACATTTTTAATTAATGATGATAAATTATGTACTTTGGACTAGCCAATGTTGAGAAGGGGAATAACTATGCAAGCCCTTTCAAGATAAAACTTTACTTAAATATGACATATAGACTTGTTTCTTTTGTAAAGTTGATATTATGTAGTTAAAAGTGAGAGATGCTATCTAAGATTTAAACAACTGATTATGCTTTGAGGCTTTATTTTTCTCACAGAAGGAATTACCCGTTTATTCAAGCTTTTAATTTATTAAGAATAGTTCATCTTTGTTGAGAAAGGAAGTAAGCTTTCTAATTACTAAAATATCTTTTAGGTTGATGAATCTAGGCTATGATAACATTGATTCAAATTAAAATGATTAGGTCTCATTTCTTACATCCATATTGGAGATGGGGTTAGATAATAGTGAGTGTGTGTGACTAGTGTGTTTTTGTTTTTGTGTGTGTGTGCGCATATGTGTGCATGTGTGGACACACATACATGCAAGTTTGTTCACACATACACAAATATGTGCATGTTGTCGAAACACACACATGCCCATGTACCCATGGACACATATAGATAGAGGTAATTGTACACATACACAAGCATGTGCACGTGCACACATGTGGATTATGTAAGTATGTGTGCATATGTGCTTGTGCACATGCATTTTTGTTCCTACATCCACATGGACAAATATGCATGCACACACCCAACCTTGATAATGTGCATGCACATAAGAGCACACGTATATCACAATGATTCATCTCTCAGAAATTGGGGGGAGTGCATTACTACTATAAAACCATGAGAGTTCAAGGGGAGAACCATTCTTGTAAATCGCGAGGCTTTAAAATGACCCCTTTTTCTATACACCTTACAAAATTTTCCCAAACCCTAATTAAAAAACAATGTATTTCTACTTTTAAAAAAATCATTTTTTCTATTTAGAAACACCTTCTTGAGTGGCCCCTGTGCCCCCGAGCTCATAAAGTAAGATTGATCATGATGTCATCAAGATTGTGTGTGTTTGTGTGTGTGTGTGTGTGAGAGAGAGAGAGAGAGATTAGGAAAAGTAGCATTCGCTTGTTGCAAAATGAAAATGAAAACAAGGTGGGGATCCCACTAAGGCCCTACCTTTTGGAGTGTCATTATAAGTCTAAGTGTAAAGTAGCTGGATAAATATTTCCAATAACTTGTAAAAGGGAAATGATAGGTGTAAATTGGAAGGAAAGGAAAAGGTGGTGTCATACAAGAGACAAAGAAAGCCTCCATCTTTAGGGAGAAATACCTGACAAAAGACAAAAGCATTTAGGATAAAAGACAAGAACATTTAGGACCTCCACATGCAAACAAAAACCTTAAACCCTAAATGCATTAGAAGCACTTAAACTCCTACTAACCCACACTTAAACCTGATACTAAACACAATTTGCATGGTCAAATTGACCAAATGAGCTTACTTAAAAATTATGAACCAAATCAGCAACTCACTAACCAAGGCATCCCGAAGGACCCTTGCACGGACAAGAAGAGCCAGTCTCCAAGAAGATGCACGGACAAGAAGAGCGAGTCTCCAAGAAGAGCCACACTCAAACCTGATACTAACCACAACTTGCATGGTCAAATTGACCAAATGAACTAACTTCAAAACTATGGACCTAATTAGCAACTCACTATCCAAGGCCAAAACTTCTTTGGGAGCGATGCAGCGCTACAATACAAGTTTGGGCAGGCGATTTGGAAAACGTGCGTGTTGCTGGTGCAAGCAAAATTTATCGCGTGTACTAGCGCTAATTTGATACCATTCCATGGAGATGAGAAGCTATGTAGATCAAGCTATGCCGCTTTTCACAATCCCACATGGTTCTCAATTTGGAAAAGAGTCGCTTCCTTCACACAATTCGGCTAAGAGTAATCTGCTGATCATCATCTTTTGTCTCCTCATAGCATTTCTCCAAAGCTACTCGATCTCGGACGAGCATTTATACTTTGCACAGGGGGCGTAGGCTCATGAGCGAGGGAAAATATGAGCGGGGGAGACTGTGGGAGAGCGACCGGGGAATCGCTTTCCAAGAGTTAATACATAAGTTCACTCTTGGAAGCAAACGCGAACGTTTGTTTGACTCAAGCGATGAGGAACGCAGCAGTCTGTTTGTACGTACTAGCATCTTATAAGAAGACGCAGCAGCCGCAGCAGCAGCAGCAACAGCCATCGATCCTTGATCACTTCTTGTTGTTGGGTTCTCTCTGATATCTCTCTCTTTCGCCTCCACCGTAGGTCGCCTCCACCGTAGGTAAGGTTCTGCTTACGGTGCTCACTATCTTCATTACGCCGGAGGAATATGTGAAACTCCCTATTTGGAGCTCGCGCGTGCCTTCCCTTTTTTATGTTTTTCCAAGAATCACCCGGCCAAACGGACGCTCCCGTTGCTCATTAGATATCTCCTCCGACAGCGACTTCTATTTTCAACATGCATACGAAAATATTTAGTGTCTGGATGAGTCCCTTCAGTTTCGAGTTGACAAGAAGCTTGTTTGAAAAACCTGGATAGTTTAGTTCGGTCTCAAAAGGTTGCTCCAAGCAAACAAAAGATAACGGTGTCGCATGATTCTCTTCGAAGTTGTTAATGATTTTCCAGGGGTTTTGTAACGTTGTCAGTCAGAATACTGGTGGCGATATTATAATTTTTGTATGCAAACGACTGCCTGTTATTCTAATTTGATGCACGGTTTTGCAGATTTTGGAATGGGGAATGGCGAAGAAAGGAACGCGTCTACTTATAATGGAAGACAACCGCGGTTTGAGTGTCTTCTTTTCGGTAACTGAGTACATTTCGCAACTAGCAATATACCAGCTCCTGGCACGAGTACTTTTATCTGCCCGGGGGTGCCTCAGAAGACTAATCGTGCATCCTTCGTTCTTTTGTGAAGATTTGAATAATACATTGCTTGCCCCCAGCTTTGGGATGTCGCAACAAATCCGAAAAAATATATACGGTACTGCATATCTCTTGCTCTTCTCTTTTAGATATTTCGGATTTACTTGTGTTGGATTGGACTTTTATGTTTGGAACAACTTGAAAATCTTCACTGAGAAATTGATTCGTCCCTTGCATTGTCGAGAGAGTCGTATTTCGCAGAGTTTGCGGTGGAGAAGCTGGGAATTGATGCAGACGCTGCTTCTAAACTTTGTTCAGAGCTGTCCAAAAGCTATGGATCCATAATGGCTGGTCTCGTGGTAATTGTCATTAAATATCCCAATTATTGGATTATTAAGACTAAACTCCTAAGGTTACGCAAATCCATGCGCTCAAATCTTCATTGAAGACTTAACGTTTGAATAAAAAGAGTCTTTTCCATATCTATAATGTCCTAGTAAGGAACCGTCATGAGCAATACAATTAATTGTGCCTTTCATGATCTGTCTCTATTTCTCTCGCCCTCGTTTGTCTCGCTTTTTGCCTCTTGCCTTCTTGCATAGTCTCTATTCTGACATGGTATCAGATGATTCAAATAGTGATCCTTGGGCTTTGTCTCTTTCCTTGCATAGTCTCTATTCTGACTCTGGTTTCAGATGATTCAAATAGTGATCCTTGGGCTTACCCATCCACAACTGTTGCATTCTTTGCACCTCCCTTTCTCGAGAGTGACGTTGCTTCCGTTGCTTCTATACCTGATGATCGTTTAGCTGCTGGTCACGTAGCTTTACTTGTAGACGACCATCTCACAGCCGCTGCAGATCTTTCTTGATTTAACGATGGTGTTGTGGGTGCAGGCAATAGGGTACAAATTTGACTACGACGAATTCATAAGGCAAGCTTTAAGTCTATCATTTTATAAAACGCCGAGGAATAAAATTTGAAAATTGTTATGCCTTTATTGTGGCGAACACAGCTGACGTCCATGTAAATGCCGGTTTCACTAGAATTGCGCACGGAAAATTACCGTATCACCTACTAAGGCCAGATCCTGAGCTTAGAGATCTATTATTAAGCATGCCACAAAGAAAATTAGTGAGTTGATTTCAAAATTCAGCAAACTTCTGAACCAGTTTTCGCTTTCAGAATTAGCCAGGTGAACAACAAATTGATGAGGGTATACATGATGACCTCCTAGGTATTCACAAATGGAGGCAGAGACCATGCTCTCAAGGTGTTGAGCAAAATGGGTGTGGAAGACTGCTTTGAGCAAATCCTAAGTTTCGAGACGTTCAACTTGCGTGACAATTTTCATAGCTCCATGCCTATCTTGTGTAAGCCTGACAAAGAGGTCTACCAATGTGCCATTCGAATTGCTGGAGTTAATCCTAGCAAAACAGTATGTGAGATCTATTATTTCGTGATGTGATAATTTAGTAGGGGGAAAACTTGCTAAGGGTTGCTAAGATTTGGGGGGTGCAGCTTTTTCTGGATGATAGTCCTCACAATGTGAAAGGAGCAAAAGCTGCTGGTCTTCAGACTGTTTTGGTAAGGTCCGCTCATTGTCTTGGGTTGCGAAATCTGTGTGAGACGACGTGGCTAATTTGCAACTGCTATTCATACGCGAACAATATTCTCGAATCAATATGTGTTTTCTGGAGTGGAATAATTCTATTGCACACTTTTTTACAGGTCGGGCGCAAAACGAAAGTGGAGGGTGCCGATTATGCCATAGAGAGCATGCTTGAATTAAGAGAGAAAATACCTGAGATTTGGCAAGATCAAGATGTACTTGAAAGTCTTCCCAAGCAACAATTGTACACCAATGGATGCTATTGTTGTTGCTACATAGTTTTTGAATGCCTGAAAGCTAGCAAGTTACTAGATGAGAAAATGTATACGAAAAGCCCCCCGAGGCATTAGACCAGCTCGAGTCAAAGCCTGAAAACATTTCCATCACATAGTAAACAGAAGATAACATCTAGGGCATTTAGTGCGACCATCAACAACAATCATTCCAATAAAATTAGCATTGATAGTTATCTTACTTTACCCTCAATGAAGCAATCTTACATAAAGAAAGCTTGTAAAGCCTAGAAAATCGCTGCGAGAAAAAGCTCTTTAGTTCGTATATCATGAAAAACTCAATCCAATACTTTTGTTTTTGAATTAACAAAAACACATTTTATAGTATGACATATGCACCTTAGTTTTATAGATTGTCACAAACGTATTGAACATATATTGAAGAGCTTGATCCAAATGTTTGCAAGAGCTTCACCATCTTCTTTTAAAATGTTTGCATGTAGGTATCAATGAGAATGGATCCTTACTCTCAAACGTACACTAAAAGAGGTCGTTTGGCAAAACTCTAGAGACTACCCCAAGTACTCCCTCTTTTCACTCTCTCACACATGTGTGTGTGTGCACACACACACACACACACACATCATCATCATCATCATCATTATCATCACTTACCAACTTTAAATGATGGTATTAATGCCATGTTTTGTTTATCTTTATATGTCATGATTGGCATTTATTATCATAAGCTATTTAAAACGGTGTTTATTTTGATGAACGATTGTTTCATTGATGATCAACTTGGGTTCTTTTCTCTTATAGTTTTATGGTCAATATTTGTCTTAATGAGTTAGCATTCATTGTCATATCTTGTTAAATATTTGCTATGTGGTAAAACCAGGTACAAACATCAATTGGTGAGGAGTTTCCGTGTGGAGTACCCGCATACTATTCTTGGTGAGATTCCTTGAATTAAGTAAAGTACATAGGGTTAAGGACTACCAACCTCTATCTTATGATTATAGTAATTTGCTAGTCATTTCATACCTTGTTATACCTTTCACTACCTTTACTCTTTAGACATGAAGAATATGTAGATAGGAATGTTCATCCCAACAAAGACTAACTAGGATTGTTTTTTGTTGGATGGTGATAGGTACCAAGTCCTAGCTTTGGACTAAATTGGTGTTTGAATTATAGATTTACTACTTATTTCTGGTCTTTTGGCTGTGTTTCCTAATTATAAGTTTTTTAGTGAAGAAATCTTCTTTCCACATTAAATACTTAGGTTTGCTTAAATTTAGCAACAATTATCTATCTTTTACCATATTACAGATAACATAGGCACCTATTCAAATGCATGCCAATTTAAAATTGGACTTTTTTATTTTTTATTTAAAAACTTATTTTTGCGTACACATGGTTGTATTACGATCTCGAGGCATGCACCACTAAGAAATTGTATGTATCATGTGCATTCGAGTGGTTTTAAAAACAGCTTGAATAAAACTTTTCGCCAATGAAAACACCCTTTGGAATTTTTTATTTAAAAAAAAAAAACTTATTTTTGAGTACACATGGTTGTATTAGGATCTTGAGGCATGCACCACTAAGAAACCGTATGTATTATGTGCATTCGAGGGGTGTTTTAAAAAGTGCTTAAATAAAAATTTCCGCTAATGAGAACACTCTCTTTTCTTATGAACCAATGAATTTTTTTCTAAAGTTGAATAAAATCTTGTTATTCAATCTTGTTAAATTTTTTTCGAAAGTTGGATTAAAATACCCATCCTTTGGAATGTACATGGTACACTAAATTTTTTAGGGTGAAACCCCCAAGACTAGGATGGTGCTTGGTTTGTGTTGAAGTGAGTTATTCTAGAGGATATACTTACAAATAGAATAAATAAAATTTACATTTTGATTTTTCTAAATAGCAAAGGTGACAGTTTATCCATACTATTGTGGAACCCCTGCTAAGCCATAGGCTATAGTTATTAGGATGTGCTTTTGAAGTACATAAGCATATGAGCAACTACTAGGGATGTTTTTATCAAAGCTAAGCTTATATATTAATATAAAATATTAGCGAAAGTTTTTAAGGTCTTTTTTTAAAGTTTTACAATACTAGTAGAATTTAGTTAATTTATATATATATATTTTTTGAATTTTGAAGGAAGAAATATAAATTATGGCAAAAGTTAAATTTTTTTACATAAAAGTTTCAAATCCTCACGAATATTTCAAACATTAATTGTTACAGTTGAGAGTCCCTTTTCCAGATATGAGTGGCCAGCGTACTAGCTCGTCACGACAGGATAGTAGGCGTAGTAGCAAGGAGAGCGATGGGGGATGCATGGCACAATGCTTTGGGTGGGGTAATGGTGGGGTGGGGATGATTCAGATGATGCAGGCATGCCAGAGGTGATAGTACGATCTTCTATGACATCACTCAGACATGAGGCATCTTGATGGATGCACGGGGGAAGGACATCATGGCCTTCATGCGCTCTATAATTGCTAACAACTACAGAGATTGCTTTATTCCATACAAAGAGCAGCAAAAAAGGTTGGCTGATGAGACCATCACTACTGTGCACTCTAGGTATCCCAATCCCCCCAATGTTGAGTTCACAGATAAATGGGCAAAGTCAAAGATTATTATTATACTTGCCAATAAAAGATCTTCTCTTAAGAGGTAGGCACTAGCTGAGATTGCCAAGAGAGAGGGAGGTCAACCACTAAGGGGCCAGCCCACACTACTCATAAGCATAAGTGGAAGAAAGCAACGAAGCCAGCAAAGGTGGACCCTAGTCTTCAGCACATGGAGGCACGAAGGATCCAAATGGAGCAATATGAAAACATGCATTTTGGAGCAAGGGGTGTTGAATCATGGGAGGCCCAATTTGTAAGTATCGATCTCAAATCATATTGTGTTTATGTGGTTTATTAGGAGGTTGTTTCTTTGTACTAACCCCTTCGTAAATTGTGTTATCTTGCAGCTTGATATTGTGGGTAGGTACCCTATTCCTGTCGAGACAGCCTACCATCGTGGACATCGCAGAGGACATACATGGAGGCACTTCTATGATGAGGGGTTGATTACTGAGGAGCAGTATATCCGGGCTACTGAAGTGCCTCCCTAGGTATTTAAAAGTACTTAAATAATGTCAATATTGTAAATAAAGATTTGATTTTTCATATATTGATACATGTTGTGAGAAGGAAGGTGATGAAGAAGGGAGCGAGGACGCGGATGACTTAGATTAGTCATAAAAGTAGTGCTAGGTACTTTTTTATGTACTTGAAACCATTGGCTTGGCTTCATGCCTCTCTTGTATATATACTCCTCTTATTTTTTGTACTTGAGGCCATAGGACGTGGCTTGGCTTCGTGCTATATGTACATACAAGCACTTTTTGGGCCATGAATTAATGTATACTCCTTTTATTTTTTTGGCTTTCAATTTCCTCGTGCAATGTTCTATCAATGAATGCCTTGTGAACTAAACATTTTGGAGTTGTAATGTTTTATTCGGAATTGTAATTGTTGGCTATAGACGTGCTTGAAATCGTGCTAATTAAAATGCCAACCGTGCTAATTAAAATGCGGTTGGCTATAAGAATTGAATTGCACATGGTGGAAATGGGATTCTTGTAACCACATAGCATACACAAGATACACAGTATTCTATTCAACCACACAAAATTCTATTTTAAAAAGATAAATAAATCTATAGAGCATCTATAAGCATGTCTATGAACGCGTCTTTCTATTTTTTTAAAAATTTCTACAGAGCATCTAATAGCGCATCTATATGTAGGTCTGTCTATTATATAGATGCACCTATAGATGCGGGTCTAGAGACACGCTAATAGATGTGCAAATAGACATGCTCGTAAGTTTTTTTCAAGTTAAGGAAATGCATCTGTGTGCACGTCTATGGGCGTATGCATAGCCAACTGCCACAACTTTCTCAAACACCTCATCAGGTCGAACAATTTTACTTGTGTAGTCTACATATCTATCTCTCACTACCTTGAAGCTTGTGAGAGATTCTTCTAGTTCTTGACTTCCCCTATTAGATATGCTCAATGCCCTACCCTTTTGGTAACCACCAGTGGTCCAAGGTGCTCAAGTTGTAAGGCCCCCATATGAGGAGAAGCCATGTGTGAGCCCGGGACACTGGATGTTGCATGTTAGATGAGGTCTATCAATGAGACCGTTGATGGTAGAAAGGTGATTGTGTGGGAGCCCCTTATTCTTGCTGGGACCTGGGGAGCCCCGGAGGCAATGGTATAGAGAATGTTCCCTTAATATTCCATGGATGACTAGTCGGTTTCACCAACTATGTTGATTGGTTGGCTTCATCGACTAGGTTGACTGGTCAGTTCCACCGACTATGTTAATCCGACTGCCCTCAAAGCTATAAAGAGGTGACCTCCAGAGTCCATTGTACTAGATCAGGTCTTCCAACAAAGATCTTCCAACTAGTAGCTCTTCACCTAGGATTTGTCTAGATTGCCATCTAAGCTCCACTGTGGGAGCGCACGGGTGGACGGAGTCATCATTTGTACTACATCAATATTGAAGGAAAATTTTGTTCACCTCTAGTTTGATGTGTACTCTCTATTTTTTGTTCAGTTTCTATTCCGCTGCATCGGGTAATTTAACATGGTATTAGAGCCCAGTGGCTCTAAGGATCGAAGAATAGAAGAGAGGTGAGGGCTTCAACAGCATACGGAGTGATGGCAACAAGAAGCAACTCAACAAGAAGTGGCTCAAGTTTAGCAGCTGCTACTGCACCAACAATCTAGGCGTTGACGATTCGCCCATCAGCCTTCACTAAAGGCAAGCTAGATGGTACGAACTACACTCTGTGGAAGTTTAAAATTACTACTATTTTGGATTCATATGAGCTTCTGGAGACAGTACTGGGGACTGGCCTAGAACCACAAGGAACCCCCGACCCAGCAAATTTGGGGAGTATTATACCTCCTAATGTCAACCTTCTATGAGCTTGGAAATGTAGGTACGCAGATGCTATGTTTGCCCTAGTTACAAGTACTACTGATAGTATTTTGACCTACAGAACCTGGAGAATAAGCTCGCAGTTGAGAAGTTTAATGAAGGATAGATAGCAGAGGCGTTCATAACTCGAATCAAAAACCTGCATTGTGTGGATAAAATGTAAATATGTTTTCCGCTTGTTGCATGCTTATGGCTAGGTGTATAGATATGTACATAGCTAGTTGGTGGTGGATTTGAGCTATGGATGCTCTCATAAAAGACTTGACACTACCAAAGATATTTTCTTGAGATCATAGATACTTCTACGAGGTTTTTTGGGATATGATGAAATGCAATGTGGAAGCACCAGGATAATCTAGAGCATGGTTTCCAACATTGTCTATATGGTGATGTGATACCATGTGCTCCGAAATGTTGTCCTGTGTCACATGTTTATAATGTCATGAGTGTTTTTTCTTTTGTCTTGAGTCATGTGAACTTCCCATGAGTTAAGCTGGTTCGATGTAAGGAGATTAGAAGAAGCATGCAAGTGATTGAATGCCTAACTAGAACCGTGTGTACATCAACATCTAAGGTTTGGAAAATGAGCATTTGATGCTTGGTGTATGAATTTGGGAGAAATCTTTGAGAGTGGTAAAATGTCACTGTTGAGGTGGCCAAAAACACCTATTTCATTAATTTTGGACTTTTTCTATTGTTTTTGGACGAAGCCCAAAAATCCTTCCCAAATGAAAAGTTTACTTTGTGAAAATATCCTTCCCAAATCAAAATTTTACTTTCTGAAAATATTCTTCCCAAATCAAAAGTTCACTTTGTGGCACTATCATATTCACATAAAAATATTGTTTTTTCAATCTATACTTTTGCACCAACATGCAAGAATTTGAAATAATCCTATATTAAAAATTCTAGCTATATCTAAGTTATTTGTTAATTTAATTATTTTTAATATTTTTCCTTGACGTGATAAATTTATAAATCCATGAAAGGAGACTTAAATATTTCATGAAAATAACATTGTCACTCGCAATATGCACAAAATTTTTAAAACTTTTAATAAATAGAAAAAAGACATGATGCCATAAGACCCAAGTTTTGTATTGAACCAAAGAGGTATAATAGCAATTATAGCTATTATTATATGATTACATTGAGAGACATTGCTCTCAGCTAGAGTCTTTATATCCAAAATGATATAGATTGAACATATGTTTACAATTTAAATTGTTGCTCTTAAAGAGCCTCAATTCGTGCCATTTGCATAATTTGACTCCCCATTGTCTTATTGCTCAATGTCATGACAGTCCCTTGCCAGGTGCCATCTGCATTAACTCCCACTTGTCTTGCCAAGCCTTGCCCCTTGGGTGCATTGACTCCCCATTGTCTTATTGCTCAATGTGATAGTCCCTTGCCAGGTGCCATCTACATTAACTCCCTATTGTCTTGCCAAAGCCTTGACCCTTGGGTGACATCCAGTGCAAAATATAGGTGCCATCTGCATTAACTCCCACTTGTCTTGCCAAGCCTTGCCCCTTGGGTGCATTGACTCCACATTGTCTTATTGCTCAATGTGATAGTCCCTTGCCAGGTGCCATCTGCATTAACTCCCTATTGTCTTGCCAATCCTTGACCCTTGGGTGACATCCAGTGCATATTTTGACTCTCATTCACTACTACACACGGATCCTATTGCGACGTGTACGTACCGGCGTTCGTTTAGCGCTCGCTTAGCATTAATCATCGGTATGAAAAGCGGGTTTCGTAAAGCGTCGCTATATAGCGACTCTTGCTAAAAGTCTCTATATAGCGACTTTTATTAAAGTCGCTATAAGAGACTTTAATAAAAGTCACTATATAGTGACTTTTAAGTGTCGCTATATAGCGACACTGATATACTATTTTATAGTGACGTTTTTCGAGAGAGGTTTTTTTTAAAATTTAGGCCTTAAAAGTTAGTTTTTTCCAATGACAAATTTTTTTAAATTTTCATACATGTTTGAGCTCATAGAGAATTAAAAAATGAGAGCAATGTGCACATCAAGCCTTTGAAGCTCATATATTCATGTCTAAGTTTGAGATGAGAAAAGTCAATTAAGAGCATTTACATCAACTGTTTCATCTTGAGCCAAGTCTAAGGTGCCAAACAAGTCTATCTCCAACTCTATACCGAGTTGATCTCCTATATCATCATCGTATCATCATCGTACTCTAGCATCGTACATTCACCTAAAAGTATTTGATCATCTTCTTGAATAAATTGTGGTGATTCTTCATGATGGTTGTCTTCTTCCTCAATATCGTGATCTCCATCTTCCTCCCATGTGATGTCATTATGCGCATCTTCCTCTTGGCTCATATGGTGATCTACATCTTCTTCGCTAGATTCATCAATTGGATCCGGCATTGGTAGTGGCATCTCCATATCCATATCTCGATCTTTAAAAATTTGCTTACTTTGTGGTGTAACTTGGATCACGTACCACCATCTTGGATCAGAATGATCCAGATGAAAAACCACCTATATTGAAGATGGGTGCCAAATGTTGTCAATTATATATATGAAATTATGCTCAAGCACATTTATCAATGGACTTTAAAGACGAAAGCTTCGATTAATTAAATCATTAGTATGCACCTGCTCATAGTGCTCGGGAAGAACAAAAGTATCAGTTTCATCGATCCAATGTTTGGTGGAGTCTATTGCAAAGAGACCGCTACTATCTTTTCTCACTGTCGCATGGGGACCGTTATAAATAGTTCTAAACCATTTTACATCAAGAATGAAAATAGTAAATCGTCTGAAATCAATTTCATAGATGTCGCGTATGGTTCCACAATAATCCAACTGTGAGGAGAGAAGATTGGTATCCGAAGCACTTGCTCGGCTATCTTGTGTGAAGTTAGCCATGACTCCACAATCATACATGACTCTCTTTGAATCGATGCGTTCCACGTGAAAATGTCGTCCATATGACCATAATGCATTGTACTTTTTGTATTGTAAAAGAGCATCATTAAAACAATGAAGATGCATCTATTTTGTAGCATATATTGCCACAAATAATTACTTAATTATGTCAAGAGGTAAAAAACTTACATGCACCATACATCCAGATGATAACTCTCGCTCGCGCTCATTTATTGTCTCTCCATCACGTTCGGCTTTACGTAGAGCCAGTTGTAGCCAATCAAGTGACATGTGAGTAGGGAGAAGAGCTAGATCTCGTGGATATGGTTGTGATCGCTTGTACATTACTCTGAATCTCATCCTTGCATTTATTCTTTCTGCTTTGGCCACTTCATATCTCTCAATCCACTTCTGCATCTCAGGGCTATTGAGGATACAAAACTTATTGAATTTCTCCATTTTCTCTTCGCTCATCTTTCTTTCAATCCCTTTTCCTTGGGGAACCTTGCCAACGATGCGATCATCATCCTTGTTATGCCAAGCTTGCAGCATATCGGGATCCATGGATGCAAGAAACTCTGTGATATATACTAATGACTCTTGCACAAGCCATCCCTCTGCCATGCTTGCTTCCAGTCTTGCTCTCTGTCTTACAAATCCCTTTAAAGTTTTCATAAACCGCTCAAGAAAAACATCCATCGACTATGAACGGTACCTGCTATAGCCACCTCATCAACTATGTGCACAAGCAAGTGGACTTAAGTTGTCATAATGCTCGAGGGAAAGTGCTTCTCAAGCAAGCATATGGCTTCGATGGATGCTAACCATGGACGGGGTGAATCCTTTCGGGCTACGCTCGACATCTTGGTCGACATGGCCCATAGTCATGGTGAATTACAATATCCCACCATGGCTAACAATAAAAAAGGGACACCTCACGCTTGCACTACTTGTGCCAGGAAAGTACAAGGCAAAAAACATGGACGTGTACATGGCACCTTTGATAAAGGAGTTACAAATATTATGGAGAGGAGTGCAGGTCTTTGATATTTCCAGAGCTCCTAGACATACCAATGATATTTTGGTCAGGGGTATCTTGATGTGGACCATGCATGACTACCCAGGATATGGAGAGTGCGCAGGTACGTGGTTGTGTCTTTACATGTACAATGAGGGATTATGCTTTTTTGACTCTCTTTCATATGCATGTCTTGTACTAACACATTCATGCACGCATGCAGGACTTGTTACAAGTGGGTACCATGCTTGTCCTGTTTGTGGACCGGCTCTGAAATCACTTGCACGCTACTCCAAACATATGAGGAAAAATGTTTATGAAGGTCATGCTCGATACGTTCCGCTCGACCATCTCATACGTGGAGGTCAACTTGATCCACCACCATCATATTTGAAGGGGTTAGTTACAAATCAATCATCTCTTGGATCCCATGCATATCTTCAAGAATGTGGGGGCTACTATTTGGGCACACTTGGTTGGTTTCAAGGACTCGAGAGGAGTGCGAGAAGACTTGCATGCTATGAATAGGATGTCTCGTTTGTGGCCCCAAGTGCATGCTTCAAGAAAATTTATCCTCTCGAAAGCAACGTGGATCCTCTCTACGAGGGAAGAGGCAGCGGTCAAGGTAGACATTGCCTCTTTTCAAAGATATCCACCTATTTCACATGTCCATATAAGACATTTTCATAATCAGTCTACAGATTAATCAGCTTAAATTGAAGAAAATACATTCAATGCGATTTGATAGTAAGCATACCTCACAATACCACAGATCTTGAATATAGCATTTCTAACATCTTCTTGTAAGCACCCTTTTATTGTAATTGGGAGGATGAACTATCAAAGCAACAATGAAGTCATGTCAACAATATAACATAATAATAATTACGCTAATACATCATGATTATCGGTACACTAATTCTACTTAGAATACCTGTAAGACCTTGTGCCAATCATGGGACTTGAGCCCACTAAGCTTATTGTCCTTTGAAAATGCTCCTTTCAAGCAATGCATGTACCCCGAGAGTACTTAGCCACAACTTGTATTTCGGATCACGTTCTAGTGGTATGGAGTTTTTGTATCCCAGTTCAAACAAGAGGTCACTGGATATTCCGTTTAAATTCAAAGGATTTTTGAGTTGGTATCAAGAGGATTTGGCATGAAATGGCCTTAAAGTGGTGGGATCCATGTATCAGATGGGATATGGCCATAAGTGAGGTGTTGATATACACAAGAGAGAGAGAGAAGCTCCTCAAGAGTCAGAGTAAGAGGCTGTCGGAAAATCTAATGAATGTCAAGAAATCCCTTAGAGAGGCCGTGGCAAACAAGAATCCTAGGGACGATGTGCTCTCTACTTTAATGATGCAAACCACTGAGTTAGAACTAGTGGAGATGGCTCAGATAAAGAGTAGGTAATCATGGCTTTATGTAGGGGTCTGCCCATCCAAGGTGTTTTTTGAATCCCTTAAAAGAAAGAATCACAAAGAGAGCATTGATAGGGTGACAGATGCACAGGTCAGGATGGTGTTAAACTTCTGGCACATTATGGAGGTGCTTCTTAAGGAATTGAGCATAGTGTGGGTGAAGAGTCAGTATAGAACACCGAATGGAATGCCAAAATAAAGGCGCTCACAGAGGGAATGGATCCTAATATTTCTGAGTATCAAAGGACTATCCTTGGATGTCCTTTCACTGTGCAAGAGTTGGAGGAGGCATTAAATGCTTGATAGGGTGCCTGAACCTGATGGTCTCACGGCGGAATTTTTTAGGCACTTCTAGCAAGAAATAGGTATGGATCTCACCGAAATGGCCAATGTAGCAGTTGACATGATAGGATTTCGATTGCAATCTAGTAAAGGTGGACTTATCGGAATCAGGGGCACATGGTGGCCAAAAGGTTGCTGGACCCTGTCGAAAATAGGGGCACATGAGAGGATCAAAATCCGATTACCTAGTTCTGCATATCCCCTCTTGTCGTACCTTACCTGATAGTGCAATCCCTTTGCATCCCTCAGGCATTCGATAGGCTTTAAGTCAGCATTTTTGCCAGAATCCTGCCTGAACCTTCCACAAAACCCTCCATGTCCCTAGGGGGAGAGGGGCGTTGTCGAAGGATGTCAATACAGGTCTAGCAAAATTGTTCCTAAGAGACAAAATCACATCAAGGTAGGCGACTAAAGGCCTATAACCATGCTGAATTCCTCATATAAAATTATAGCCAAAGTGTTGGCATTGAGGATCAAAGAAGTTTGCACATTCGTAGTTGATCGTGAGCAAATTGGATTTGTTAGGGGATGCGACATATTCGAAAACGTCTTGAATGTGTCGACCGCTCTTGACTATGCGATGGAAATGGGACAAAAAAGCATCCTATTTGGCCTTGATTTTTAACGAGGCCTACAATTGGATTAGAAGGTATTATCTACTGTAGGTTCTTGACAACCTGGGATTTCTATCTGAATTTACTAAGAAGGTAGCCTGCCTATTTGGAAATGGGTCGCAATTCTCTGTCTCAATGGAGGTGCTGTGGGAAGGCTCACCTTGAATCGGTCCGTTCGTCAGGGGTGCTCCCTAGCCCCATTATTATTTGATGCAATTTTTGAAGAAAGAAATCGAGAGATGATAGGTATAGCCCTACCATCATGCTCATCACATACCGATGTTCGCAGATGACACGATTGCTTTCTCTTGGGAGGATCAGTCAAGTGTACAATACCTTATGCGGGTCTTTAATTTTGTGAAGCATCGGGGTCAACGTGTAGCTAGACTAAGATGTATAGGAGTGAGCTATTGACCTAGCCTCTCATAGTATGATAAATTAGTCTCTGATTTCCCCATTTGCATAATTGGATCTGATCTAATTGCAGGATTGGTGGTAGTTGTGGCTTCACGTCTGGGAATCTTGATGAGTTTGTCATTGCAGTCATGAGTGACTCAAAGGCAGTGAGATTCTTGTCTCTTCTATCCTAGAGAACCTCCATTGTTCCCTCTCTTGCACCCCTTAGGGGTAAATCAGGGACATCAATGGTTTTACCTATGCAACAACCATCCCCTCTTTCTCCTTCCGAGGGATCATCACCTGGGTGTCACCATAGTAGGTCTCTTGGGGGGGTCACTCATCATACAATGTTATCCACACAAACCACATAAGTATCACCTATTTCATAGGCTACCAAGTCTCCACATCCACATCCACATCCCAATCCTATCAAATATCCACTTTCTCCAATCATCTTGGTGTACAAATGTCAACAAATGCAATGCAAAGCATGCCAATGAAAGAAAGTGTGTGTCAATCAGCTAAACTGGCAAGGGCACTTGATAGGCTCACGGTTGATGCGAGCCTTGTACAATTAGGGTGAGGTGTTTCTGTTGCATAATCTTCCATGCGCTAGAAGTCTTTACAAGAAGGGGGTGAAAACTTGGGTAGATGTCTAGGACCGTCGAAGTGCCGATTGGAAGTCTGTGGAGATTCGAAAGTGGAGTTCAGACTCAATACTGGTGAGGGGGATCTAATTTGGGTAGTGCTAGAAAGAATCTTGGAGAGTTGGCCTTCCAACTATGTGCTGGTGTAGGATGGCAGAGTGAATCAATGGGTGATTGGCCATTATGCCTTAAGAATATTTCAGCTAAGGTTACTTACCATTGGCTTGTCGTAGGGAGCTCAGCATGTGTAGGGGAGTGGATTGGTGGAAAAAGAGATTGCACGAAATGGAAAAGGTAAGGAAATATTTTTCTTATGGAAAGTCCTCCCCCATGGTTGCCTGTTAGGGCGAGGCTGGCAAAGCACATCGCGATAAACCCAATGTGTCCTATGTGCGGCAAAGCAATTGAGGTTATCCGTCACTTACTGTGGAATTGTATGATCACCAACGAAGCTTGGAGAAGGGTGGAAAGCATGATTTGAAGCATTGGCCTGATGCATAGGTTCTTCTTGGCCTCGCAATGGAGGCTGGTGCTTATAAGTGACTCGCAAGGGCTTCCTCCATGCTGGCAAAATGTTGGCCATATATTTGGGCCGCAATCATGTTGGTCATCTAGGAGGTTCGAAACAAGGTGGTGTTTTAAAGCGAGTTCAACTTTGGTAGGAGGGAATCCATAGTTATTTGACTAGTTAAAGCCAACGTGAGAGACCTAGGTTGGGTCATGAAAGGGAAAGATACGGTGGCATGCGTTAGTTTACTGGAGTTAGGAGTGCATCTAAGGGTTGGGTTTTTTTTTTTTTGGTGCATCATACTGAAATTGAAAGTCCCAATAGCGCCCCCAAGCGAGGTGGCCAAGATAGAATCATGAGCTGGCCCTAGGGCTTGCGGACACATACACACCCATAGGTTAATCCTTTTTGTAAGGTCCTCTTTTGTTGGACTGACCACCCACGTAATATAATTGTTTTTTGTTACGAGGGCGTGATGTGGGTAGGACCTTGGAAAGCTAGGGGTCACGGCCTTGGGATGTGGGTGTGCTAGTTTCCCCCCCTAGGGATTGATGCCTTGCATATGTTTTAATATTTCAACACTACTTATATGTTTTCATGTTTTAGAAGGGGCAGAATTCGTACACTTTCTTTCAAAACTCATAAGACAAAGGAAGGTTCCCTTTCTAAGGCTCATTCAAATCGCATTAAAGATATATAAATTTGAATTTAGTACATAGGAATTTCAATTTAGCACATAACATTTTTCATTTGGCACATAAAACTTTTCATTTATCACATAACCACATGTGTGTGTGGAGGGAGACTTGGCACGCTTCCTCTCCAAAATTTATAAGACCAAAGAATCTTCCCTTCCTTGGATTCATTTGAATTCGCATTCAAGACAAATCAAATTGAATTTAGTAACAATTTTAATTTAGTAAATAACACTTTGCATTTCACACACAGAATTTATAACACCTCTACCTTAGGTTATAACAATTCGAATATAGCATATAGCAATTTGAATATAGCACATAGCAATCAGCTCTTTGCATTCTGCACATAGCACTTTGCTTTTCGCACATAATACTTTGCATTTAGCCCATAATCACACATATGTGTGGGAGGAGATTACCAAGAAATATGCCTTTATTGGGTTTATTTCGACTTGCACATAGCACAAAGCAATTTCAATTTAGCACATAACAATTTGAATTTTCCACATAGCATTTTGCATTTTGTATATAGTACTTTGCATTTAGCACATACCCACACATATACTGTGGGGGGAGGGGAGAGTTGGCACACTTCCTCACCAAAAATTATAGGACCAAGGAACGTGCCCTTCCTTCGGTTCATATCAGTTTGCATTTAGCACATAGCATTTTACATATAGCACGTAGCAATTTGAATTTGGCATATAGCACTTTTCATTTAGGTGAAATGTTAAATTATGTTTTACTATAAAATACATAAAATAGCATTTTCATAATGTATTAAGAAATGTTCTATTGTTCAAGAAATTTATTGATTAATTCTCATGAGGGAAAAAATCTTATGGATTGTTGTTTCCTTTTTTGTATGCTAATATAAAAAACTACTTTTTCTTTTGGATTAAATGATGTTCTCATGTTTGTGAAATTAGTTAAATGTAAATGTAGAAGTACCTATTATATTTATGCTGTCCCAGATCAAAGTCCAATGAACGACTAGCAAATTACGAATTCAATAAAGCTGCAAAATTAATTTGAAGACATTTTACAAAGATAAGAATTCAAAAAGTGTGACCTTGATTTTAAATTTTAGAAATGAGATAACCAATTATTGTATGATATAACTAGATAGCACTTTACATTTTATAAATATCAATATGCTAAAGTCAAAAATATTTTAATACAAAAATGTAATCTTGACTTTAAATTCTAGAAATGAGATGACCAATTTTTGTATTATATAATTAAACAACACTTTGCATTTTGTAAATACCAATTTGCAACCACATATTTTGTTTTTAGAAAATTCAATTTAGCATATTGCAAAAGAAAAATGCAAGTACAACTTAATCATGATAGCATAGATTAATGTTATGAAGAAGTAGATTACCTATTGGACGTGACCAAACAAGAAAAGGAAGCAGTTTTACCCTCACAAAGACCTTTAAGTAGACCTACCTCATTAGGTTGAGGCCACAATCTTTCTTGGTTAATGCAACAATAAGTAAAGGGACAGGGCAAATTGAATAATGGACAAATTCAAGGAAGAAACATGTATTAAGTTGGAGGATTGTCTTTCTTATTTTCACTACATCATATTGTCTACCTCATTAGCATGGATATTCGTTAGCACATGCTCTACCGATGGCATTATGACATAGTTTCTATTCATGGAGACAAAGTAGCATCTCATATCAGCGATCAGACCAATATGACTCAAAGCAATGAGAATAGAGATGGTGGTCATATTTTTTGGCTTGAATCCTTTAACCTCATTTGACCAAATTGCAATGCTGTTCACAGTTGGAGCGTAAGTTTCCAAACCTCCTGCTAGTACAAGTAAACTTGCATGGCTACTCTAGGCAAAGTGAGAGAGAGAAGTGACTCCACATGATGGTGCCTACAGCAATCCCTGTGTACGATTCACTATGCATGGCCAGGTCACTGTAAAAGCTATCCAACTACTCCTGTAGGTCGTAATGTTGGCACTGGAGTAACTGAGACTACACTGTAACTATGATTCTTTGCAAGGATACTTGCCCTTGATGGAATAATCGAAGGCTCCACCTATCTTGTGCTTGGCAAAATCTTGGTTGCTGAAACATTCCTCTAATAACGCACCCTAACCAAAACGTCTAGAGCTAGGTACTACCCAATGAATATCCAAACACCTCTACTTCTTCGTACACTCCACTACTCCAGCTCATACCCCAGGAGAAGATAGCCTGAAGCATGAAAATATCCAACGTTTTGCCCAGAAGATCCTAGTGTAATATGCGCATAAGAATGAGTATCTAAAGTACTCAAAATGTATATCCTCACCTGGAGGAGGACTGGTCACATACAGCAATGATGGCATTCTAGGAGACTGCATTTCTTTCTAGCATTTCCGCAAACACTGCCCTATCATCATGTAGGCTTGTACACTTGCCATACATATTGAGAAGGGTTGTGCCAACAACATCCAATTCCCATCCATTGCTAGAAACAGTGGCATGGATCACTTGACCTTCTGCCAGCGCTGCCATGGCAGCACACACATCCATAATGCCCTGGAATACTGGATAGTTTGGTCATTGTCCCAACTGACCAAACTATGATAGGCATTGGGCAAACTATCCATCATCCATAACGCATAAATAATGCCCTAGGATGTGATCTCCTGGAATGCTATTATCAGAGCTCTATGTTTGCACTTGACCAAACATTTGCAAGGCTTTCTTGCCATGCCCATTCTAAGCACATGCAACAATACCAACACTCTAGGAGACTACATCCCACTCTGGCATCTATGTAAACACTGCCCTTGCATCATCTAGACTCTGACACCTGCAATAAATATTGACAAGAGCAGACCCACAACTACATCCTAGCATAGATAGTACTCTAGAGACCACATCTAGGGAGCTTCCCATTACAGCATCAGATTCAAATCTCATTGCTATGATCTGGAAATGTTCCAGCCTACTCTTGTGGATTGGATCTCATGTACTCATAAAATAATAACTCTGCTTGGAATTATGTCCGAGTGCTATATCATGTCAAAAAGTTCAGTAGTAACTACAGCCTTTCCAGTTTACCCATATTCAGTAATTAAAGCATTCCATGCAACTGCATCTTGACTCGCTAGCAACAACAACATCAAAGACTGACACACGCATTCAACATGCAGCTGCAAGCTCAAAGACTTCAGTCTGCATTTGTTTAAATAAGTTGCAGGGCCTCCTTGCCCTACCCATTCTGCATCATGTGAGCTTTGGACAAACTAGCTAGCTATTTTCTTTCCATCACACCACAGGGACAAATTGCATTTGATGAATATTGTGACTACATCTATCATCTTATCATCAAAGATATTTTTCTTACAGAATGCAGGCATGCTACGTGGTGAATGGTTGAATGGATGCCACATGGGCAGAATATAGATATCCTTATTAAATTGAATTTAGGGCAGCCTCAAGGGCCACCCTGTTAGTATCATGGTCTAGCAATAGACCTTGTTGAGGGCACGGCACACAAGCTAGCGCAATACCCAGCCAAAATGGGGCCAATAGAGGGGAATTTACAGGCTTCAATGGTAGGCTTCTTGGTTTGTTCTAGGTTGTCAAGGGAAGTCTGCAAAGATGGTCTGCAATAAGGTTGTCAGGGCAGGTTACACCAAATCATCCAGAAGGATGCAGGAGGTGGGGCTTGACTGCCTTGCCAGAATGCAATCAACAAATTGTGCATTATAGTAGTAATTGCACACCACAACCCCATATCTGGATTTGACAATTTGTCAAACACATTGCATGCCTATTCAAGGCTTCCACATTTCACATGCATGTCAACAAGATTGTTGCCAACTAGTAGATCTGATTTCCGCCCCCACTATTGATCTTTTCATGGATCCAAAATCCCTGCCCTAAAGCTCCAATCCTGCATACTTTAAGAACACACAAAAAAGTCACTCTATCTGGCCTAATGCCATCCAGTGCAAGAAGAACATGCCCATGCTAAGAATATCCTGCATTCATTGCACGCCTTGTCACTACATAAACTATCTCAAACTTCATGTCCTTCGTCGAGAGTCCACATTTGGCATACATGTCAATAAGACTACTCCTATGGCCATATCTATTTCAATTCCAGTTGTGCCAATCTAGTGATGCATCAACCTACCCATCGCTATGGCTCATACACTACCACATGCCTTTGAGCCACTCAGGATAGTAGCTTTGCTAGGCTTTGATACCCTCATCCTGCAATTTTCACAAAAAGTTCCAGAGCACTAGCAGCATCTCCTTGCTGTGCATATCCAGATATCATTGCACCCCATGATACCACATCTCTATCTGGCAACATGTCAAATAATTCGTGTGCCATCTCTAGCTTCAACATTTAGCATACATGTCAATGATGGTGCTTCCAACCCCCATATCCAGTTCAAGTCCACTTTGAAGAACCTACTCATGTTTTAGCTTGCCATGCCCAATGGCTCGTATATTTACACATGCTTTCAAGATGCTAAAGAATACTACTTTTTCTGGCATGATACCTTCTTCCTGCATTTTTGCAAAATGCTCTAATGCCAGAAGACCATATCCTGATATAATTGCACCCCACGACACCACATTTCGATTTGTTAGTCTCTCAAACACATTCCAATCCTCATTCAGGTTTCCCAATTTGGCATACATGTGATTTGTAATGTTGCTGATGGCAATATCTAAGACAAACCCACTTTTAGTTATTTGGACATGTATATCTTATGGCTGCAATGCTGCCACATGCTTTTAATATGCACAAAAAACATAATTTTGTCTACCTTTAAGCCCTCCTGCTGCATTTGTCAAAAAGTTGCAGAGCATTAAAACCATGCCCATATTTTTCATACCCTGCAATCATTACAGCCCATGAAACCATATCTCAATTGGGCAACAATTGGTCAAAGAGTTCATGTGCTTCATCTAGATTTCCACATTCGGCATACATGCTATTTGCAAGGATAACATCTGACTTGAGACAACTACTAAATATTCGATGATGTATAAGCCTGCCTTACTTTAAGGCTCCTACGTCATTACATGCTTTCAAAACATTCATTACGTGCATGGCATTATGCAAAGCTTCTTGGGAGGTGAAGAGGATAAATGCCACCCCTTTACTCTATAGGGTTTTTCTATCCTTCATCATAGTAACTTTCCCAAATTCTGCCAAAGGTACTGAAAATGTGATGGAGGTCACTATTGGTGAGGGAGAAATTGAAGTTACTCACATAAAAGCTGGATTTGGAGGGGACAGAGCCACCACCACTATCTCTGTCTCTGTCTCTCCTCTATCTCAACTATTGAGTTGTCCAAAGAGTAGTTCTCTGTCTTTGTCTTCATTTCTTCTCTATCTCAAATTGAGGTATTGTCCAAAGAGCAGCAGGCTGAATGTAGTCATCATCCAAGAGGAGGCCTCAAGTTCAAGTGAGTTGCAACTGCCACTATTGGTGGGGAAGAAATCGAAGGTACTCGCTCACATAAACTCTGGATAAGGAGGGGACGGAGCCTCCGCTACTGTCTTTGTCTCTATCTCTATTTCTGTCTCTCCTCTATCTCAACTATTGAGGTGCCCAAAGAGCAGATCTCTGTCTCTGTCTTTGTTTCTCCTCTATCTCAGCTATTGAGGTGTTGTCCAAAGAGCAGTTGGCTGAATGTGGCCATCATCCCAGAGGAGGCCTCAAGTTCAAGTGAGTTGCAAAGAGCAGTTGGCTGAATGTGGCCATCATCCCAGAGGAGGCCTCAAGTTCAAGCTATTGAGGTGTTGTCCAAAGAGCAGTTGGCTGAATGTGGCCATCATCCCAGAGGAGGCCTCAAGTTCAAGTGAGTTGCAACTTAAACAATGATTTGAGTTACAGAGCACAAGCGACAGGGCTGATCTTGAGGAATTTCTTCGTCTGAAAAAGCCAACTACTACTTACTCCAAAGAAAGCAATTAAGAGAAACACATAAACGAGAATTTTTCCCAAATGACAATGAGGATAAACCTAGTTGGATGCTTGTTGCATGGTTGCAGTGTCCATAGGTGGAGCCTAGCAGCCATAGACGAGGTGAAAATTCATTTCCCTATCATTTATCCCACCTTGAAAGTTTGAGCTCACCTCAATGTACCTGACATTTGGTTGCTTCTTTGTAGAGATGCTCATCACGAATAGAAATTATGGACAAGAGGGACTCACCCCATGCAAAAGCAAGCCTTCACCTCCTCCAAATTATTATTGGGTCAGAGCTCAGATGGAGTATTTTTACCATATTTGTGAGACGAGTAGGGAGTTCAACATGCTCCAACACCTAGACCAATTAATCCTTAGATTTAGCACTGAAAATATGATGGAGGTCACTATTGGTGAGGGAGAAATTGAAGTTACTCACATAAAAGCTAGAGGGGACAGAGCCACCGCCATTGTCTCTGTCTCTGTCTCTCCTCTATCTCAACTATTGAGGTGTCCAAAGAGCAATTCTCTGTCTTTGTCTTTGTTTCTCCTCTACCTCAGCTACCGAGGTATTGTCCAAAGAGCAGCTGGCTGAATGTGGCCATCATCGCAGAGGAGGGCTCAAGTTCAAGTGATTTGCAATTGTCACTTGGTGAGGGAGAAATCGAAGTTACTCACATAAACTCTGGATTTGAGGGGGAGCATCGCTTATGCATATTGTGCAACTGTCAGGAGGTTGAGTCGTAGGAGCATTTTATTTTCATGTGCCCAGTGTACTACGAGATCCAAGGTCGCTACCACTGCCTCTTCAGAGACGGTCAGCTCCGGGCTCCTTTCCAAATTCCTCGCCTACCCAGTTAAGAGATGCCTTGTGGCCTTCATTCACGAGGGGGTCCAACACAGAGAGTACTTACTCAGGCGATGGGGCTTGGCCACATCATCAGACACCTCTCAGAGCAGGATCACAGAGTTCTTCCCATCGAGTGACATTGATCGTCCAGCCTCTAGCTGCAGACAAGAAGGGAGTTCAACATGTTCCAAAACTTGGACTAGTTAATCCTTTAGATTTAGCATCGAAAATACGATGGAGGTCACTATTTGTGAGGGAGAAATTGAAGCTACTCACATAAAAGCTGGATTTGGAGGGGGCAGAGCCACCACCATTGTCTCTGGCTCTGTCTTTCACCTATCTCAGCTATTGAGGTGTCCAAAGAGCAGGTCTCTGTCTCTGTCTTCATTTCTCCTCTATCTCAGCTATACAGGTATTGTCCAAAGAGCAGAATGTGGCCATCATCCTAGAGGAGGCCTCAAGTTCAGCCTCAAGTTCAAGTGAGTTGCAACTGTCACTATTGGTGAGGGAGAAATCGAAGTTACTCACATAAACTTTGGATTTGGAGGGGACAAAGACGCCGCTATTGTCTTTGTCTCTATTTGTGTCTCTATCTCTCCTCTATCTCAACTATTAAGGTGTCCAAAGAGCAGTTCTTTGTCTCTATCTTTGTTTCTCCTCCATCTCAGCTATTGAGGTGTTGTCCAAACAGCAGTTGGATGAATGTGGCCATCATCCCAGAGGAGGCCTCAAGTTCAAGTGAGTTGCAACTTCAACAATCATTTGAGTTACACAGCACAAGCGACAGGGCTGATCTTGAGGAATTTCTTCCTCTGAAGAAGCCAACTACTCCTTCCTCCAAAGAAAGCAATGAAGAGGAACACACAGAGAATAGAATTTGCCGATATGACAATGAGGATAAACCTAGTTGGATGCTTGTTGCATGGTCGTAGTGTCCACAGGCGGAGCCTAGCAGCCATAGACAAGAGGTAAAATCCCTTTCCCTATCATTTATTCCACCTTGAAAGTCTACCAAACATTAATAGTAATTATGGACAGGGGGACTCTCAGCCCATGCAAGAGCAAGCCTTGACCTCCTCCAAATTATTATTGCATTAGAGATCAGATGGAGTATTTTTACAATTTATGTGAGACAAGTAGGGAGTTCAACATGCTCCAAAACTTAAACCAGTTAATCCTTCACATTTAGCACTTTCTTGCAGAGATCTAGAGGTCAGCCCATTTGCCTGTGAGGACTCGTCACCACCCAACCCGATCAAACTAAAAGCAAGGGCAGCCAACACAGCTAGACTAATAGCAGGGGCAGATGTGCAACAAGCCAAGGAACTCATTGTCTAGGGGAATGGAGTAGTACAAGATTGTCTAGGGGAAGGAGCTCGTTGTCCAAGGGAATGGAGTAGTAGAGGATTGTGCAAGGGAAGGAGCTCGTTGTCCAAGGTAATGGAGTAGTAGAGGATTGTTTAAACCTCTGTCAGCCAGCAAGAAAAGCAAGGAGGTGTTGTTCCTTTGAGGTAACATCGTAACTTTGTCAGGCTTTGCAACAGCCTTTATTTTCAATGGTTGGCATCGCCACTGTTTTGAAAGGCGTTTCAAGATCATCGTCATCACCTCACACTCACATGTAGATGTTGCTACCTCAATGATCTACTCAATGCTTCAAAAATCCGCCTACTTATTCATGCGTTAGCGGTGGTGTTGAGGTGTCCATGACACTACCAACCCTCGTTTTTCTGCTCGTGATCGGAATTTGCCTGGCAACACAGTTGATTTGTCTTCGGCAACTGATCCACAGATGGAACTCGGTAATGGAGAGCATATATAATGGAAAAACCATGTTGGGATTCATAGAGAAAAGGATGAATTGCAAACTAGTTGAATGGCAGGCATGCAATTAGTTGAGACAAGGGAAGAATGGTATTGTGGGGAGAGAAAAGGTAGAGGGGCAGGTTCTTCTACACATGAGATCCTCATTCCTACTCTATAGATTCGTTGGGATCTCAAACGCTTTGAGTGCCAAAGAAGCAGAGGGGAGCCATCAGGCAGGAGGAGCTAGGAAAGAAGGAATATAGATGGAAGGAGAGGTAGAGAAATGGGACAGGTGTGGTGAGGGAACTTTGAATAACAGGAAAAAGGAGACAATTTTGACAGTTTCGTGCCGTTCGAGGTGAAGGTTTTCATTTAATATTTATATTTCCTATTGATAAAACCATGACACGTGGCTCAACGAGAAGCAAGTATTTCATTTCATGGCACAATGCTACCTGCCTAACTAGGTGGACGTAGATGAGACATGGGCTGGAAAAATAAAAAGAAAGAGAAGGCGTGCATAAAAGGTCTGTGTACGGATCAGTATGGTGGTTGCACGATGCAATTGATAGCTGCGTACGGACCAGTACGGTAAATGCACAGGGAAATTAATGGCCACGTACAGAACACAAACGGCTGTATACAGCGCAGGTGTGTGGATCTGAGCGGCTAGTGTACGAAACAATTAATGCCTGTGAACGGGAAGTACGATTGTGTACGGCTGAACGGTGCCTTTGGGTCATTTGTACGGGCTGCTGCTGAAGGACTGTACGGACTGTAATTGCAGGTTTGCGGGCTGGTGCATAGGCCTTAGCAGATGCCGTCTTGCTGTCAGAGATCGATTGATTGCGTACGTTGGCATTGCTCCTTGCCTGGAGAAGGTTTATGCATGCAGGGTGTGTATTGGCTCATGAATGAGCTTGGATGAGCTCCAGGCTGGAGAAGAGAATCACACATGCTTTATTGTGCTTGCTATTTTGTTAAGGACTGTTTTGGAGTAGCCTAGTTGATAGGGCAGTCTACATGGGATGCTTGCAATTCAAGATTTGATCTCAGAAGTTATGGGTAGTTCACTTATGCTTTCACCCAATGCTTTGGTATTCCAGTAAGCCACAAGGCACCAAGGGCAGTGTGGGAACTTGTTCATTCCCCTATGGGTTGTCAGAGAACAAATTCCAAGCCACACACTGGTGTATGATCAGAGATGGATACTCATTGTCATTGGGGTGTGCAGAACCCAACAAGGTCATTGCCTGGGTTATTGATGCCTACTGAGAGTGGGAAGAGCACTGAGGGTTCGAATTCATTGTGTATCCTATTTGTTGGCTTTGGCAAGTAACATGTTTCATGTGGGAATATGTTTTTTTTTTGTTTCTCTAGGAGATGGGTCACACGCAGACAAGGCAGACGGTACATCTTTGGTACAGCCTCATGGTATAGCCTCGTGGCTGAGTAGGCAGGGGTCGCGAATCCATGCTTGGAATGGGAAGTATCCCTGAAACTCCGAGAGGGATGGAATAGGTGTGACTGCCATAGTATTTCCTGTGTTGTTATGGCGATTCTCTTATGGGAACCAAGTTGATGTATCAGGATATGTGCGACCCATAGGGTGAGAGACTATTGGTCAGTCCTGGACAGTGCAGAAAGCTCCTATATCCTTTTCCTTTTCTGCTTTGAGCAGATAGTTGGCTAATTAGGCGCTAGTGACAGTTATGGGGAACTGTGTGGCCAAGTGTGGTCACTAGTGACAGTTCCGAGCCGTGTGCAAGATTCCTAGATTAGGGATGGAGACCTACTGCCAGGAGTGGTGAGAGCAGTGAACAATAAAGGCTGACCGCGATCTACGTGAAGTGGCGAGAAAGCGAAGCGTACGTAGATTCAAGCAGTAAAAAATCTCACTCCTAAGACGAAAACAGTCCAGGGTATGATGAGCGAATGAGGGAGGATAGCCTTCTACTCTGTTGCAAACAAGACAAAGAGCATCGACGTAGTAGAGCTGCTTCCCATGTAAGGGATGCTGTCACTGATTGGCCCTTTGAAATGATCGCCAGCAACGTGCATGGTTAAAAAATGCTCGCAAACGCCACTTGTTGGCATCGAGGCAACGATTGTCTCGAGGCAGCATTCCCACGCGTGCATCCCGATGCACTCTGTGCCACCTTGCCGGTTCACACGCTCCATGGTGTGAGCACCAGATCGGGCCATAGGGATCGGTTTGAACACGTGGGTGCCCCCAGTGTGGAGTCAGCACACATGTGCTTGTACGCCTCACCCAACTATCTTGCGCTTAGTGTCCATCTTCTCTACTCTGCCCTGCCAGCCACTTGTCCACTCTGCTCTGCCCTTACCCTGCCCACCACGTGTCCATGTTGCTCTGCTCTAAGCCCCCTTGGCTCTGCTCTTCTCTACCCACATGTTAACATGCTCGAGCACCCATCTCTGCAATTTGCAAGCTCAAGAAAGTAGTCCCTTCGAATAAGGAATTGATGCGTTGCATGAAAAGGCAAAGAAGCAAATCATAACATTAATGAAGTGTTTATTTCGGTTCTTACATTATATTCCACTAGAAAGGTATCCATACTTAGTGTATCATTGTTACATGGGATGCCAAACATGCCTTTTGCTAATGATTATGCTTCTCACGTAAATGCCTAGAGAGTTTCTGACGGCACTTAGGAATTATTCTAGAGAGCAAGTGGTTACAAAAATGCCATCTAGTCCATTTTTTTCAATTAGGATCAATGAAAGCACAGATCATAATTGGAGAAACATCTAATTCTTTATGTCACATATTTGAAAGATAATAACTAGGTTACAAAATTTGCACATCTATTGTTCCTCACTAGCAGTGACATTGAGATTGTCTTTCAGGTAGTGGCAAATTTCCTTGGGAAGGTGCAGCTTGACATAAAGAGAATGATAGTTATTGCTATTTATAGTGCAAGTATAATGAGAGTAAATATTGGAGTTGTCACTGACTTTCAACGTATACTTCCTAGAATGTTGGCCACATATTGCATTAATCACACATGAAGCTCTTGCTATAAGAGATGCAACCAATCAAATTTGGCAAATGGAGGTGGTTAATAAGCTAGCTGCAAGTGGTTGCACCGGCGCGGCCTGTTCTAGCATACAAAAATTAGTTTTATGGCTCTTTTGAAAAGTTGGAGGAAGCATGAGAAGCTCAGAAAAGGCACTTGGAAAGGCATACATTTTTTACCTAGAACGGCCATGTCAACAGGGCTTGTTCTAGGTTAAAAAAGATGCCTTTCCAAGTGCCTTTTGTGAGTGCATCTTAGTCTTGTAGCAGATCATTAAAAAGGAATTTTTAAATTCTAGAAGATGCAACGCTGCCAGTGCGGCCAGTGCGGCCTGTTCTAGCATAAAACTTTGATAGCCTATATCTTTTAATTGGAAAATCCAAATGAGGTCATGTAGCATATTAGATCAAATGGAAAGATAGGATTAACACATCTATCGTCTTTGTCTCAACATTTAGTAAGGTTACTTACATAAAAATAAGCATTTTATGAAGCTATGGCTATACCAATTTTAGAGCTTGATCGCCCATTTTAGGCTATTGTTTTTCAACGGTGCAATTAGTAGGATAGCCCAATTAGGCACACCTTTTCAAAGGGGGGCCTTTGAAAAAATTTGCATTTTGAAGTGCATGTAATAGTGTTGATGAAGTCTTTTTTAGTCTTCAAGCATAGCAACAAGCATAGAAAACCAAATGAAAATTTTAATGCTAGAACAAGCCGTGCCGATGTGAGGCATGTTCTAGATTCATTTGGTTTTATATGCTAGAGGTTTAATTTGGACAAAGGTACACTCCATAGGCACAAAGAACTATTAAAATTTCAAACTTAGAATAGGACGTGCCGACACGGGCTGTTCCAAGTTAAAAAAATTAACAGTTCTTTCTGCCTATGCGTGTATAACCAGTTGATGAATTGAGCCTCTAACAAAGGCAAAGAGATGAAAATTTTAATAAAACTACTATCTTCACACGGGCATGGGGGCTTCAAGGCTGTAGTCAGTGGTGGCTACTGGGGAGAAGACATTGTGACTCTTGATGAGGTTAGGAAGAGCCAGAGGAAAGGCTTATGAGGATGGAGAGGATGAGATAGAGGGAGAGAGGATGAGATAAAGATAGAGAGCTCGGGGTGAGAGCAACAACAATGGTAGAGTGTGAGCTCCTGTAGGAAAAAGGGCATTAGCAGAGCGTAGAGTAGCAGCTTTAGGCGAGTGTTAGAGCTGTAACAAGGAAGTTAAGAGTGGAGAGTTAGAGATTAGAGAGGGTAAGGGATGAGATATCCCTGTGCGGATGGGTGAGAGAGATGACATATGCAACATTACTGTGCCTTTGATCCTAGGGGGGTCTTAATTCGATCCAACTTGGATCCCCAATTAGAAGAGTTACTCATGATGTGCTGTAATAAGGGCACCCACATATCTCAACCAATGGAGATCCATATTACCTTTTCATACCCCTTAGCCATCCTCTGCTACCCTCAAGATATTGATCATGTTTAGAGGAACTATAGCCGTAGGCACCTTAGATTCATAAGTCACCATTTTCATCCATGTCTTCTTGATAGCGTATGGTCACGAGGACATGCATCTAATTGTGTGACAACAACTCAGGTCCTGGTAGTAGAGCACACCAGAGTTCATCCCGATCCTCTCTAGCCTCCTTTTCATTCCATGCTTGGAACACATTTACGAAAGCATTCCTTTGTGTAATATCAAACTCGTGGGTGTGAATAAATTGTTGATCATTGGTTGGGCTTTCCATTTCTAAAGGTCGACCCTCATGATTTATTAGGTAGACCTTTCATGTGTACTATAGGATTAGTCCATGAATGGAGTTCAATAGGATAAATTTATGTAATGACGAGTAGGTCACGAGGGCCGACCTTCAAACATGGAAAGCCCACACCCTATGTCTGGGAACCTACTTGCAACTAAGTCGAGGACCACTCAACGGACCACCTTAGTAAATGTGTTCCAAGCATGCAATGAAAAATCCTGGGTCACCAACTCTTGTTGGCCCAAGCCCTCAAAACACGCCCTGTGACATCTCACAACAAATGGAGGCATTTCTAGCAAGCATTAAAGGCAAAGCCCTGCTGGCACAACAAGTCGTGTCCTTAGGCATGGATCAATCTAAATGAAGCTTTGGGCACAGTGCATCTCCTATCTATATCTCTCCAATGGAATATCAGGAACTCTTAGAAAAGGCACCCGAGAGAGCCAACATCATGGATGATCGCATTATGGATTCCTTAGTGCAAAGCACACAGACTGCATGGAATATCTACATGTGATGCCAAGAAAATCTAACGGAAACTTCCATCGACCTTGCCCTCATGAAACTCAAAGCCAATGATTTGGCACAAGAACTACCACAAGGTCATGACTTTCCAATTGGTTGGGAAAATTTTGCAACAAATGGTGTAAGCAAAATGCACTACAATGCTAGCATTAAGGGAGTAAATCCCTGGGATGCCAACTGTGTGAGAGAGTAAGAGAGAGTGAGAGTAGGAGTAAGAGATAGAGTGAGAGAGTAAGAAAGAAATAGAGTGTCGGTCTCTCTCTCTCTCTCTCTCTCTTTGCAATTAGCACTTATGATTTTGCATTTGTGCAGCTTGTAGGAGGAGACTCTTCACTGTGCATTTGCAATGGATAAATCATGTAATGTTAGTCTTGTAGTGGGCATCTAGAGTTCGATGAGGTGGACTTACATCATGCTCAAATGACTTTCTACACTAATGGGCACAGATAGCACTCGATTCAGTTTGGCGGGTTTTGCTTACCTATAGTAAGACTCGTAACAATTGGATATATTGCAGTTTTATCTTTACCAACTTTCATATTGTAGTCAATACACAAGTCTTTTTAGAGGAACTTTGAGTACATTTCTTGCATCATGTGTACAACTAGCAACCTCAATCTAGAGGCATCTGTTAACCTAGACAACTCTAATTACAGTATATGGAAGTATCGAATAGAGACCATACTTGTACTTCAAGACAAGTGAGACTATGTAAATGGTTATGTACCTAGACCTCTAATGGCCCTGTAGCAGTTCTAGCCATTGTTTGAGCACAAGTAGAATGGGACAAGAGAGACAAGTATGCACATCATTAGATCAAGAAGAATGTGCAGGATCTCATGCTTGGACAATTGAACACGGTCACGAGATCAATGAAAGCATTGGATATGCTTTTGACTCTTCGTGAGTCCAAGAACAATTTCATAACTCTAACAATCAGAAACCAGCTCTTTGATTCTATCTCTTTAAGTGTTGGAGCTTGACTTTAAAGGCAATACTTTGGACTAGGTTTTGATATTCCTCACATAGTCCATCGAGATTGAACCATCTATATGGGCTTCATAGTCTCTCCTATTGTTGCAAGTTGACTGTTGTAATCCTTAACCTTGAGTACATAAGTATGGCTAGATTCATTGCTATTACAAAAACTCTAATAATTAGGTTTTTGATATCAAAAACTTTGGAAGTGTTCTTGGAACCATAAATAGCTAAGAACAAATCCCATGCTTCTTTTGATGTCTTGACCATGTTGAGTTGTCCAAGCATGTTATGCATACTCGTCTTTCTTGTCTTATTCTGCCTGTGCAGGGGCAATGACAAGATTTGATGTGGGGTTGTTAGGTGGTGTAGTTATAGACCCATCTACATACTCCCACTTGTCTTGAAGTACAAGCATGGTCTCTATTTGATAGTTCCATGTAGTATAGCTGGAGTTGTCTACCTTAGCAGATGCCTTCACATTGAGGTTGTTAGTGGTAGTCATGATGCAAAAAAGGTACTAAAAGCTCCTTTAAAAAATATTTTTTGTACCAACCACAATTTGTAGTGCTAGTGAAGATAGAACTACAATATAATTCAATCTATTACAAGCCTTGATGTGGTAATAGATGCCAGAAATAGTCTGAAAGGCTTTACAAGGTTCAAAGTGTACACAAAAGCCAAAAAAGAGCCATTAATACTTTACAATCGAGGCATGTGAAGTGCAAAATGAGTAAAGTGCAATCTATCCATTGATACAAATGCCAATGCCTCTGAAATTACCAACTCGTATTATAATATATAACATCACTATGTTTCTCTCATCCACCCCCTACTCTGCTACTTTTCTCCACAAACCCTTCCCTAGCTCTTTTCCACCTCTGCTCTACTTTGCTCCACGCTCACTACTCCAACTCTTGTCACTCATCTGCTCCCTTGATCATCTATTGCTCACCCACTCATCTTCACCATGACTACTACCACCCCTCGATGTGCTGTGATCCCAATGTTATCCACCTTCTCATATAAGGTGATTGCGTTGCACTCACCTAGAGTAGAAATGTTGGCACTAGTGGACACCCTTCGTTCCCATGGTCGAGTCCCCTCATATCTGAATGTCACCACCTTAGATGGCATGCTCAACCTCTGGCCTCTTTATGGTTGTGCTGTATGGGTTCTCCCTAGACGTCGATGAATGCCTCAGGATTTTCACACCAGAGTACTCTCAACTTGTTGGAGGGGCCATAATTTGAGTCCTAGAAATGTGCATAGTCTTCGGCCTCTCCATCGTCTCCTCCATTGGCTCCCTTAAAATTTTAATGCAACAAGTTGGGCTGGCGGCAATATTGAGTTGTACAAATTTCATCTTGCTTACTAAGGCTCATAACCACTCAAAAATGGTTGGATGTAATCTTTTGGCCTCTTGATCTGTAGAGGAATGGGAATCAATGGATGAAATCCACTGGTCGAAAGCCTCTCTAGGGGAAGACATGAGTGCACGAGGATGCTCGGGAAGACAAAGGCTCTCAGGGATCTTTTGGCTTGTTGGATGTAATGTTTTGGTCTCTAAGGCTCTCAACACTTTTTGAGTTTTTATTACATTTATGTGATTCTTTTTTGTTCAATTTAAGGCTCTTACTATGCATTGTTGTTAACTTTTATATTTGAATGGTTATGGTTGCTAGATGTAATCTTTTAGGCTTTAAAGCTCTCAGCAATTGCTGAGGTTTTATAAATGTAAGATCCTCTATTCAATTTTTGCTCAGTATATGTTGTTAATTTTTATATAACATGTGATTGTATATGTAGATGTACATTGTAATCTCTTTTCCTCAAGTTTCACTCGATGAATTGTAATTGATTATCTAGATGGCACCGCCGGGCCTTCAGTCACCACGGTGGCTCGGAATTTTTTTTCCCTCATTTAGGATTTACTGCAAAAGGACTAAAACACTAGTAAAGTAGGACTACAATTTCCTTGTGGTTTAGGACAAAAATAGTGCTAAAATAGCTCCAACAACCCACCATTGTGGTTGCATGGAGATACATCTAGAAAAATACAATTAAACTTTTGGAAAATGCAATTGATGATATGGCCCTTGAGGGGTCCCCTCTAGGGGGGCAAGGCCCATATCATCATGCCTTATAAAATATCCAAGATGCCACTAGATAGATATGGCATGTCGATATGGCCCTTGCACCTTTGCTCTAAATCGCGTTTTCAAGCAAATGTTTGGGTGGATTATTTCTTTGTTATGTTTGGATTTATGTTTAGGAGAAGACAACAATAGAGTATGGTAAGAACAAAAGCAACAGCCAGGAAGAAATGCAAGGGACCTAACATTACAGTGGCTGCCACAGCTCCATCAAGATCAAAATCCTCAAAGAAGGGGAAGCCTGTGCATATGCTATCAAGGAACAAGAAGAAAAGAGTGAGCCAAGGTAGATCTATCTTGATGGAGATTAGGAAGGCTTAAAAAGCCATTGGGTATGTAGTACTCATGGCACATTCCAAAGGTTTGTGAGGGCAATATGCATCAACTGGAACGTGGACTTTAGATGGCAAAGGACTGCATAGCTTGCTCTCCAAGAAGTTGCTGAAGAGTGGCTTATAGAGTTTTTCCAAGACACAATGCTGGTAGTGGCACCACACAGGGTGACTATAATGAAAAAAGATATCCAAACACTTATAAGGGTCAGGTATAGATATGAAAAGATCCTTAATGCAGAGGATTGGGATGATCTTAAAATGAGAGATATCTTGTTGATACCTCTAGCCAAGAAACCTAAAGTAGATGCAGTAAAGATAATAGAGGTCGCTCACCAACATGAGACCAGAGGCAAGGTTGCATATGAAGAGTCCCTCAGGGAGCGAGTTAAAGAAATAGTGTCTATCTTGGAATCCCATACATTACTGAGGCAGTTGCAAATTCAGCAGAATCTACTGCAACTTGGACCAAGGATCATAATCCCTATAAAGACTGTGAATGATGATATGAGCTAGGATTTGACATAGGATTGCATAAGTGCTTTAGCACAGAAAGAAAACTATATCACTTGCACAATCATGCTTGCAACTCTATAGTAAGTATATCTTTCAAGGTCAATTGTGTTTATGTATTTGTAGCAGTCACTTTTTCATAGGCTAAGTGAAGTGGTTTCTTGTAGTTTTTTAAAGAGTCAGATCCACTAGAGCCTTTAGCACATTGTATATATAGTTGATCTTGCTATTTCATTCAAGTTGAAGGATAACAAGACATCAACAAAAAGCATTTCCAAGTGGTTCCATTTTTGCAATCTCGATGTGGTTGATATGCTTCTCCTCCCATATTGTTCAGAGTATGTTCCCTGACCTTTTCCAGTAATACCCTCTATTGACAAAATCTTGATATGTTCAAATTGTATTGACACCTTGGTCTAATCCCCTCATGTTTATTGTTTTTCTTGGAGCGATCACTAAAGTTTCGTGCATATAGAAATACAACAAAATTTATGCTATACCTTCAACTCCTTAAAAGGCACCCACCAAGATTTAGAATTGTAAGTCAGTCTTCCACATACTTTTGCCATAGAACGTGTTTTCTATGTTTTCTCCTAAAAAGTCAGCTATATCACTTTTACATGTAGAAGTATGAATTTTATATTTTGTTGCCCAATTTAATTTAACAATATGCATTCCCTCGACCTTTATTCCCATTGCAGTTTCCTGAAAAGACTAATGGATGCACTAGACCTCTTAATCCAAATTTAAAGATGTTGGATTCAACTCAACCAATGCTATTGCAGGTATAGTAATCATAGTCACTTATCTGTATCTCTCTCTCTTATTTTGGCACTCTTCATAGTGCAATATACATCTTAGCACTCTATTTTGATAAAACAAATACCACAATAGGAGGATCCTTTCTCTTGTGGATGGAGGACTCTAATAATTGAAAAATATATGATGGACACATACTTTTAAGAGATACAACCTGAATTTGTGAGCACCTTTATTGCATACTATTTAAGAAGTTCTAAATTCAATGCATTGGTATAAAATATATTGAAAAAATACTTTGTTTTTATTTGCAAATGAAAGAGGATAGTTTTGGATTTGAATATGTAAATAGCCTCAGAGCGAAGACAATTTTTAAGCTATTAAAGGTCTCTTCCCCTTCTCTAGCACCAACCGAACATTCCATACAGGAGAGGGATCAAAAGGCCTTGAAGAGCTTCGGGTTGAACAAGAGCTTGAGGCCAACAAAAATGTCCCTGTCACTAGCAATCTAGAAGATATTCTAGAAGGTGTTGGTGTTGATGAGCTATTGGAACAATTCTCAAAGGATGTGGAAGGAGAAGCCACAGTCGATCCTTTCTAGGCAGAGCTACCAAAAAATTCAAGCCCAAGCATGAGGAGAAAGGGACATCAAAGCAACATGAGCCCCAGCCCATGCACGAGGAGGCAGAGACATCAAAGCAACATGAGCCCGAGTCAATGCACGAGGAGGTAGTACCATTGTAACAGGCCAATCTCAAGCGCAAATCTCAAGCCCATGGAGGAGTCAAGTCATCAGCAAGATGTACAACAGTAGTCGCTTGACTAGCATGTGGAAGAAGCTAAAGACAACTCTTCTTAGAAGGAGTCTCCATTGCACAAAAGTCAAGAGAAAGATTCTGAGCAACAATAGAAAAACACATGATACTTGTACTCTTTTTGTATTAATCCATCAAATGTCAACTTTTTTTTTTGGATTGCAAGTAATACCTGGAGTCAATAGCTTTAAATTATTTGAATTGTTCTATTTACAATGTCCTTGCATTGAATTTTTCTTTCGCTCCTTTGTATTATCTGCAAAAATACATTTTTATTAACATCATACCTTTAGAAGTGATAGATGAATGTATTATGCAAATGTAAAGAGAATAGATTTAGGAGGAACATAGGGTGGAAACCAACTTACTTTCCTATTGTCCACAATGAATGAAAATTCTTTGCGGATTTTGTCCTCAGTCTCCATAATAATGTCATTGTGTAACTGAGAGAGAGTGCAGCATTGTCCCAGTGAGATGGATGTCAGGAGGATGTCATTCTCAATAACCTCTCGTCTTTTTCAATTTTGGGTCCACATCTCTTGATAGGGACAGGCAAACCATAAAAGAATAAAAAACAAATCTTCTCATTAATGCCACATGCTTGTTGCAACATAAAGTACTATTTTTTTCATATTTTTGCCTTTTTTGGGTGGAATTTCTACGTTACATTGGCCTTCTCCTCATTGGTTGAGAGAAAATTTTCCCAAACCCTAAAAGGCCCCAAAATGAGCTCCCTTTTATCCTAATGCTTGTATCTCTGTTGGTGTAGGAAGTAAAGGGGAGAGTAAAGCAGTGCATTGGCTCTGATCTTGGACGTAGGTTGAAGAGTTGAAGGTGGGAGTGTACCTTTTGGAATCCAATGAGATCCTTTCTCTTTAGAGGGAGAGGTAGGGTTTGGGGCCATTGGTATGGTCTTCATAGCAACTACTGGCCTTTTTCCCTTCCCTTTTGGTGTTGTGATGGAATCCTTGTGAGAGGATATGGGTGCCATTTGGGTGTTGGTAGAGGTGGACAAGGAATCTTCCATTATGCTTAGGGAGACTTGGGGCCTTCATGTGGATTGGAATGGGCACATTGATGATTTTATAGATCATGAGAAGCACCGGTACCAAAGCTCCTGAACTAATTGAAATGATTGAGGTGTGACCATCATTTGTTAATGTCATGGTGCACTCCTATCAATCTATTTGGCAATTAACTTCCCAACACTAGGTTCTTCTAATGATTAGCTATTCATCCATTGGACCTACACGCATAATTTTACATCTACTAGCTATGATATGGTTGTTTACTAATATCGGCAATTCCATACAGCCTATGGTGGGCATGATTTGACCATTGAATGTGTGTACCATGATAGGGATAGGTTCAAGTATCACCTCAGATGTCAGGAGTTGGGAGGACACCTTGTAGGATATCAGGTTATGACTTGCCCTTGGGTCCAGAAAGGCTTCCATGAAGCAAATAGTCTCCCTACATAGTTGAAAATCCATGTGTATGCTAGTCGAGGCAATAATGAGATCATCCATGGGGTTGAATCCTACCACGGATGCCTTGCAAATCTTTACTGGACCTAAGATTCTTGCCTTGGCCTACTGGGCTCTAGCTTCCTCTATCGCTTGTTGTTCATGCAAGCAACTTTCTTTTTCATCTCTCCATCCATCTCAACTCTGTCAAGGGCTGCGATTTGGCATTACCCTTGTGGTGTGATTTTCACAACTCTATATGGAACCATACCATGATATTTCAACTTATGTTTTGTATTTATTATGCTATATAATAACACAAGGTCACCTTAAGGTGCAGAGGTTGCAGTCTAACCACTTCTTATGGCAGAGTTTCTTAACCTTTATGCCAAATGCCACTCTCAATCTTGTCTCTTTGATCTTTTCATGCTCTACTAGCCTTTTTGGGATCGATTCATCTAATAATCTATCTCTAATTGCAACTCTGAGGCTTGGGACTATGAATTCCATAGGCATGACTACTTCAACCCCAAATGCTAGGCTAAAGGGTGTGCTATTCATTGTGACCTTGTATGCCACTCGATATGCCAAAAGTGTCGTGGTGAGTTTATGCTCCCATTCATTATGGATGGAAGGGTGTGCTATTCATTGTGACCTTGTATGCCGCTCGATATGCCAAAAGTGTCGTGGTGAGTTTATGCTCCCATTCATTATGGATGGACGACTCCATGCACATCATTCTGTGCATAAGGTCTTATTTGATCTCTCGGCTTGACCATTCACTCTAGGGTAGTAAGGTGTGGATTTCCTATGGATCGTCACAAACTTGCTCATGAGAACATGAATTGTATCATTAACAAACTGTGTCCCTCAATCACTCACAATTTCAAATGGGAGGCCAAAGCATGAAATGGCATTCTCATACATAAACTTAGAAGTCGTTCTTGCATCTGCCTTCTTGGTGGCCACTTCATAAAATAATTGATGGCCACGACAATGTATTGGGCCTAAGTTCCTTTAGCTACTCGACTAATTGGTCCCCCAAAATTGATGCCCCATTTTTCAAATGGTGGATCTAAAGGCAATCCTATCAAGGGCATGCAATCTTGTTTGAGAGAAATGGAGGATTGCTAGTAGGGCTCGTAGTGTTTATCAAATTCCATAGCATCTACGAAGAGTGTCAGGCCACCATAATCCTGCTTACAGTACCTTGTGGTCCATAAGCTCTCTAGAAAAATGACATGAACGAGATTTTTCCAAGACCTCCACAAATTCATCCTCACGGATGTAGCAATGAATTATACCATCCTTCCCCATTTGTTAGGGTTGGTTGGCTATCAATTATTATGGAGCCGCTTCTTTAATGAGTTTTTTGGCCCTATCCTTATTGAGGGCCTACCTTGTCTTGAGGAAACATGGATACTTAATTGTATCTAGAGAATTTTTTTAGGAAGCTACAAGCCTCCTTTCTAGCAACTCTTTCGAGCACATGCTCTATGAAGGGGAGTAGGGAGTTACATGCTCTGTGAAAGGCAATAGGGAGTGGTCTTTCCAAACGATGGCATTTAGCTTTTTTAGATCTAAGCATACTCTAATCTTACTCTTCTTTTTCAAAACAATTACAATTGGGCCCACCTAATCCATATGCTCGATCTCATATGCAAGGTCTACCTCGACCTTAGTCGGACCATCATAACCATGTTGGTTACCTTCCTCTTCCATTCTTTTCACTTGCTCAAGAAATATTTTGTGGTCATGTGCCATGTAAGCTTGAAAGTGATTAGGGACTTGATTGAAATTGGTTTCCTCATCTTCATCATCCTCCAAGATTTTCAGGGTAGGTTACTTCTCCTTAGGATGTCTTGGTGTTTTTGGCCTTTGGGGTCTTGTCTTCCTATGGAAATATTATTGCATAACCATGCAGGTTAGCAGTAGTGAGCTAGAGGGGTGTGCGAGGGTAGGTTAGCCACAAGGGTTAATGATTTGGATCTCCAAGCGGTTGTAGTCTTCAATGGCTGCTTCTCTAACCATCAGATGGTTCTATACTCATGCTATTACTAGCATTTTGAGATCATTGTGTACACAGATGTTGTGCGAGCTATTGCTCTGGGATATAGTGTTCTTCAGCATTCTATCTCTTGCATATCTGTATTCCGTTCTCCTGGATGTTACATGTATCGTTTGTCTATTGCTTTTAGTAGCATCTGTGCACATTTATGATGCTACACATTGGCAGTCACGATGAACATTCTTACCATCACACAAGGAATTCACGATTGGGCAATTGAGCGCTCATCATTTATCACATCCAGGGGGTCTATGTTTGCATAGTTATGTGGTTTGGATTGCAAAATGCTCCCTCAACCTTTCAAGGGCAATGCAAGAGATCTTCAGGTTCTATTCGATAGGTTTCATGAGGATTTTCCTGGATGACCTTAGTGTGTTTGGCACATTCGATGGGCACCTGGAGCACTTGCAAAAATGTTTCCAATGCTGCAAGGAAGTCTCCTTCAGTTAAATCCGATGAAATGTGCATTCGCAGTCCATAGCAGCCGACTCCTAGGGCATGTGATCTCAGTAGAAGGAATTGTGGTGGATCCATATAAAGTGGCAATAATTATGCAAGCCCCATTACCAACAAGGCCTAAGGAATGCTTGTGGTTCTTGGGCCAAATTCGATGGCATGGTAGACATCTGTGGTTTTTGGCTCACATGGCGATTCCCTTGAATGCATTGGCACATGTGGAATTGAAGGCATTTGTGTGGACCGCAGAGTGCGACCAAGCATACCAGCAGTTGAAGATTCAGCTTTCTAGAGCACCGTTGCTATTGTCCCCAGATTGGAAGAAGAATTTTCATGTGTTCGTGGATGCCTTGGATAGAGCCATTGGGAGCATCTTGATGCAAGAAGATGTGAATAAGTGGTATCGCCCAGTCTACTACATGAGCCAATGGCTCTCGATAGCCAAAAAGAAATATTCTGTCACGGAGTGGGAAGGACTGGGCATGATCTATTATGTCAAGATGTTATGGCATTATTTGTTGGGCCGACCATTTATCTTCCATATCAATCATTCCCCATTATTATATTTGGTGAAGCAGCAAAGTCTTACAAGCCTATTAGCACGATGGGTGTTGCTCTTGCAGGAATAAAACTTTAATATCATTCATCGCTTTATCCTATCTACTGGCATCATGCCCAAATACATGAATCGGGATCAAAGGAAATGTTGGGCATTGCAGAGCCGATCCTTTGAAGTAGTCCTAGGACAGTTGTACCGATGATGACATTTGATTGAGGCGTTGTTATGGTGTGTTCCACCTCATGGAGATCCATAAGACATATAATGAAGTCCAAGCCATAGTGGATGGTGGAGCAGGTGTCAATGTCCTATCAAAGGAGCTCTATGAAGAATGGGGTCTCCCACCAATGTAAAAGGCTAATTTTAACATACGCCTTGCCGATGATTCACGGGCTAAACCCTTGGGAATAGTGAATGGTGTGTTCACAAAGATCTCAAGAGTCCGCTTTTCCCTTCAATTCACAATCTTGGATCTCCCCAAAAAATCCTATCAAATCTTACTGGGACGTCCTTGGTTATGGGAAGCATCAGTCCTCCATGATTGGGGAACTGATAGACTGACAATCCAGAATTGAGACACTATAGTTAGGGTGAATGTGGGGACAGGAGCTATTAAACCAATTGTGCCTAGAGCATTGGATGACACATCTTCCACGACAATCTCGAGCAAATCAACGCTCTTGCAATAGCATGCCATAGCAGGTCACTCACAAAGCAATGTCAATAACTGGATACAAACATTGACAACCATCGACAACTGCCATCCATTAGACCCCATCTTCTCACAAATCGATGCGAAGGCGCTACAGGTAGATCCTCCACTCCAACATGAAGAACCAATTGATCTAGAGATGCCATTCTTTATGGCTGACCTTGAGTGGGATAATGAACTTGAAGAAGGTACCCATACCAATGATGACTCAGATTTTCCTGGGGACCTTGAAACAGAGGCTGCAAATGCTGAAATTGAAGATCAAATCTTTGATAATAACCTAGCCATTCTGCATGCCCTAATGGCAGTCGAGCTCCCAAAAGTTGAACATCCGCAGTTGAATAACAGTAGAAGATCCCACAAGAAAGCTAGAGGAGCCATTCTGCATGCCCTAATGGCAGTCGAGCTCCCAAAAGTTGAACCTCCGCAGTTGAATAACAGCAGAAGATCCCACAAGAAAGCTAGAGGAGATCGCAGAAAGGCCAAGGCCGAGCACTTCAATGAATTCGAACGAGTCCAAACAAGGATTGTCAAATTGTATGTTGCAAAGTCAGCTCCCTCAAAATCAGAACCACTGCCTCTTGAATGGTCCCCTAAGGGACTGGAAGGAGTATGCACAGCAAATGAACCCTTACTTGGAAACACCTTACCAGTGGAAAAGTTACCCCACAATTCCCAACGTAAGAAGTTTCAAAAATATAAGCCACATGTGGGGATGAAGCTCTATCAAGAGACATCAGAAAAAGAAAGAAAAGAAGAGCCTAACAAATTAATAAATGCAACTATGCCACCCAGTACACATGACACATGTCAGGCTAGTTCAACCCCATCAGAGGCCGATCTTCGAGAAGTGTCGGAATACTTCAAGAATTATACAAGTGGTAGTGCGCCAATAGCAATGCCACGACCACTTAGAGAATCTGAAGTTCAAGAAATCGATAGCTTTGGAGAAACTCCAATCTATGAGGGACCGATAAAAACATGCATAAAAACATGCACAATATACGTCGCCCTTGAAGGGGAGGAAGAAAAATTGGTTTTCATTGGGAAACAGCTGCATCAAGAAGATGAAACCAAACTCAAAGAACTCCTAATGGAATACCGTGACTGCCTAGCATGGTCATACAAAGAGATGAAAGGAATTTCACCAGAATGGCAGTACACATTATACCTATAAGGGAAGGTGCTCACCCTAAGGTATGTGGAGCTTATCGCACAAATCCTAAATATGGCACCATGGTTTATGACAAGCTAGAAAAACTCCTAGATGGTGGATTCCTCTACGAGATAGAGCACACTGATTGGGTTTCACCTGTCATTGTGCCTAAACGTAACAAGAAGCTCAGAATATGCGTAAACTTAAAAAATGTGAATGCTGCCACAATTAGGGATCACTATCCCCTACCATTAACAGAAACAGTGTTGGAAAAGGTGGAAGGATCTGAAATATATAGCTTCTTGGATGGCTTCAGTGGCTATAACCAAGTACAAATTGCTCCTCAAGACAAATCGAAAACAGCATTTGCTATAGAATGGGGTATTTTTGCATATAGAGTCATGCCATTCGGCCTTTGTAATGCCCTGGCCACATTCCAGCGAGTCTTCACAGTTTTCAAGTCATTTTTAAATAAGTTTTTACAGGTGTTCTTGGACACGACCACTTCAAATGTCTTGAAGAAGTACTAATCAAATGCAGGGAGTATGGCATCTCCCTAAATCCAACAAAATGCCAGTTCATCGTCACCCATAGAGTTGTTTTGGGACACATCATCTCTCAACATGGGATTGCAACTGACATGGACAAAATCAAAATCATCATGGAATTGCCTCATCCTACAAATTCTAAAGGTGTATAGGTATTTATGGGACATGCAGGCTATTATAGAAGATTTATATTGCAGTATGCCATGATAGCTAGACCACTTTACAAATTATTAGTGGAGTTCTTATGGACTGAAAAGTGCGACCAAGCCTTTGAGCTTTTAAAGTGGCACCTAATCACAACACCCATCCTTATATCTCCCAATTAGGATATTGATTTTCATGTACATACTGATGGATCCAAGTATGCAATTGGGAGTGTTCTTTGTCAACCTAGTGAACATAAGAAATACTACCCCTTATACTTCGCCAGTCGACAACTCAATGATGCAGAGATCAACTATACAACCATAGAAAGAGAAGCCCTAGCAATGGTGTATAGTGTAAAAAAATTTCAGCACTATCTACTGGCAAATGATTTTGTCTTCTACACCGACCATCGAGCATTGCTTTATCTTGTGAACCGTCCGTGTACCATAGGAAGAATAACCAAATGGCTCCTCTTGCTTCAAGAATTCAACTTCAAAATAGTGGTCTGCAAAGGTGCCCAACACTACATTGCTGATCACATGTCTCGAGAGAGAAGAAGCCATTGGAGTAGAAGACCACTTACTAGATGCCACACTATTTTGAATAGATGTTGTTCCAAAGTGATGTGGAGATATCATTGGGTACTTGATGCTAGGAAGACCACCCGCTGACATGAAAGCAGTAGATGCCAGAAAATTGATTCTAAAAGCTGCACCCTATCAACTCATTGCAAGACAACTGTACAAGATGGGCAAGGACTAGACATTAAGATGTGTAATGCCTCATGAGATCATGCCAATCCTGAGTGAAGTCCATGAAGGAATTGCAAGGGGACACTTCCAAGGGGAAGCCACAGCAAGAAAAGTTCTCCTTGTAGGCTACTAGTGGCCAACACTATGGGCAGATGCCTATGAATATGTAAAAGGATATGATGTATGCCAACAGACTATTAAACCATAACACGAAGACTTCACTCCCCTAACACCAATTTTTGCACAAAAACCATTTGAAAAATGGGGGATTGACTATGTGGGTCCCATACATCTAGCAGCAAAGGGAACACAGGCATGCTACATCATTGTGGCCACTGATTACTTTACAAAATGGGTTGAAGCTAAAGCAATCAGAAAGCTAGATGCCAGAAGCATAGCAAGATTCTTATATGAAAATGTGATCACCCCATTCGGATGTCCCATTGAAATTGTGTCGGATAGAGGCACACATTTTGTCAATGAGGTAATCCAAGAACTCTTGTTTAGCTTCATGGTAATCCATAGAAAAAGCACACCTTACTACCCCCAAGGGAATGGACTAGCAAAATCCACCAACAAAATAATATGCAGTATCCTCACTAAGGTATTAGAACCATAGCGTTCTGATTGAGCAGAGAAATTGAATGCAACCTTATGGGCATACAGAACCACATTCAAAGTCACTACAAGGAACACACCTTTTTAATTGGTGTATGGCCTTGAAGCCATGGTCCCACTCGAATTTGTAATACCAAGTCTATGCATCACAGTACAGGAATGCATGGGTGACCATGAATCCTTAAAAGAAAGGCTCTATTAGTTGGAAAAGCATACAGAGAGAATACTAGTCACCTACCATGCCATGACAACAGAAAGACACCGAAGAAAGGCATGGTTTGACAAAAACCTTAAAGCTACAGACATCAAGGAAGGCGACTTAGTCGTATTATACAATGCCAAATTACACAAGAGGAAACTAAAGTATCTAGGTCAAGGACCCTATCGAGTAAGAAAGATGAATCCCATCGGAGCTGTGCTGCTTGAAACATTGGATGGAGTCCAATTCAACACAACAATAAAGTTTACTTTGTGAAAATATTCTTTCCAAATCAAAATTTTACTTTTTGAAAATATTCTTCCCAAATCAAAAGTTCACTTTGTGGCACTATCATATTCACATAAAAATATTATTTTTTCAATCTATACTTTTGCACCAACATGCAAGAATTTGAAATAATCCTATTTTAGAAATTCTAGCTATACCTAAGTTATTTGTTAATTTAATTATTTTTAATACTTTTCCTTGATGTGATAAATTTATAAATCCATGAAAGGAGACTTAAATATTTCATGAAAATAACATTATCACTCGCAATATGCACAAAATTTTTGAAACTTTTAATAAATAGAAAAAAGACATGATGCCATAAGACCCAAGTTTTGTATTGAACCAAAGAATTATAATAGCAATTATAGCTATCATTATATGTTTACATTGAGAGACGTTGCTCTCAGCTAGAGTCTTTGTATCCAAAATGATATAGATTGAACATATGTTTACAATTTAAATTGTTGCTCTTAAAGAGCCTCAATTCATGCCATCTGCATAACTTGACTCCCCATTGTCTTATTGCTCAATGCCACGATAGTCCCTTGCCAGGTGCCATCTGCATTGACTCCCACTTGTCTTGCCAAGCCTTGCCCCTTGGGTGCATTGACTCCCCATTGTCTTATTGCTCAATGTGATAGTCCCTTGCCAGGTGCCATCTGCATTAACTCCCTACTGTCTTGCCAAGCCTTGACCCTTGGGTGACATCTAGTGCATATTTTGACTCTCATTTAACATAGGAGGTGATGACTCTGATTATAATTGTCTTGAATTGGCTTCTTGCCTTGTACCCAAATAAAATCCTTTAATGGACTTCAATACAAAGCTTTAATCATGGACATTCTTCATTTGCGCTGTTTCCTTCTACTTCCTCCATGGCCAGCATCCTTAAAAATTCATGTATATGCAAAATACTTTGCTGTGGTATTTTTAGTTTTCCTTCTACCTCATATCCCATGCGCTTCTTTGATTTCTTTGCCCTTGAATGTCAAGACACTATGATTGTCTCCGTCGAAACTTGAGAGACCGCTTCATCATTTGGGACCCACTCCTTCATTATACAATTAGTATACAATGTGTTATCCATATTCTCCTTCTTGCCCCTTAGCTCATACCATACCACTGTAAATGTTGTAGCTCTCCCTTGGTCATCTCTTTGCACATCAACTACTTTTGCAACCCAAAACTTCACATTCTCATATTCATCATCCGATGGCTGAACCACAACAAAACAATCGACCTCTATAACTACTTATGGCATAAACTCTCTTTTCTTTGGTCCACAATATGGATGTGGGAGTAATGATACAAATTCATTTTCAAAGACTGGAGCTGGGCGCTAATCGTTATGAACATTTGGCTAAAACATATTGCATTCTTCCTTGACATCCTTTGAGCCTCGCATTCTCTCAAGGTCCTTTATTAATTTTTGTGTCTTGTTAATTACAGTGGTAGTGTGTTCTCTCCAAGTAGGCTTCGAATCAAGATATCTCCGGAGCATTTCCTCTTTGTAAGTAATAAATGCTTTTAATCCTTCTATTTCACAGTTATACCTCTCATTGAATTCTTGTATAGGAGCCCATGTTGGATACCTTTCCTTGCTAGGAATTAAAGTTAAGAGACTGTAAGGTTCTACAGGTTCCCATTTTGTATCATGAGAATACTGTTGCCATTGCATTATGAATTTTTCATCTTTTAAAAAAAAATGAAAGTAGTGTGGATTGGTATGACCTATCAATGCATCAGCACCCGTTTGTATGAAAGGTAGAATGAAGCTCTTCCAATCATACATTCCTTCGAGCCTCTCACATGTTGTACTTCCCTTACGACCACCAACTTGCCTACCACATCTTCTTACCAAGTCATCTATTGTCTCCACATCCTTGCATTTAAGCTTCCTTGAGACTGTGCTAAAAACTTGATCGATATCCTCATGTGTATGCCCAACATACAAAAATCCACATTCGACCTCATTGAAGATTTGATGAGCAACTAGCATGGAGTAGAATGCAAAGATGAGTACATTCTTATTTTCTTGCCAGCAATTATCAGCTTGTATTCTCAAAGCCGGTGGTAGGCGACCTTTTTCTACATGTACATTGCAAATTGCTTTCATAATAGATGTTACGACTTGATTGCTATCATGTAAATGCAAGGAATCAATCCATATATCTACAAAGAACTTAATTCCATGCACTAACACTCCACATACATGTGTCTTTAGAAAGTGCTTTCCTTATAATGTAGGTGGAGTGGCAACAAAACGAGGCAATGTTGTTGTATTCTGATCCATGCCATCTACAATAAGGCACATGTAGTCATCGGGATGCGAAATAGCTGGCTCCTTCCAAAATGCATATTTTTGTCTCGAATGTCGAATAAGGTCATGATGAGATTTTTGGTTTTTTTTGTATAATTCCCTTTGATTTGGACATGTTGCACTCTCAATCGCTCGCTTTAAATCATCACAGACATTGCACTTTGACATTTTTTGCCTCCTTGGGATTTTAACATATCCAAAGTTCTTCTTCCAAAGAGTATACAAAGTATGAGAAGAAGCTACAACATCCCCTCTTTGCCTTTGCGTTTCTACAATAGAGTCAAATGCTTCGAGCTTTGTCAAGCCCATTGGAAGGTGCATTTCAGTGATCGCATCACTATTAGGGAGTTTGGTAGATATATGGGGTTGAGGTAAAGCATTTTCATGTATGAAGTCTTGCAAAATTGCTGATGCCCTGACAGTTGAGATTCTTGATTTGGACCTTCCTCTATCAGCGTGAATGCTAAATTTGTTGCCGCCCTTTGCCTTGGTGACTGAATCCCAATATGTACCATGGGATAATCCAGTAATATTGCGATATGCCTTATTGCAAATCTTTTTTCCATTTACGAGAGGTTTTACCTTTTGTCTTGAACTTAGCATTTTATTGCCATTCTGAAGAAAGCAAGAGAGACTTGTGAGAAGGTATTCATTTCTTTCGCTTCCTCTTCTTTGCCACACGTGTCCTCTACATTCCCTGATGTCTGCAAGATCAATGAAGTGCATACATCTTCGCTTGCAACATAGATATCCCAATGCATTTAACATGTTCTCCTCCTTCATTACTCTCTTCCTCTTTGGTTGCTTTTGTGGATCTGCCTAGATTTGCTTTCTCTTCATGCATACGTATAACCATTTTCGTTCCTTGTGCACGTTGTTATCTATATTTATGCACTTCTTCTCCTCACATTTGTTTGTAACCAAGCATCCATGATCGGTCGTTGCATCCTTGGCCATATCACAATCAAATTTAAATATTGAATAATCCTCTGTTGATCTCATCCTCGTTTTTAACATACTCTTAGGACCATTCAATGAATTCAATATTCTATGAGAGTATTGAGAACCTTGAAATTCTTCCACTCCTGAGAGAACATCACTCATTGGGACATCTTGCATGGCTTTCACAAATCCACAAGCTTGATTGACACCAGGTTTTTTAATATGTATGAACTCATCCACACTTGACAAGACATCTCTATTAAAACCTTTGCCCTTCTCACTGTGCAAGAATTCATCCACCCCAGATAAGGCTTCGCTTCTAAAATCATTTTGTTTCTCGGAACCAATGAACTCATCCACTCCAGATAAGATGTCACTTCTATAATTGAGTACATTGAAATCATCCACATTTGAAGTGATAGAGCCTGGCACATGGGCATGCTTTTTAGGTCCTTTGATATTCTAGTATACCTTGTCTTTATCATTGAAAACCACGTGCCTCTTTCTCATGTTTAAAAATTGCATGCTCCATCTCATATTCTTGCCTACCTCATAGTAGGGATCACAGAAGGATGTTATGTTATCAACCATACCATCATCAGTGACTTTTAGAATCCTCATCTATGCAAATGACCATTGCTCCACTTGTTCAAATCCCAATACTTCACCTTCTACTATAGTCTTATTTGCAAATGATCTCATTTGTAAAATGTCCTCTATAATAAAATCCAAGGTGGTGCGCTTTGTATTCTTGATAATGTCTGTTGCATAAGTCTCATCTTTGTCCCATGCTATAAATTATTTGTTGGATGTATTGTAGGGCATAACATCTCCAAGTGTTTCCATATCTCCAAATTTATACTCTTTTCTTTGGTTCTTTTTATGTACTAGGTCAGATGCATCAATGTAGAGGCAAATGTGCATGAAGGGAGTGGATTAGCAATGGCATTTAGCCAACTGAGAGTATGACTGGTATCTAAATCGTACTAAATAATACTTAGTGGCATATGGTAGTGGTACTCAACATCTGAAAGAATATGATAGTAGAACCTAAACAACACTATATAGCATATGACAATAATACTTAGCATCTTAGAGAATGTGATAGTAGTAAATGGTACTAAATAGCATATGATAGTGGTTAAGAGTATGACAAAAGTATCTAAATAGTACTAAATAGTATTGAGTAGCATAGGATACCATAGCATCTGAGAGTATGAGAGTACCTAGATAGTACTAATTAGTACTGAGTAGCATATGACAATGGTACATAGAATCTTAGAGTATGACAATAGTACCTAAATAGTATGAAATAGTACTAAGTAGCATATGAAAGTGGTACTCAGCATCATCTGATAGAAATACTTAGCATCTTAGAGAATACGACAGTAGTACCTAAATAGTAGTAAATAGCATATGATAGTAGTACCTAAATAGTACTAAATAGCATATGATAGTAGTACTTACCATCTCATAGAAAATGACAGTAGTACCTAAATAGTAGTAAATTAGTACTAAATAAGGCATATGCATGGCCACTCAGTGATCTTGGAGTCATGGTGGGAGGTGTTTTGCAACCCCTAGACCCCTCACTACTGGAATGGTCAGCTTTCATGGATGGGAGTACCTCTTAGGGTTTGTTTCTTTTGGGCTTCATTCATTGTAGGTTTTATAAGGTTGGACCAAGTGGCCTTCTGTAGAGTGAGTCTGAGAGAGAGGCAGCAAAACTAGAAGCCTTGGATGACATAGAGTGGTAGAGGATTAGGGTGGTTGAACGCTTGGGCTAAGTATGGCATATTGATCCGACCATGGTCCCAATCAGCCCAAAGGGAGAAATTTGTTAGCTCTAGCTATGGGAGGGCAGGCCTCTTAGGGACATCCATTGGAATTAGGAGAGTGGTACTAGCCAGTGCATTTGGGACACTCAGACAAGATGGAGGAGGTGCCCTCCTTTTCTTATACGTCCTCATTTGTAGACACATCCACTTGGAGGAAACAACATGGACCCCATCCAGAGAGCAACATTGGCTGGAGTAGGAGTATCGATGCGGTGTACTAGAGGGTTTTGATGGTGCAGAAGATCTGGCTTCAGGGAGCTCAAGGAGACGAGGTTGAAGCTGTTGGTTCGGAGGCAAAACCTCACCGTTGCTCATGGGTGAGGCCATGGATACATGGAGCTAATATCAAGCAGCGGCATATTTGGGTGGGTTAGCCAATCCACCATCTAGAGCTCAACAATGGGATCTTTGACTAGATTGGAAATGCCCACCATTGATTCAAGTTGAGTCGCATACCTACGAACAGGGGTGACTTGCTCCTACCAATTAGTGAGGGGGTCCTTGCACAAATCACGAATGTTGTTGCACATCACTGCTACCTCAGTAGTATGGCTGCTTAATAGCTTCTCCAACTCTCCCAAAATTTGTGCATAGTATGATGTAAGCTTATGCATAGTGAGCTTAGGGAGTTGACAGATGCAAGCAGCAATTAGACACCACTCAACCTTGAAAATATTGTGCTGATGCACTGCTCGCTCCTTAACAAAATGGTTGAAGGCTTGTATGGCTCAGTAATAAATAGATGTTACGAGCTTTACCGACCCTAGTATGCCTTGATGTAGAGATTGTGGGGGAGTAGGATTAATTTCTATCTCCTTGCCACCATGCTTGATATCAGATAGGTAAGGCTTCTCGATCATGTACTCGGCGTAGGACTTCAGATATTGGTCTTGTCTTGGTAAAATTGGTTAGGCATAAAAAGCTTTCTTAGACATGTGTGTTATGGTTGGTCAGTGTACTAGATGGATATCAACACCACTTTCCTCAATGGAGATCTTAAAGAGGAGGTCTATGTACATTAGCCCCAAGGTTTTGAGGTGAAGGGCCAAGAGCACAAGGTATGCAAGCTCAAGAAGGCTCTATATGGGCTGAAGCAAGCACCTCGTGCATGGTATCACAAGATACATCAAATTTTTAATGTCCCAGGGCTTCATAAACACTCATACAGAGCCAAATCTATATGTCTCGGCCCACTGGATCTAGTAACAGGAGTGCTTGGGCCGTTGCTTGTTCTGTTGCCTTAGTGCCTAAGGTACCACCACTTCCCAAAGAGGGTTTTGATCCAAGGGGCATGTCTGAGTGGTAGCCTGAGACAAGTGGCACACACTAGTTTGGCATGTTGCCAAGTCATCATTGTCTGGTGGCTGTCTCCGAGGAAACTTGCACGGGTGCTTGTTAGGTACTTGGAGGAGACGGATAAGGGACTGAAGTTGGGTGTAATTCTCCAACTTCCCTTGTAGCCAAGAATTCTTCACCCTTATATCCTGCACTATTTCCACTGTGTGCGGGCTGCCTGGAGTGCCTTTGAGTTGACCCTTGTCTTTTGCACTTTTGCCAGCCTATCTTGAAGGTATAGGTTGGCTATTGCAAGATAAACCATGGCATTGACTATTTGTAATCTATTTGTGCCTCACACTTGAGGTTGCCATAGTCCATTTGTGGCTTGGTGTGATTCTAAATTAGCAGGGAATAGTTTTGGACCAACTCATCATGCACCCCACCATGCTGTTATTAAGCTGCTCCTGCAAAATTTTGCACTTGGTCATAAGGTTTGCCTATGCATGTCTTAGTCTCATTGTTTGCTTCTAAAAAAACCAAGGCTGCTCCTCCCTATACCACGCTTAAAGGAACAAATTATGTTCCAAGACTTGGCGAGGACGCCAATGGTTGGCTAGGTAATCGAGATCTTGGGCTACATGCACCATCTCCCTCAAGATCTGCCACTATAACTTGATGGCATTTTAAACTATCTGGATAAGCTAGTTAACATCAGGTTGGATTTGGGGATGGGAAAGATGATGTGGTGGTCATGTCATCAGACACCATTAAGACTGCTTTGCATGCTGATGCCTCTATGCATCAGGATAAGGCGGTATCCCCCTTGCCTGAAGTCAAGGAAACGAAACATCAACATGACAAGGATGATGATGATGAAGAGGTATGGAAAACTATGGGGAAGAAGAAAGTGTTGGTCAATGACTCCCCCAGTACTGGCTCATCCCATGTGATTAGAGATCCATTGATGGGTGTAGGTAGGACCTCGTTGGATACCGCAACTAACTTTTTCCAGCCAAGGAAGACGTAGTGGGGACACTAAGGGGTCTGTGCATTTGTGTGATCAATTTGGTGGTGTCTGAGGAAGAGATGCCCAATGCATACCACAAGAAGAGAGTGCTCGAAGAAAAACGGAAGGACCAGATGCCTACTGATGAAGAGACAAGCTAGGTCATACTCAAAACATGAATTGGCCAAAAGGGTCAAGGAGTTGGCAAGGCATTCAGGTTCCTCAAGGAATAACCATTTCAATTTTTTTAGGGATGCCTAAAGGTCATCACCCAATAAATTTGTACACAAGGTTGTGAATGTAGAAAGGGTCATGAAGGTTTTGGTTCTTTCTTGGAACTTAAAGGCACATGTGGTCATTCAAAGCAAAATTTTTTGGTGGATGTAACTAGAAGAAACAAGGCTCAAGTGGTCCTCCTTCAAGAACTTAAGTGTGGTACAGAAGATTCTCTATGGTATGCATGCAGGATTAGGGACCTCCAAATTGAATTTGGGGCCCTATTAATTAATTTGTGTGGGCAAGAAGGGGGGAAAGCAAGATGGCCACATCAAGGGGAGCTTCCTGGAGAAGCTTTTGCTCTCAAGAAGCTTCTATTGCCTGGTATATATACCAAGGCAGGTGAAGGGACTAAGACAAAGGAGAAGGGGTCCTGTGAAAGGCCCTCGAGGACTGCTATGAGCAGTCTCTCTATGCCTCAAGAGGGAGGGAGAAGGAGAGTGAGGGAGAGGAGAGGGACATGACTGAGGGGGAGAGAGGCGAGGGAGGCTAGGAGAGGAGAGGCAACATAGGGCGACTAAAGCGAGGGAGAGGCGAGGGAGAGGAGAGGAATGGCGAGGGAGAGTCTGAGGGCGAGTCTGAGCATCAGTTGGGGAAGGGCAAGGGAGAGGCTAAGGGAGGGCAAGGGAGAGGCAACGAAGGGCAGCTGAAGCGAGGAAGGGAGGCTGAGGGAGAGGAGAGGAGAGGAAGGGCAACTGAGGCGAGGGGAGGAAAGAGGCGTAGGTTAATCGGGCTAATTAGTTTAATTAGGGAGAGAAGCTTAGGTTAATAAAGTTAATCAAGCCAATATAAGCGATTAGAACTAATTAATTAATACAAAGGTGCATAGGAGCGAATAGGAGACACGTACTACAGGATAATGTAAGAAAATGGAATTTAAATCTTAATCAACTATTCGAAACGTAGCAAAGGTGGCTCAATGGTTCTTATACATAGTTCAATTAAGGTGAAAGTCTTGTTTGCTAATGAAGAAGGCTAGTCGATTGCCGTTGCACTTAGCTTGCGAGTGTCTGTGCTCCAAATAGTTTGAGAAAAATAACAAAATGTTGGCAGAGGTAGAATGCTAAAGTCATAGAGAACAGTTGCTACTAGGGGGCGGCTAGAATTTTACACATAAAAGTGATGATAGATCGCATCCAATAGATATGATGGCAAATGCCAAGAAGTAGGCTTGGGATGATTTGGTAATGGCCAAGCAGCTAGTGGATTGATCCAGTAGGGCTCCATGGGTTGGTGGATGAGCAAGCCTATGCAGGAGAGTACTTAGCCACAACTTGTATTTAGGATCATGTTCTAGTGGTATGGAGTTTTTGTATCCCAGTTCAAACAAGAGGTCATTGGATATTCCGTTTAAATTCAAAGGATTTTTTAGTTGGTATCAAGAGGATCTGGCATGAAATGGCCTTAGAGTGGTGGGATCCATGTATCAAATGGGATATGGCCATAAGTGAGGAGAGAGAGAGAAGGTCCTCAAGAGTCAAAGTAAGAGGCTGTCGGAAAATCTAATGAATGTCAGGAAATCCCTTAGAGAGGCCGTGGCAAACAAGAATCCTAGGGACGATGTGCTCTCTACTTTAATGATGCAAACCACTGAGTTAGAACTAGTGGAGATGGCTCAGATAAAGAGTAGGCAATCATGGCTTTATGTAGGGGTATGCCCATCCAAGGTGTTTTTTGAATCCCTCAAAAGAAAGAATCACAAAGAGAGCATTGATAGGGTGACAGATGTGCAGGTCGGGATGGTGTCAGACTTCTGGCACATTGTGGAGGTGCTTCTTAAGGAATTGAGCGTAGTGTGGGTGAAGAGTCAGTATAGAACACCGAATGGAATGCCAAAATAAAGGCGCTCACAGAGGGAATGGATCCTAATATTTCTGAGAATCAAAGGACTATCCTTGGATGTCCTTTCACTGTGCAAGAGTTGGAGGAGGCATTAAATGCTTGATAGGGTGCCTGAACCTGATGGTCTCACGGTGGAATTTTTTAGGCACTTCTGGCAACAAATAGATACGGATCTCACCGAAATGGCCAATGTAGCAGTTGACATGATAGGATTTCGATTGCAATCCAGTAAAGGTGGACTTATCAGAATCAGGGGCACAAGGTGGCCAAAAGGTTGCTGGACCCTGACGGAAATAAGGGCACATGAGAGGATCGAAATCCGATTACCTGGTCCTGCATATCCCCTCTTGTTGTACCTTACCTGACAGTGCAATCCCTTTGCATCCCTCAAGCATTCGATAGGCTTCAAGTCAGGATTTCTGCCAGAATCCTGCCTGAACCTTCCACAAAACCCTCCATGTCCTCAGGGGGAGAGGGGCGTTGTCGAAGGATGTCAATACAGGTCTAGCAAAATTGTTCCCAAGAGACAAAATCACATCAAGGTAGGCGACTAAAGGCCTATAACCATGCTGAATTCCTCATATAAAATTATAGCCAAAGTGTTGGCATTGAGGATCAGAGAAGTTTGCACATTCGTAGTTGATCGTGAGTAAATCGGATTTGTTAGGGGATGTGACATATTCGAAAACGTCTTGAATGTGTCGGTCGCTCTTGACTATGCGATGGAAATGGGACAAAAAAGCATCCTATTTGGCCTTGATTTTTAACGAGGCCTACAATTAGATTAGAAGGTATTATCTACTGTAGGTTCTTGACAACCTGGAATTTCTATTTGAATTTACTAAGAAGGTGGCTTGCCTATTTGGAAATCGGTCGCAATTCTCTATCTCAATGGAGGTGCTGTGGGAAGGTTCACCTTGAATCGGTCCGTTCGTCAGGGGTGCTCCCTGGCCCCATTATTGTTTGATGCAATTTTTGAAGAAAGAAATGGAGAGATGATAGGTATAGCCCTACCATCACACTCATCACATACCGATGTTCGCAAATGACATAGTTGCTTTCTCTTGGGAGGATCAGTTAAGTGTACAATACCTTATGTGGGTTTTTAATTTTGTGAAGCATCGGGGTCAACGTGTAGCTAGACCAAGACGTATAGGAGTGAGCTATTGACCTAGCCTCTCCTAGTATGATAAATTAGTCTCTGATTTCCCCATTTGCATAATTGGATCTGATCTAATTGTAGGATTGGTGGTAGCTGTGGCTTCACATCTAGGAATCTTGATGAGTTTGTCATTGCAGTCATGAGCGACTCAAAGGCAGTGAGATTCTTCTCTCTTCTATCCTAGAGAACCTCCATTGTTCCCTCTCTTGCACCCCTTAGGGGTAAATTAGGGACATCAATGGTTTTAATTATGCAACAACCATCCCCTCTTTCTCCTTCCGAGGGATCATCACCTAGGTGTCACCATAGTAGGTCTCTTGGGGGGGTCGCTCATCATACAATGTTATCCACATAAACCACATAAGTATCACCTATTTCATAGGCTACCAAGTCTCCACATCCACATCCACATCCCAATCCTATCAAATATCCACTTTCTCCAATCATCTTGGTGTACAAATGTCAAAAAATGCAATGCAGAGCATGCCAATGAAAGAAAGTGTGTGTCAATTAGCTAAATTGGCAAGGGCACTCGATAGGCTCATGGTTGATGCGAGCCTTGTACAATTAGGGTGAACTGTTTCTGTTGCATAATCTTCCATGCGCTAGAAGTCTTTACAAGAAGGGGGTGAAAACTTGGGTAGATGTCTAGGACAATCCAAGTGCCGATTGGAAGTCTATGGAGATTCAAAAGTGGAGTTCATACTCAATACTGGTGAGGGGGATCTAATTTGGGCAGTGCTAGAAAGAATCTTGGAGAGTTGGCCTTCCAACTATGTGCTGGTGTAGGATGGCAGAGTGAATCAATGGGCGATTGGCCATTATGCCTTAAGAATATTTCAGCTAAGGTTACTTACCATTGGCTTGTCGTAGGGAGCTCAGCATGTGTAGGGGAGTGGATTGGTGGAAAAAGAGATTGCACGAAATGGAAAAGGTAAGGAAATATTTTTCTTATGGAATGTCCTCCCCCATGGTTGCCTATTAGGGCGAGGCTGGCAAAGCACATCACGATAAACCCAATATGTCCTATGTGCGGCAAAGCAATTAAGGTTGTCCGTCACTTACTGTGGAATTGTATGATCACCAACGAAGCTTGGAGAAGGGTGGAAAGCATGATTTGAAGCGTTGGCCTGATGCATAGGTTCTTCTTGGCGTCGCAATGGAGGCTGGTGCTTATAAGTGACTCGCAAGGGCTTCCTCCATGCTGGCAAAATGTTGGCCATATATTTGGGCCGCAATCATGTTGGTCATCTAGAAGGTTCGAAACAAGGTGGTGTTTTAAAGCGAGTTCAACTTTGGTAGGAGGGAATCCATAGTTATTGGACTGGTTAAAGCCAACGTGAGAGACCTAGGTTGGGTCATGAAAGGGAAAGATACGGTGGCACGCGTTAGTTTACTGGAGTTAGGAGTGCATCTAAGGGTTGGGTTTTTTTTTTTTTTGGTGCATCATATTGAAATTGAAAGTCTCAATAGCACCCCCAAGCGAGGTGGCCAAGATAGAATCATGAGCTGGCCCTAGGGCTTGCGGACACATACACACCCATAGTTTAATCCTTTTTGTAAGGTCCTCTTTTGTTGGGCTGACCACCCACGTAATATAATTGTTTTTTGTCACGAGGGCGTGATGTAGGTAGAACCTTGGAAAGCTAGGGGTCACGGCCTTGGGATGTGGGTGTGCTAGTTTCCCCCCCTAGGGATTGATGCCTTGCATATGTTTTAATATTTCAACACTACTTATATGTTTTCATGTTTTAGAAGGGGCAGAATTCGTACACTTTCTTTTCAAAACTCATAAGACAAAGGAAGGTTCCCTTTCTAAGGCTCATTCGAATCACATTAAAGATATATAAATTTGAATTTAGTACATAGGAATTTCAATTTAGCACATAACATTTTTCATTTGGCACATACAACTTTTCATTTATCACATAACCACATGTGTGTGTGGAGGGAAAGTTGGCATGCTTCCTCTCCAAAATTTATAAGACCAAAGAATCTTCCCTTCCTTGGATTCATTTGAATGCGCATTCAAGACAAATCAAATTGAATTTAGTACCATAACGTAACAATTTTAATTTAGTAAATAACACTTTGCATTTCACACACAGAATTTATAACACCTCTACCTTAGGTTATAACAATTCGAATATAGCATATAGCAATTTGAATATAGCACATAGCAATCAGCTCTCTGCACATAGCACTTTGCATTTCGCACATAATACTTTGCATTAGCCCATAATCACACATATGTGTGGGAGGAGATTACCAAGAAATATGCCTTTATTGGGTTTATTTCGACTTGCACATAGCACAAAGAAATTTTAATACATAACAATTTGAATTTTCCACATAGCATTTTGCATTTTGTATATAGTACTTTGCATTTAGCACATACCCACACATATACTGTGGGGGGAGGGGAGAGTTGGCACACTTCCTCTCTAAAAATTATAGGACCAAGGAACGTGCCCTTCCTTGGGTTCATATCAGTTTGCATTTAGCACATAGCATTTTGCATATAGCACGTAGCAATTTGAATTTGGCATATAGCACTTTTCATTTAGGTGAAATGTTAAATTATGTTTTACTATAAAATACATAAAATAGCATTTTCATAATGTATTAAGAAATGTTCTATTGTTCAAGAAATTTATTGATTAATTCTCATGAGGGAAAAAATCTTATGAATTGTTGTTTCCTTTTTTGAATGCTAATATAAAAAACTACTTTTTCTTTTGGATTAAATGATGTTCTCATGTTTGTGAAATTAGTTAAATGTAAATGTAGAAGTACCTATTATATTTATGCTGTCCCAGATCAAAGTCCAATGAACGACTTGCAAATTACGAATTCAATAAAGCTGCAAAATTAATTTGAAGACATTTTACAAAGATAAGAATTCAAAAAGTATGACCTTGATTTTAAATTTTAGAAATGAGATAACCAATTATTGTATGATATAACTAGATAGCACTTTACATTTTATAAATATCAATATGCTAAAGTCAAAAATATTTTAATACAAAAATGTAATCTTGACTTTAAATTCTAGAAATGAGATGACCAATTATTGTATTATATAATTAAACAACACTTTGCATTTTGTAAATACCAATTTGCAACCACATATTTTGTTTTTAGAAAATTCAATTTAGCATATTGCAAAAGAAAAATGCAAGTACAACTTAATCATGATAGCATAGATTAATGTTATGAAGAAGTAGATTACCTATTGGACGTGACCAAACAAGAAAAGGAAGCAGTTTTACCCTCACAAAGACCTTTAAGTAGACCTACCTCATTAGGTTGAGGCCGCAACAATAAGTAAAGGGACAGGGCAAATTGAATAATGGACAAATTCAAGGAAGGAAGATGTATTAAGTTGGAGGATTGTCTTTCTTATTTTCACTACATCATATTGTCTACCTCATTAGCATGGATATTCGTTAGCACATGCTCTACCGATGGCATTATGACATAGTTTCTATTCATGGAGACAAAGTAGCATCTCATATCAGCGATCAGACCAATATGACTCAAAGCAATGAGAATAGAGATGGTGGTCATATTTTTTGGCTTGAATCCTTTAACCTCATTTGACCAAATTGCAATGCTGTTCACAGTTGGAGCGTAAGTTTCCAAACCTCCTGCTAGTACAAGTAAACTTGCATGGCTACTCTAGGCAAAGTGAGAGAGAGAAGTGACTCCACATGATGGTGCCTACAGCAATCCCTGTGTACGATTCACTATGCATGGCCAGGTCACTGTAAAAGCTATCCAACTACTCCTGTAGGTCGTAATGTTGGCACTGGAGTAACTGAGACTACACTGTAACTATGATTCTTTGCAAGGATACTTGCCCTTGATGGAATAATCGAAGGCTCCACCTATCTTGTGCTTGGCAAAATCTTGGTTGCTGAAACATTCCTCTAATAACGCACCCTAACCAAAACGTCTAGAGCTAGGTACTACCCAATGAATATCCAAACACTACTTCTTCGTACACTCCACTACTCCAGCTCATACCCCAGGAGAAGATAGCCTAGAGCATAAAAATATCCAACGTTTTGCCCACAAGATCCTAGTGTAATATGTGCATAAGAACGAGTATCTAAAGTACTCAAAATGTATATCCTCACCTGGAGGAGGACTGGTCACATACAGCAATGATGGCATTCTAGGAGACTGCATTTCTTTCTAGCATTTCCGTAAACACTGCCCTATCATCATGTAGGCTTGTACACTTGCCATACATATTGAGAAGGGTTGTGTGCCAACAACATCCAATTCCCATCCATTGCTAGAAACAGTGGCATGGATCACTTGACCTTCTGCCAGCGCTGCCATGGCAGCACACACATCCATAATGCCCTGGAATACTGGATATTTTGGTCATTGTCCCAACTGACCAAACTATGATAGGCATTGGGCAAACTATCCATCATCCATAACGCATAAATAATGCCCTAGGATGTGATCTCCTGGAATGCTATTATCAGAGCTCTATGTTTGCACTTGACCAAACATTTGCAAGGCTTTCTTGCCATGCCCATTCTAAGCACATGCAACAATAACAACACTCTAGGAGACTACATCCCACTCTGGCATCTATGTAAACACTGCCCTTGCATCATCTAGACTCTGACACCTGCAATACATATTGACAAGAGCAGACCCACAACTACATCCTAGCATAGATAGTACTCTAGAGACCATATCTAGGGAGCTTCCCATTACAGCATCAGATTCAAATCTCATTGCTATGATCTGGACATGTTCCAGCCTACTCTTGTGGATTGGATCTCATGTACTCATAAAATAATAACTCTGCTTGGAATTATGTCCGAGTGCTATATCATGTCAAAAAGTTCAGTAGTAACTACAGCCTTTCCAGTTTACCCATATTCAGTAATTAATGCATTCCATGCAACTGCATCTTGACTCGCTAGCAACAACAACATCAAAGACTGACACACGCATTCAACATGCAGATGCAAGCTCAAAGACTTCAGTCTGCATTTGTTTAAATAAGTTGCAAGGCCTCCTTGCCCTACCCATTCTGCATCATGTGAGCTTTGGACAAACTAGCTAGCTATTTTCTTTCCATCACACCACAGGGACAAATTGCATTTGATGAATATTGTGACTAAATCTATCATCTTACCATCAAAGATATTTTTCTTACAGAATGCAGGCATGCTATGTGGTGAATGGTTGATTGGATGCCACATCTATCATCTTATCATCAAAGATATTTTTCTTAGAGAATGCAGGCATGCTATGTGGTGAATGGTTGAATGGATGCCACATGGGCAGAATATAGATATCCTTATTAAATTGAATTTAGGGCTACCTTTTAGGGCTGCGTCCGGTTTGTGAGCGCAGCCTGTCAGCTATAAGCTGACCTCTTGTATCTTGTTCTCGAAGTAATATAATTAGCACTGTCTTTTCGGCAAAAAAAAACGGCTGTGTACAGCGCAGGTGTGTGGATCTGAGCGGCTAGTGTACGAAACAATTAATGCCTGTGAATGGGAAGTACGATTGTGTACGGCTGAACGGTGCCTTTGGGCCATTTGTACGGGCTGCTGCTAAAGGACTGTACGGACTGTAAACAATGGTCTAGCAACTGCATGAATTGCAGGTTTGCGTGCTGGTGCATAGGCCTTAGCAGATGCCGTCTTGCTGTCAGAGATCGATTGATTGCGTACACTGGCATTGCTCCTTGCCTGGAGAAGGTTTATGCATGCAGGGTGTGTATTGGCTCATGAATGAGCATGGATGAGCTCCAGGCTGGAGAAGAGAATCACACATGCTTTATTGTGCTTGCTATTTTGCTAAGGACTGTTTTGGAGTAGCCTAGTTGACAGGGCAGTCTACATGGGATGCTTGCAATTCAGGATTTGATCTCAGAAGTTATGGGTAGTTCACTTATGCTTTCACCCAATGCTTTGGTATTCCAGTAAGCCACAGGGCACCAGGGGCAGTGTGGGAACTTGTTCATTCCGGTGTGGGTTGTCAGAGAACAAATTCCAAGCCACACACTGGTGTATGGTCAGAGATGGATACTAACAGGGTCATTGCCTGGGTTATTGATGCCTACTGAGAGTGGGAAGAGCAGTAAGGGTTCGAATTCATTGTGTATCCTATTTGTTGGCTTTGGCAAGTAACATGTTTCATGTGGGAATATGTTTTTTTTTTGTTTCTCTAGGAGATGGGTCACATGCAGACAAGGCAGACAGTACATCTTTGGTACAGCCTCATGGTACAGCCTCGTGGCTGAGTAGGCAGGGGTCAGGAATCCATGCTTGGAATGGGAAGTATCCCTGGAACTCCGAGAGGGATGGAATAGGTGTGACTGCCATAGTATTTCCTGTGTTGTTATGGCGATTCTCTTATGGGAACCAAGTTGATGTATCGGGATATGTGCGACCCATAGGGTGAGAGACTATTGGTCAGTCCTGGACAGTGCAGAAAGCTCCTATATCCTTTCCCTTTCTGCTTTGAGCAGATAGTTGGCTAATTAGGCGCTAGTGACAGTTATGGGGAACTGTGTGGCCAAGTGTGGTCACTAGTGACAGTTCTGAGCCGTGTGCAAGATTCCTAGATTAGGGATGGAGACCTACTGCCAGGAGTGGTGAGAGCAGTGAACAATAAAGGCTATGTAGGGTATGTGGATGCCCACTGGGATGTGGAATGCCCCAGTTGTAAGAAGGAATGTATCCTTAATGTAGCCTGGAATTATGGGCCTCTCACTCAGGTAAAGAAATACCAAAAGGGGCGCCAAGGTTTGGGACCAATCTGTGTCTTTGTCTTGGTGCAAGGGCACTATAGCTCCCAATCTACTGGTAATGCTTTTGCTGAATTGTTAATGCAACAGTATTGACTGGTTACTTATTAGTTTTACTGCCCTTTAATTTATTGAAGGCTGGTTTCAATTGTTGACATAGGTTTCCTTCCTACACCTTTAACCCATCACAACACCCCTCAAGCCACCTCCTTCAACGCTTCTAGCACTTGTAATATCTTTCTAAGTCTTTTCGACTTGCAAATGTTTGAGTGATTCTCCAAGCTCCGGCAAAGATTGTGTTCCTCTAACGTGCATTTGAGATGTAACGACCGCTTGAACTGGAGGGCCGTCGTTATTTTCATTGGCTCGGAAAAAAACGGCACTGATCGGAGCTCTCATCCGAGGATGAAAGCAATATCAGCACGGCTATGGGTGTAGCATGCACATGCTACCATCGCTAGGAGACTATGGAAGCTTCCAAAAGCTAGCACTCTTGTGGGGTTTAAAAGCTTTCCCCCCTTGCATTGTCCCCTAGTAGGCTGCCCACACAAAATCCTCCTATTACGTGTCCTTCATAGGAAGAATTGTGGAACTCATAGGAGGTAGCTTTGCCCCCTCGCATTGTCCCCTAGTAGGCTGCCCATACAAAATCCTCCTATTATGTGTCCTTCATTGGAACTCTTGCTCTCATTTCTGATAGAATGGAAGCATCATAGTGCATTCCCATAATCATTGTTCTTCAACTCTTACTAATTCGAAATATAAAGCTTCAGAGATGCATTCAGCATACCAAGCTTATGGGGAATATAAGCGTATTCCTATGCTCTCTCTTTTGAAGCTCAACTTAGCTCAAAGGTGTTGGATTTTACTGCCAAGATTGCCTCAGACATATCAATGAAATAGCAAGTACACTGCGATGAGGTCAAATGCAAGCAAAGGTTGGGGACTTTACTGTGTTAGCCAAAGAAGCTGGTGAGCGAGCAAAAGCAACTTTATTTCCGCCTGCCTTCTGTAGAAACAAAGTGGAGACAGGTTTTGAACACAAGTGAGCAAGAGTGCACACACAAGAAAGCTCCAATAGAAATGTTTAAATGAAACAATACAAGTACTTGGTATATATAGTACCCAAGTACTACTGGTCAACCATAGGGTTGACTTTATGCCTACAACACCATATCTTTGTAATCTCTTACAAATCCCCCCTCAATGATATGGCTGAAAGTACCCTGGAAACATCTCAGGTGTACCTTGCAGTACCTAAAGTGCTGCAAAAACAGTCCCGAAGTGAAATACACAGCTCAAACACTTACTAGAATTGCAACTTGGCCCGAGCAAAACAGTCCACTGACTATGTGGGCAAGCCGGAGATAACAAAGGAGCTGAAGTGAGCTGCTTGGAGCTAAATGAAGCTGTCGGGAGTACTTTTGAACTTAACACACGTGCAGAGAAGAGCCTGGAGCTGCTCGAACACACCCGAGAGAGGATGGAGCTGAAAAGAGTCCAAATCTGAGCAAAAACGCCAAAAAAACAGTTGAAAACTGATCGAACAAGTCGTACGGACTCGAAATCAAGTTTTGACAAGTTGTACGGACTCGCGGCATTGTCGCGCAATTGTACGGACAGATCCGTACGGACTATACGGACATCCGTACAACTGTATGGACAAAAAACAGATCCCCCCCCCCCGGGCCTGAAATGGTGCAGGATGGGCTTGTTTGTATGCGGGCAGCTCAGAAATTTCGAAAAACATCGAAATCGGACCTCAAAAGGTCAAAAAACAGCCGCTGGACTGTTGGAGCTGAATGTGAGAACCAGGAATGCGCACTGGAGCACCAAGCTTGCGGGAGTCTGGAAGCAAGGGCTCTAGAGACGGAAGCGCTCTGATACCAAATGTAGGAACAAAGTGGAGACAGGTTGTGAACACAAGTGAGCAAGAGTGCACACACAAGAAAGCTCCAATAGAAATGTTCAAATGAAATAATACAAGTACTTGGTATATATAGTACCCAACTACTACTGGTCAACCATAGGGTTGACTTTATGCCTACAACACCATATCTTTGTAATCTCTTACACCTTCCCCCTTCCCTTCTTTCCCAACCCCCTCAAAGAAAAACAAACAAAAAAAGGAGTGTGCAGAGAATTGCAACAAATAAGTCCTCAGTGTAAACTTTAGACTTACCCTTGTCTATGTAAAAAGTCTAGGCATTGTTGGAGAGGAGGGCCTTGCCCAAGCAAGAAAAGGGGCCAATTCTAGGCTACAAGAATCGAAATTTCTTGCCCTTCCAAATGGTCAAGCTGGCTTATTGTACCAAGGTTGATATATTAATAATAAATGTATACTTCAATCCAAATATCGTGAATACACTTGCTCAATTTCTTGTCAGTAATACTGCATTGCGAGCCATCTTCCAAAATGTAAATGTTATTTCTTGCTACGATATTAAATAGCTTAGTAGGCAAACATTGTCTTGCTTGTTTCAAGGCAGTACAGCCAAATTAGGTCTAATACAGATACTGATAATCCATTCAGTACTTTCAGAAATCTCATTTCACACGATCAGTGTAAGAAATTGACTTGAATTCTTCTCTTCTCACCTAGGAAATCCATTGAGAAAACTAAGAATATGAGCATTAACAACTTCGGGATTCTCTTGATGCATGAAGTGGTGAGCATCTTCAAGCACAACTACACCTTGGAGATTAGGAACATATGCTTTCATTTGAGAATCTAGATATTCCTTTGTTCCAGGTAAGATATACACAATATCTTTACTTCCTCCTATGAACAGGGTTGGAGTAATCACTTGTGCTCCTGTCCAAGGTGCCGTGAGCTCCCAATTCCTGCAATAAAGTTGTAGAATTAGTCTCTCTCTCTCTCTCTCTCTCTCTCTCTCGTGCACGTGCACGTGCGAACGTGTGCATGCTTTCGCTTTTGCTCTCACGGCAGTACCTTTAACAACTGCATGCAGCTTGTTGCAAGCAGCAGAAACATCACCATCTTACTCTGACCTCAGTTTGACATAAGTCTCTCTCTCTCTCTCTCTCTCTCTCTCTCTCTCTCTCTCTCTCTCAATCAATCAAGACATCGGTTAAAAAATACGTGGTGCAAGTCACTGCAGAAAGTATATACTGAGATTCTGCCTATTTTTCAGATGTAAAGTGGTCCTCTGCCATGGTAAAACAGCTATTATATTAGATATGTATCAACAAATTGACATGCTCACTGAAAGCTCAAGCCAGAAAAATCTAAAAGACCGAATTGAATAGCAAAAAGATATGTCCATGAAAAACTCAGTTAGATTCCAAATTAAGTACTGTAAACAGATAGAACAATATGTTCAAGCTTCATGTTAAAACAATGCTTATCATAAACTATAGGTGACTACACGACATGACATACCCACACACTGTTTTTTTGTCAAATCCATTTATCATTATATTACACAGAACAGTCCCAAAGAAAGGGACAACCAGCTACAGACATCCCCACATACCCACACACTTTTTTTTGGGGGGTGAAAAATCAAGCTACTTTATATTACAAAATCATCATCCCAGAATAGGACGATGAGAAATACATCATCATCCCACACCCACACACACCCATACAGCTCCACAATCTCAAATCACCCAAGCTTGCTATTACCCTTTTCCCTAAACTCACAGGACAGGTCTATCCATATAAGTAGTTAAATGCCTGCCATTTTGAGTCCTTGACTAACTTAAGATATCCCACCAACCTCAAACCAGTGGCAGCATCATGTGTTGAGTTGAATCAACACCACCATCTCTGTGGACCCTCTTCCAAACCTTAGATACCAATCCATGGGAATCCTTTATCTTACTAGTTTAGCGTATAGGCTATCATACTCACACCTCCCTTTTGAGGACTCTAAGAAATACCTTCAACTTGCACTCCTTGGGAGCTGCCATGTGCCCTCCCTAAAGCAGATGTACTAGAGGGTTTCTTGCTGTCCCATACACCTTTTGGTCTTCAGTGGACGTTAATAGACTTTCTTTCTTTCTTTCTTTCTTTCACCATAGGCATCCAACTGAGGCCACCAACTAACATATTAAAATAAGTCTTTTGGTATCTTCACTGAGAAATCAAATTTCTGCATAAGTTCAGCATATTTTGCTTTCTGTCCTCCAAGTCCAGGCTGATTATATAACCACTTTTCATGTTCATGGTTAATTAGTTCTCAATTTGCACTACACACATAGTGCCTCCATGTCTTAAACTCCTTGATAATGGTAAAGAGATGCATTCATATTCTATATATCATTTCTAAGTAATTCTAAAATTTCTTATCAAAACCAAGTTGCCGTTCCTCTAAATCAACGACAACGTTTATAGATGCCCTATTCAACTTTCTGCGACTTTGGCACTTGTTGTTGTTGCTACAATTGATCTAAGAATGACTTCTATTTTCTCTAAAAATAGTCCGTAATTTCAGCACAATATCTTTATAAACCTGGGAAAATCGATGAAATGCATGCATGCTTTTAAGATATGTCCCCCCCCCCAAAAAAAAAAAAAAACAAATAAATAAATAAATTGTTTCTGGAGATATCTTGAATAAGAATGATGTAAAACAAGCTTGACTTATCATGAATCCATTGAGATCCCATCTTCACCCTACGCATTTCATATTTTTGGTAAAAAAACTGAAAACTGCCTTATTTGGCATAGACTCTTTTTAAATGTGTCTTTAGTAGTTTGAAGGCTTTTTCAAGTAAGATTTGTTGTAGATTTCATACAATATTATTCTGAAAGACAGCTAAATACTAACCCTAGTTAGTGTCTATAAAACTCAAGAATGTGGCTGGTGCATTGGGTCAACCAAAAGGCATGATTTGAACTCATGAAGATCATAACAAATTCAATGTGCTATCTGATGCACATTTTTTCTTGAACACAGACTTGACACTATTTGAATCTATGATTAACCTTATAAACGTATCAAGCTCCTTCAGCTGATGAATAAGCTCAATGGATACGCTCATTAAAAGTTGGTTGCTAACTGCTCTAGTCATGACAAACCTCAAAGATTCCTCTGTTTTCTTCATCTGGCAAATTAGTGAAGCCATGGTGACGTAAAAGGCTTAATTTGACTTTTTATATTGTCACTCAACTTCCTTCTGTTTTACCTTTTTAATTCAATAGGCAGGTATATGACATCAATTAACAACTGTACAATGATCTACTTTGCCAGAGGTGGTAAATCATCTTCAAATCTAAAAGAGCAGTTTGCATGAGTATGTTTGATTCTCTGAATGATCGATACAACAGTTCCGCTCCATAGAACACATAAAACGTGAGGGGTATGCTGTGTTTCCTTTAAGCCAACGCCTAACTCTTTTTCAAACATGTTGTATTTTTCATCTTTACAGAATAGGCCTAGGTCACAGAGCCATTCTCAGCTGAGATAAAATCTTTTCAATATTTTAAAAGCAGCTATGAAACAAACACAATAGACATCCTCTTGCACCGAATTGATGGCATGGAAAACTGAGGGAACAAGATTCACGTCTCAGCCGAAGCAAAATGCCCGTGATCTCCGTTCACAACCTCTCGCAGGTCTCATGCCACCATCATTGATGTAACCACATGTAACTACTTGCAATCTAAGCATCATCATTGATCCCAATAGATCTATCACCTTGTCTATGTAGAGCTAGTCTGCAGACATGTAAGTACCGAGGTTTTGGAGAAATACTCAACTCTTCCTTTACAATATTCAACCTTTTGTATTATATACACCCATAGATCTACTCTCTTTCTGCCCACACATATCACCTTGACACATGTACTAAATGATAGTTAAAATTATACTTCCTCATGAAAGGCTGTATTTCAATCAACAAATCATATATGTTTTAAACTCAAATCGACAAAACAATGACTTAAAATGGAAAGCTTACAAGTCCATAACCCGATAATAGTTGAAACCACCAGTAAACCCTATCTTCTCAAACTGATCTGCATAGTGCTGGATATCTTCTGCAGATATCCATGCAGGAAAATCTTTTGGGTCATCCATGATTTCTGAAATCTCTTTATTGGGAGGTGCAATAATGAGCTCAGCCCTCGTGCTCAAAAAAATCTTCCTTAGGATAGTTGTACACCCTTGACGAGCAAAATCCGCTTCTGCCCTTCCCGGTTCCTGTAGAGATTTAGGCAGGATAAAAATTATAATTAACAAGTGATTAAAGAGCAATAACATGTTACATGCTTTTCGAAAATGACATAAACTCTCTCTCTCTCTCTCTCTCTCTCTCTCTCTCTCTCTCTCTCTCTCTCTCTCTCTCTCTCTCTCTCGACTGGATCCTCAGCAAAGTCCAAAATCTCTGCCTGTCTGTCTGATGTCCTCGCGTTGAAGTCTCCTAAAAGGATGACCTCTCCGCGGCGTGAGTACTCCAATACATCGGCTGACAAATCCTCAAAAGGTGACTGTCCTGGTCCATCTGAGGCATAACGAGACTGTCTCGGGGGAAAGTAGCATACTGCAATAAACAAGTCTCTCAGGGGGGGTCTCCTGATCCGTACCCAAAGATATCTGGCCCGATGGTCTCTGCTCATGACTGTGAGTATCGATCTGAGATGCTCTCTATAAAGAACTGCCACACCGCCAGATCCTCTGACTCCTGATCGTCTAGTCTGCTGTCGAAAGACAGACTCCCAAGCATACCCTGTCACCTGCGGCAAGCCTCTCTCTGGGCTCTCATGGGTCTCTGTAAAGAAGACGATGTCCTGATCAAAAAAGGCCTCTCGTAAGTTGCCAGGCTGAGCTGTAAGGGAACCATTACAGTTCCAAACTGCGAAACTCAAGCTATCTGGCAGACTACGTGTCCCATAGGCCTCGTGTCGTCAACTGTGGGCTCCAGCCGGTCTAGATCGCATAGCTCCTATCAAAAGTCTGCCCTCTCTGATCACGGCCCACTTGCCCTCACGACGGGCAACATCCCTCTGTGCAATGAGACGTCTATGCTCCTCCCACTGAAGAGCTGTAAGGTCCTCATCCATGTGAATCTGTGGATGGTCCCTCAATCTGGATCTCCTTCGTAATACTGCGAGACGGGCCTCAGCATCTCTGAATCTGATGATAAGTGGCTGGTGCCGTGCTGGATCCCGGCCCACTCGATATGCAGCTACTATGCCATGATCCTGAACTCCGAGTGTCCCAGATATGAAATCTGTTGCCTGATCCATGGCTGATCTCGTATCTGATCGCTCAACTCCGCGGATGCGGATGTTGAGGGCCTTCTGAGCTCGCCGCTGACTCTCGGCAATAGTCTCAGAGACTGTGGTCTGCTGGGCCTGTGGGGCTCTACGCACAACGTCCACCCACTCTGAGGTCTTCTGTACCTCTGTCTGCAGTGTGGCCAACCTCTCCTCAACTGCTGCACTAGCTGGAGGAGCTACATGCAGCTGCTGGAGGCGATCATCGCATGCCACAACATGCTCCTGAATGCGTGTCTCCAGCTGCACTATGCGCTCAGCATGTGTCCGTAACTGGATATCCCGATCAATATCTCTGGTATGAAGCTGGCGAATATGGGAGTCCTGATCAGATCTATGACTCTCAACTGTCGATAGCTGATCAGTCAGTGTGTGTATCTGTGCTGTGAGAGACTGAATCGTAGCGCCCTGAAGTCTGCAAGTCTCCATGCACTGCATAACTAAATCTCTCAATCGCAGATTATCTGCCGGGACTGCTTCCGTTGTGGAGGGTGAAGGGGAGAGGGGGTACAAGGATGAGGGGGTAAGAGGGTAAGAAGGTGAGTAAAGGAGGGGTGCAGAAAATGGAGGTCCTGAAGAGAGAGATCCGGTAGAAGGAAGTAGGGAGTCAGGGACCGAAGAAGAGCCTACACTAGGGGAGGAAGGGGCTGAAAGGGAGGGTCGGTGGGGAGAGGTGGGAAGAAGCTGGGTAGGGACTAGGGGAGGGGAAGAAGAGGAGGGAGGAGGCTGGGTAGGGAATAGGGAAGGGGAGGAAGAGGAAGGAAGAGGATGGGTAGGGACTAGGGGAGGGGAGGAAGAGGAAGGAAGAGGATGGGTAGGGACTAGGAGAAGAGGAGGAGGTGAAACTGAAGGAGGGAGAGGAGGAGGATTGAGTAGAGGAGGTGGGTAGGAAAGGGTTGGGATTGAGGCAAGGGAGGTAACCGGAAGTGATGGGGGAGATGGAAGTAAAGGAGATGGGGTCGGAGCCACAGGAGGATTGAGTAAAGTAGATGGGTAGGAAAGGGTTGGGGTGGAGGCAAGGGAGGTCGTTGGAGGTGGTGGGGAAGGAGATGTTAAGGGTAAAGAAGAACTTGCCTCTTCGGCTCTTGTTGCTTCGTGGACTTCAGAAAGGCATTTGACACTGTGCCGCATTTCAGACTCTTCCAGCGACTTCGTGACTTGGGATTCAATGGGGAGATTCAATGGGCGATCATGGCCTTGTATGAGAGAGTCACAGGTAGAGTCAGGCGGGGCTGTCGGCGGAAGTACGCAGTACGATAGGGGTGAAGCAGGGGTGTCCTTTGTCTCCGACACTCTTTGGTCTCTATATCGATGAGTTAGAGATGTACATACAGACGATGGGTGGTACAGGTTCTTTACTGGCAGGATCCACGATACCGATTCTCCTCTATGCAGATGACGTGGTTCTTATTTCTTCCTCCCAGCAGGGTTTACAGGCACATCTCCATGCACTCCACAGCTTTTGTCAGGACAGAGGGTTGTCTGTAAACCTTGGGAAGACCAAAGTCATGGTCTTCAACACGTCATACCAGGTTTATAGGAGAGGCAAGTTCTCTTTCACATTTGATGGGCAGGAGGTGGAGCTAGTTAGGGAGTATACATATTTGGGTGCCACATTTAGAGGTCCAGTCTTCACCATGACGCATGCAGCACGAGATAGGATCAGTAGAGGGTATGCCGCCTTGGCTCTTCTCGAGAGGCAGTGTGCACAGTCACATTTTCAGCATCCCGACACGAAGTCCTTACTTTTCGATACGCTGGTGAGACCTGCAGTCATGTATGCTAGCCCCTTTTGGGCAGGAGATCTCAGGGTTGCAGATTGGAGACGAGTAGAGAGGTTACAGATCATCATGTTCTCCCGATTGATCAGAGCGAAGCCCACGGTACCGCATCAGATTACGTTCGCAGAGTTCGGAGCTACACCCCTAGCGCTAGATGCAGCATTTCAGTCAGTTACGTACTTGCATAGGATCAGGGCGCTCGGAGACTCAGCAGCAGGCAGAGCACGATTACCGTGGCTAGCACTGACATCCTCGCAGATGTTAGCGGAGAGAGGTCATACTTTTTGTTGGTACCACACACTCTCCACATGGCTCACCTCGCTGGGCTTGGATATGGATAGGCTGCCACCATTTCGATACAGCATAGATGCCCCTCGCCTCCCTCTCACTCGACATGAGCTCAGCCAGGTTATCAGGGCAGATTTGTTGCAGCTACACACGTTTCGCACTTGGGTTCATCCCACGGAGCTTCCTACGAAGATGGCCACATATCGTGACCATTTTCTCAGGATTTCAGAGGATGGCTTCATCATATCCCCAGGATATATCGGCGTTCATATGTCGCACTCACTCAGGATTGCCTTGGGCCAGCTCAGGGTATCTTCCCACAGATTAGACGTTGAGGCCGGAAGAATGCGTCGTATAGCTACCGGACATAGACCCAGGCGAGAGACTAGGATATGCCCTTGTTGCACTATGGGGGAGGTGGAGACTGAGGAGCACTTTGTTTGCAGATGCCCTTTATATTATGAGATCTATGGCAGATTTCACTGTTTATTTGGGCACGGATTTGGACCTCTCTCTCGGATTATGGAGTATGAGGATCAGTATTGCTTAGCGTTGTTCATCAGGGAGATCACCAGATATAGAGAGAGATTCCTCAGAGAGCACCGTCGCATCCCTGCCAGAGACCTGGTTATTCATGAGGAGCAGGACGAGGCGCAGGACCATGAGCACAGAGATAGCCCATCTTGCCAGAGAGCACCGATGGTTCCACCCCGAGGATGTACATATGACATGATCCGGCAGCACCGCAGGATGATCTTACACAGAGGCCGTACTTGTCGCTTTATTTCTAGACGACGGAGGATGATGGCAGATTTTCGGAGGAGATTGCTCCATGGAGACTTGGCACTGCCAGCAGCCCATTTGACACTTGCCCAGATCTTCACACTCATGGCAGGAGGCATGGTCGATGGCCATGACTTCCATCATTTCTTTGGATCACAGACCCCTTAGGGAAGACGATGTTCCTCATATTTCATATTTTACATTTTGTATCTAGGCAATTTTTGGTACTCTATTTCATTTCATTTTGTATCTAGGATTTTTGTAGCCATTTTTGGCATCTTAGCGGTATTACGATGAGGCCACCTAGTTGGCGCATCGTTGATGATGTATTTTCCTTTCGGATGATTTTGTGTCCCATAGGCCATGTATGGCCTTCCGTGGACCTTTAATACAATTTCTTTCTTTCTTTCTTTCTCTCTCTCTCTCTCAGGGTTTCATCGATCCACCTGGATACACACGGATCCATCTCCCCAACTCCTTGAGGTTATCAATCGGAAAGTTTTGTGTTTCATCGCACCGATTCAATATTGAGAGTGGACGGGCAGAGCATACCCAATGAGGGCCACATCTGCACTTTATGTGACCATCAAGAGGTCAAGTCAGAGGAGCATTTCGCTTTCAGATGCCCGGTATACTATGAGATCAAAGGTTTCTATCACTTTCTTTTCAGGGACGGCTTTGGACCCCTATCTGCTCTCATCCTACCCAAATCAAAGATGCTTGGTGTCCTTGATCCATGAGGCCATCCGACTTCTGATATACACCCCCTAGTAGATGAATCGAGTCTGTCCCAGACACAAGAGAACAATCCGGGTGAGTTTGGGCCTTCAAAGAGATTTGCATCAGAAGCGTCTTGTGCATGGGGATAACAGTGGGAAAATAGCACTAGGAACAACAAATTTGACGCACATAACTCAATGAAGTTGCCAATTCTGTGCCAACACCAAGAGCCAGTCGAGAGTTATAAAAAATTTCAACTCTAAACACAATATACTACTGCTCCAATCAATGAAAATAGACTGCGAAATCACTGAAAAAAGTTGAAATTACTCAGCCAAAGTTTTAGCAAAAGAACACAGAGAAGTAAATTTTGTAGATATGTTCACTCCATAAATAGAAAGAGCACATTTGCTTATATGACCCCAAAAAGGACCCCAAAATTGACCTTAAGAAATGTCACTCCATACTCCAACTTTTACCAAGGCATCTAAATGGCAGATGTATGAGGCAATGGTAAATATGCAGAGCAAAAATACTACGCTTGCACAAGAAGTCAAGAAGCTAAAGGATACCATGCATGAAATGGCGCAGAAAATGCTCTCTATTGACAGCAAGAGAGAAAGGGGTATGCCGAACTAATTAAAATAGAACAAGGATATGCTAAGCTTGCCAACATGGAGCAGCAATCGAAGAAGAGCACACAGGGGCAGAAAGAAAAAGGGGAGAAGGTCCAACCAGATGCAGCCAACATTGATCTAAAGAATTTGAGGGTAAATTTCATCTTGACGCTTTATGTATCTTTTATCCTCTTGTGTTATTAATGCGTACACATGACTTTTGGGTTGTGCATGGCTTAACCCCTGTGCAAGTGATTGCAGAAAATTAACAGAAGCTTGATCCAAAGTCTGAGGGTGCAAAGCAGGACTGGGTTGCAATTTATGATGAATGTGCTTCTATCTTATATCAGGTTTGTTGTTAATGTGCTTAAACATTATTGATATCTGTTGTTGGGAGTGGTAGCCACAAATATGTTGTATTGTGTAGTGTAAACTATGTTGAGCCTACAGAAACATCTCATGAGATCTTTGTTGGTCTTATATATGGGCTTGTTTACTAAGGTGTATGGTCAGTTTATAGGAGAACAGGCGTATACATAACGGTCTTAATTTCTAGGGTATATGCATAATCTACAATGCATCGATTTATTGAACTTGCTTCTAGGAAGGGTACAAGGAGTAGACCTTTTGAACATTGGGGTGTAGATGTTCATATTGTCGTACTTCACAATTCAACTTGGTCTCGTCTTCATTGCGCCCTGAAGATGTTCCCTGACTATAGAAGATCAAAGATGGTGGAAGAAGAGATTTGACTATACTGGGTGAAGCTAACAAAGATTCGGATGAACATCAATGGCTCAAAAGAAATCTAACACACAAAAGCAAAGAAATGCTACTGCATAGAATCTTATTCCATGGAGGTCAAAACTGGTTGATGCTACTGCGAGTGCCAAACCAAGTTTGCCCAACGACTAGTATCCATGGCGGAAAATGCTTCCCTGATCAGTGGGAGCCACCTGTTTGTATGTGCGAGATTGTCCCTCTTTCTTGGCTTCCTTTGCTGTTTTCCAGGACTTATTTGCATTTACATTCTTGGTTATGCCAGTGATTGCATGGTCCCTTGAACCCTTGGCCCAAACATCCATCCAATGCATTCTGAAAGATACAGTAAGAATTGAACCTACCGAGTTCCAATGCTTGGCCCTTTACTTTGACCAAAGCATTTTTGGGCTGTTATCAGCAGCAAATCTGTTATGTGTCTCTCACAGGTTTTGTTCATACTTAATATAAGTATTTTTTAGGAGAGGAGGGGGGGGGGGGATCTGTTATGTATGTGTTCATCATACGGCAAGTAGATGGCATTTGACCTTGTGATAATGCTACCTCAATGTCCCTCTCATAAATTTTTGTAATCCATTCTCAGCCTTGGTTGTGCAGCAATTGTCTGTTTTTGGATAGCATTCCTTGTACCTATGATGCCTAGAGACATTGCTCTATGGTCGGATTTGAGAGACTCCCTCTTGATCTTGTGGTATTTAAGTACATGCCTTGTGTGTGGGCTCATGAGCACATAATCAATTACACTTGATCCCTGAGGGATTTTGCATGATTTCTCCGTTTCTTTGAAATATTGAATGCCATTACAGACTTGTAATCCAAAGCACCCGCACAATGTGAGGAGGTGCCTCCCCATTTGGGTGATTTCCCCTAGTCTCTTGATGTTCTCTTCTAGCCCTTTCGTTCTTCATCATTGTGTTCTATTTCTTCCATCATGGGGTCTCTCCCCTCCTTTGTAATGACACCCTGCATTGAGCCTGTTCTCGCATTAAATTCTCCTGCCAAGATAATGGCATACTCTTTAGAAAACCTGGCTATGTCCTCTCCCAAATGCATAAAAGGGTCTTCCCAGGATAGATGATTGTTGTGCATGTAGATAGGTGATTGTAGGGGCGCAAGGTAGTATGATGCCAGCCTGACATTTCCCTCTTTTGCTGCTATTTCTAACCACGTACATTGCTTATGTGGGTCTTGTTTTATGACCTTGTCTGTTTTTCGAATGTCTTGCTGATATAACATGCTGTCCCACCAAACCCTCTCCCTCCTATGTGGGTTTTTGTGTTCCATGTTGAAGTTTCCCGAAATCCCTTAATTTCTCGGAGCTCATTTCCCTCATATTCCCATGATTCCAAAATTCAAAGTATATTTGTCTCCAATATTTCATCTTTCAATGCTATAAGCACCATCTTGAGGGGCATTTGATATGAGTCAAAGATTTGCAAAAAACCAATATTCCCAAAAGCTTAAAGAGCTAGAAATAATAAGAAATGCAAAGAAAGAAGGAAATTTTGCATACTTGAAGGATGGAAAAGCGGCAGCAAATAGCAATGGTTTAGCACTTGAGACAGGATTGGTTGTCCTGGAATTTAACAAAAATTTGCCTTGGATTGTCCCCCTTTCTTCTCACCCTAAACCAAGGTCTCAGAGCTGCCATTGGGACAAACTGAGAGTGGCAGGCCTGCCACATAGGCAGCATGTAGGCTGCAATGTGGGCTGCTATGGAGCATAACCAAGTTGTAGGGGGTTCGACAAGCTCTGACCAATGGGCAGAAGGGCCCATCCAAAGGAAACCCATCTGACCAGAACCAGTAGCAAGGGATGGCAGGCTTCGGCCAGCAATTGGGGCTGGAACAAGCAGTAGCAGACTGTGCAGCACCCAGGGAGTGGTTGGGTCAGTAAAGGGCTGTACAAAGGAGTCTGAAGCATGTGCGCAAGCACAAAAGTCCTGTACAGCAGTCAGTAGCAAAACGCGGAGCCAACAGAAGCTGCAGGAGCAGGTTGGGTCTGGTTGGGGCATTGGCCAGGGCCTCCATCCCTAATGAAAGGGCCCTCAAAGGGGGCATTCTCTATTCCATCCAGAAAGTAGTCTGGTGCCTCAACTTGGGCTCCCACCACTGCAGCAAGGAGGTCCATTACTACAGCAAGAGGCCTCCATCATTGGCCACCGCCGACACAGGACGGAATCATAGGAGTCTTGTGCCTCACCATTGCACTGCCTATACAGCAGCAAGGAGGTCAATGTTCAACACTGCCTTACGATAGGCTGTCCAAGGGAGCAGCGGGAATCCGATGCATGTCAGAGTTGAGCTTCTAGCAAAAGCTTTTGTCCAAATTTTTATTAAATATCACTTGGAATTTAAAAATATCCACAAATGAAATATAAACAAACAACAATAATTTTCATCCATACACAGATTTATAACTGAACAAAAAGAAAAAAGGCATCAGACAGTGAGAAAAAGGAATGGAATAAAGAAACATTGACAACGCGTGGGGTATGAATGAGGATCACCCCTTGCTGGAGCTAGTCATCTTGCAAATTATGGGATTCCAATAATTTTTTTTTTTTTTTTCCATGAAAAAGACTTCTATTAAGTAAGAACAAAAACCCGCGAGAGCAAGCTCAAAGCGGAATACATCATGAAATCATGAGGATAATAAAAAACCCCCTCAGAGTGAGGTGGAAAGAAACCAAGGCTGAGGCTGAAAGTGCCATCTCAACCCTGTAGTAGATTCAGAGAAGAAAGGAGAATCCTTCCATTCCCTGAAGAAAGAAGCCCTCCTAACTAAGGCTGCACGGGAGTCCCCCTGCATACCCGTCCATACGGCCATCAGAGTGTGTACGATGTCTGTCCAGATACTAGCCAATGTGTGCGAGGGATGAACCTGAGTACCCTCCATAGCCTCTGTGCATCTGGATCTCCAGATATGCCAGGCTGCTATGCTCGCTATAATCTCCCAAGAAGTATCCACAGAGGCATGTACAGCTGTAAAAGGACGGTGTGTAACCACATCCAACGAGCAGAGCTCAACCCGATGATGTCGAACTGAAATGGCCCGGGAGGAGTCAAGTCCCTCATAGAAAACCTGAGGTCCTGTAAGAGAAAGCCAAGCCACCGAGCCCCAAGTCATAAAGAGTGGGGAATGGGCAAAGTGACTGAAGATCCTGGCTATCCCCATCCAAATCAATCTCGCCTGTCTGCAATCCCATAAGCAATGCTGAATAGACTCCGAAGCAGAAAGGCAACGAGGGCAAGTAGGGTCGGCTCCGAATCTGGACCTCCAAAGGTTCACTGCAATCCCTCCATGAATAGAAAGCCAAAAGAAGATAGTGATCTTTCTATTCCTGTGGGATTTCCAGAGCCTCCTCCAGAAGTACCTCTGCTGATCCGCAGTAATACCAAAAGTCTCCCAATGAGGAACTCTGGAGGGTCTCCAACCTCTACTACTGAGCTGAAATCTCCTGGCATTACTGACCATGTAACGAAAGAAGGGGATGGTCTTCTCTCGATGCCCCGCGTCAATCCACTCCCACTCTCCGGGGTCCCACTGTAAATACCTGATGGGAACTCCTCCATAGAGCCAAAGTCTCCAAGACCCGGTGGAGAGTAACTGGGGGTCAGGGTCTAAGAACCACTCTGAATCTGATCCCTGCATCAAAAGGCCTACGACCCTGATAGGCTGAAAAGCAGACTCAAGCAATATATCATCTGTAGATCTGAGCAATCTGCCACCATCCTGGACACTGAAAACCAAAGCATCCTCCTGTGCACCTCGGAAGGCTAAGACCTGAAGTGGAACCCCGCCTCTCGAGAAAGTACCTGCCCAAGTGGAGGTAGTGAGAGGCATATCATCTGTGTCTATCCAAGCCTCTGGAAGGGCTGACTCAATCTGCAAGATCCTCCCTGCACTCCCTCTGAGATGTCCTATCAACCCTGACTTGGTTTCCTCTGGAAGCCTACGGAAGGCTTTCCAAGATCCCAAAGAAGAAGCAGGTCCCCTCTCCCACCTGGCCCACTGCATGTAGAGTGAGGCACCCAGTGGTCTGCCACGATCATCTAAAATACTATCGTTCCACATGATGGGCTGCCTATCAATCTCTTCCCGGGAGGAAGGAGGAATCCTCCGAAGAGAGCTTCTGAAACTAGCCCAAGCTTTCAGAATGGCAACCATGAGAGGGGATGAAGGTGATCTGAGGTGTGCTGAGGTGAAAATCCATCTAACACTGCTCATCCAGTCTCCTCCTGAGGAAGGTGTGCACCTCTGTATGCTGCTGATAAGAAAGTCCTTCCACGGTTCCTGTCCTGGCATAAGTCCTCGCACCACTATCTTGCAAAGTAAGGCTCTGCACTGTAAATCTGGATCAATAATATTGAGACCCCCATCCTGTGTAGGGAGGATGAGGGTCTCCCAAGCCACCCTGGCTAAGGCATCTGCTGTGCCATCAAGCCCACTCCAGAGAAAGTTCCTGATCGGTCTTCTGAGCTGAATGATGCAGTCCCTAGAACGGCACCAACATGAACAAATAAACCAGGCCGTGGCCAAGAGGACCTGGTTGACCACCACAACTCTAGAGGCAAGATCCAGCTTGGCTGAGCTCCAAAAGAGAAGCTTCCTTCTGATGCTCTCCAACACGGGAGCAAACTGCTGCGTGGTAGAAATACCCAAGCCGACCTGGCAGCCCAAATACCTGATAGGCACACCCCTCTGAACCCAAGTGAACCCTATGTCAAGTCCCCAAACTGGAGTGTCCTCATCACTGATCCAAAAGCCATTGGATTTATGCCAATTTATCTGCGCCCCTGCCGCCAAGCAAAATAAATCCAATGCTGTCCTGAAAGAAGTCAATGTCTGTGGAGAGGCATCCAAATAAATCGCTGTGTCATCAGCCAACTCACTGTCAAGCAGCTCCTCTTCTCTTCTGATAGGAAGTCTCAGCCCAAAGATGTCAGCTTGAGATCTAACATAGATGCTCATAGCTTCGGCCACGAATAAAAAAAGGAAAGGAGCAAGGGGGCATCCCTGACGGACTGATCTCGAAATCTGAAATCTCTCACCCCTTACCCCACCAATAAGTACCTGGCTATGGGCTGATCTGTACAAAGAGGAAACACCTCTGATCCAAACATCAGTGAATCCAAAGCGTAGTAGGGTGCCCTCCAAAAAACTCCAATCTACTCTGTCATAAGCTTTTTCAAAATCCAACAGTAGAATGGCAAGATTCTGGCCACTCTGCACGGCCCACTCTGAAGCTTCCCAGAAAGAAAAAATGTTATCAAAAATACTTCTGCCATGCACAAATCCCGTCTGAGTGTCGTGGATAAGATCAGGGAGAAGTGGCTGCAATCGGAGGCTGATAGCCTTGGCCAGAATCTTGTAACAAGTCCCCAGAAGTGTGATAGGCCTCCACTGGGACAATAAATTTCTGCTACCTCCTTTTGGGATAAGGTGGATGAGGCCCTCTGTAAGCGATTCAGGCATCTCGCCAGAGTCCCAAATGGCCTGCATGGCTGAAGTAATATAGTCTCCAATCATATCCCAAAATGCAATGAAAAAAGACGGAGTGAGGCCATCTAAACCTGGGCACTTGCCCTTGTGAAGGGCTGAAAGTGCAGTCCTGAACTCTGTGTTGGTGAAAGGTGCGTCAAGTAGAACATGCAAATCCGGATTCACCAACACTGGGATACTCTGCCAAATAGCCTGTCTAGCATCCTCTATATCGTGTGTCTCAGGATCAGCAGTAAGGAGGGTGGCATAGAAATCTGAAGCTATGCGTAAGACGTCATCTGGCTCTGTCTGTAAAACCCCATGTGAGTCAATAAGCTGAGATACACTCTCTCTACTATGTCTAGGGCCAAGAGTAGAGAAGAAGTGTTTATTGACTCTACCACCCATCTGAATCCAGAAGGACTCCCGTGCATGAAAGGCATACTCTGCTCTCTGATCAAGCAATAACTGCAAGTGAGCCCTCGCTGCAGCAAGGCGCTCCTGAATCCAAGCATCTGAAGGCCGTTTCTGCTCTTCCCTCTGCAAAGCTGCTAACTGCTGGCGAACACCAATCTCACGTCTGAGAATATCTCGTCTCCTGGTAGAAGCAACTGAGCAGTAAAAGTCGCTAATACCAGAGAGGGCAGCGGCTAAATGTGAAGGATGTGGCTGCCCTCCCTGGACATGAGCAAACCATACCCGTAGGGCTGCCTCTGTAAGGTCCTCCTCTGTGTAAAAGGCATCTGGGATCCTGATGCTGGCTGATCGGCCTCTCAAGTGAGGCTCTGAGATAGCCAAAACAACAGGGAAATGGTCTGAGGTGGAAACCCCTGCAGCAATGCATACCGATCCCCCTCTGTCAAGTGCCCAGTCATCTACATAAAATCTGTCAATGCGTGCATGAATAGGCATCTGTTGCCTCCTGTTCGACCAAGAGAACAGGAGGGACTGTGGCTGAATAAGAAAGGCATCATCACACCAAGTATCTCTGCCACAGAAATGGAAAAGGAAGGCATCCCAAGCTGCTCTCTCCAAAGAGTGAAGTCCGCCTTCTCTACCCCCTTTTTTGTCTGAAGGTAACTCGACCATGTTAAAGTCACCTCCAATCACCCAAGAATCCACAATGGGGGCCCAGGAGAGCAAAGTCTTCCACATAAGAACACGTTCCCCTCTAATGTTGGAGACATATAGGTTGAGGAAGCCAACCTTACGCCCTCCAATCAAGAGAATAATCCACTGAGCTCTAGAGGGGATAATGACTCCGTGCCCAACAACTAAGGGGAGAACCGACTGCGAAACTGAAATAGAAGTGCCTCCCCTAGTGCCCAATGCAGGCGACCAAAAAGTATGTCCTGAGAGCAACTTGCCTGACTTGGCACAATCTCTATAATCCAGCTTGTGCTCTTGAATAAATAATATATCAATGGGACCACCAGTAACACCTGGATGAAGCTGATCCCGGATCAGCTGTCTGCGGCGGCGATGTGGGACGCCACCTAGGCCCTGTATGTTCCAACTGATAATCCTCATCGACGGGAGGATGTAGAGTGGAACACCTTACCCGACCTAGTGGCGGAAACAAACCCCTCAACAGGGGAAGACCTCCTGGATGGAGGGAAGGAACCCAGTGGAGGAAAGTCAATAGGGGAAAGAATCCTGGCACCTGAAGAAGAAGCCCTGTCAATAGGAAATCCAACCACTGGCTCCCCAAAAGTAGCGGGAACAAACTCCTCCTCTGGGAAATCTGAACTCTCTGCCAAGGCTGAAAATGAGTTCCTGTGGAGCAATCCAGACACCGGAGTACGAAGGATCCCTTGTGAGGGAAGAGGATCAACAGTGTAAGCTATCCCCTTCCCCCTGTCCAAGGGAGGGAGTGAGGAAGGCTCTCTACCCGGTGTCTGCCCAGCCGCGGAAATCTCTCCGTCCTCAAGAGGAACATCTGGCAGTGCTGGATCTAAGGAAGAAGCTGCAACTGGGGAGGAGGTCGAAGCTTCAGCGTCTCGGACTGTGCAAGGTGAGACAGGAAGGACAGCTCGAGGTGAAGCAGAGTCTACTAAGGTACCCTCGTGAACTGAAGGAGGGACCTGCACACGTACTGGAACCCACTGTAAAGCGTCACGTGTGCCTGAGGGAGGTGGGGGTCGAGGAGCAGGACCTGTACCACCCCCCTGGTGAGGCCGAGGAATAGGTACTGGACCTGTACCACCACCTGACTGAGCAGGACCGCCACGTGAAGAATGAGGAGCAGGAGCTGGACCTGTACCACCCCTCTGTCGAGGTCGAGGGACAAGTGCCGGGTCTAATCTCCCCCCCTGTCCCCCCTGTCGATGCCCTGAGGCGGTAGCTGTACCAGAGGTCTTCTTAGGCCTTTTCTTCTTTCTGGGACAATCCCTGGCAAAGTGTCCCGAGGTCCTGCAAATCCTGCACTGGTCCTGCCTGCCTGAAATCTCCACTCTCTGGCGAAAAAAGGAACCATCCGGGCGCTGTATCATGACGTGGTCCATCTCGAGGTTAGGATCCTTGCAAAGGACCCTAACTCTAGGAACCCCATCAGCCTTGGTTGCCTCTGCTGCAGTCAATGGCAACCCAGGGAGGGGTGGGATCTCAGCAACTACGCCAAAATGCTCCCCAATAACAGAAAGAAGTCGATAGTAGACCTGGGGAAGCCCGGGGAACCTGATGAAGAGCGAAAAGAATTTCTTATCTGCCTCAACTGGGTCGAAACCAAGGTGAAAGGCTTCAAAGAAGATCTTCCTGTGTCCCAGGTGTAAAAGCTCGGCCTTGAGCACAGTGCTCGCAGCCTCTGGAGTGTCAAAAACAACCTGGAAGAAACCTCGTCCCAGAAGGCGAACATCTACCAATCGAGGAGTGAGGTCTGGGGGGAGAGCCGCAAGCATCCAGTCTCTGGCTTGGGATCTGGAAGGGTGAGACCCGAAGATGCGTGCTAACAAAGTGGTAGAGCACTCAATCTCTACATCCTTCCTGAGCTGCTGCAACTCGTCTTTAGAGAATGTGATAGTTTTCGCGGCCGGTGGAGATGGAGTAGGATTGGCTGACGGGGAATCCATCGCCAATCAAGGTGAGGAGGCCGACTCGAACAGGAAAAAAGGCTCCTTCCGTTCCAAAAAAACTGCGAGGGGCAAGGGAGGGGAAAGGAGGCTAGGAGGAAGCAGGGGGGAAGGGGAGGGAAGGAGGAGAGGGGCTAAGGCTGAGAGGGGAGAGGGGCAAGGAGGGAGGGGAAGGGAGAGGAGAAGAAAGGGAGGAGTGAGAGGAGGAGAGGGGGCGGGAGAGCAAGCAGGGAGGGGGCGGGACAGCAGGGGAGGGGGCGGGACAGCAGGAGAGGGGGCGGGACAGCAGGGAGAGGGAGCGGAGCAGGAGGGGGGAAGGGGCGGAGGCAGGGGGAGAGGGGGAGCAGCAGGGAGAGGGGGCGGAGCAAGGGGGGAGGGGACGGAGCAGCAGGGAGAGGGGGCGGGACAGCAGGGGGCAGAGGGGAGCAGCAGGGGGGAGGGGCGGAGGCAGGGAGAGGGAGCGGAGCAGCAGGGGGGAGGGGACGGAGGCAGGGAGAGGGGGCGGGACAGCAAGGGGGAGGGGGCGGAAGCAGGGAACAGAGGGAGGGAGTGAGGGACAGGCAGGGGGAGGGGGCGGAGCAGCAGGGGGGGAGGGGGGGAAGCAGCAGGGAGGGGCTAGGGACAGGCTGAGGGGGGAGAGAGACGGGCTGAGGGAGGGGGAGCAGCAGGGGAACGGGGAGGAGCAGCAGCTCAGTTTCGCAGTGTGACTTTTCACCATTCCAATAATTTTGAATATGTTAGTATTCCAAAAATCCTGAACAGAACCAACATGGACCCTAGAAGAAAAACTAAATGTTTGCATCCTCAACTAACACTATTTAACTCTTTGGATTGATCCGTAAAAAGAAATTCATCCTTCATGCTACCTTTCTATTCCATTGACATGAGTTCACTCTTAGACTCAAGATGAGAGGGAGTCCATGACATGGAATGTGTACTTTGTTCATAGTCATCATGAAAAGTTTCAGTGAAATGGTTTCAACATTTCTAAAACAATTCAAGTTTCCCTTAGAAAAATCTGTCAAGTGGAATTACGCACACGCGTGCACGCACACACACACATGCATATCATATTTGATTTTTTAAGGGTTTGAGAGACTAGGGGGAGTGGGAAATAGCCTCCGAACTAGTTTGAACTTTGAAACAGCAAACTGGCAACTGTATAGAGACTGGTGAAACTGAAAGTTGAAAGCTCCGTAATTCCTAGTATTCTAAAGACTAAGTTCTACGTAGTCACATCATACATGTTACATCATAATTCATAGTGCATGTATGATACATCAACGGTCATACATCATTATATCAACATGCAACATCATACTACGCAGTCATCCAGATTCATCATTCCATAAATGCTACATCATATCATTGTTCATCCACGATATGAATCGATCCATACAAAATCATAAATGATGACTATGAGCCAATGGCCATACATATTACAAGTGTCAAGACTAGTACTTGTAACTCTAGTCACAAACAGTAAAGCATGCATGATGATGCATACAAATAACTATAAGTTAGGTAGACATCACAGTCTATACATGGTCTTTCATGATGATAGAGATGCATGTATAGACATCACAGTCTATACATGGTCTTTCATGATAATAGAGATATCAATTGATGGTTTCACATCCTCCTTAGACCCATCCTCCCTGGTGTCAAACCCTAAAAATCTTCCTTTTGGAATTTACATGCATATAGACAAAGTCAATCTATCATGAGAGTCAGAAAATCAGATGGTATTTGGACCCAGACTTTATCTCAGCTAGAAAAACAATGTTTGGATCATTTTCAGCTGCTTTTTTCTCAGCCATTTTCTTCTACTCCTCAAGTTGAATTGGCTCAGAGCAAATTTATTGATCTTATTTCTCCTATTGTTTCTTTGCCAAAAGCTTCATTGATGGAAGTGTCTTTTTCAGATATTGAATTGGATGAAGCTCTCAAACATTTGGGTAAACATAAATCCCCTGGCTGGGATGGTTTGACGGTTGCATTTTTTATAGCCTTCTGGGCTGAATTGAAGGGTCCAATCTTGAAGCTCATTAATGTAGCCTGGCAGCATCAACATCTTCCTTCAGCTTGGAAGCATGGTCTGGTCAAGCTTGTGCCCAAAAAACTCCTAAGTGAGACTATGGCTGAGTGGAGGCCCATCACTTTGATGCCTGTTATGTATAAACTTATTGCTAAAATGTTGGTTCATTAGATAAAGGATATTCTTCATGATGAACTTCATCCCAGGCAATATGGTTTTGTTCCAAGAAGGAATATACATGATAATATCTCCAATACTCTCATCGCAATGGAATATGCTAAATATTCAGCTCAAGATGTTTTGGTCATGTAGGTAGATGTGGCAAAGGCATTTGATACCGTACAGTGGGATTATGTCTCTCAACTCATGTCTAGACTTGGTTTTGGGCCAAAGCTAGTTAATGTCATATATTGTCTTTACTCAGATTCCACTGCTCAATGCTTTATAGGGAATCATTTGTCTGAGTCTTGGACTCTGGGACGATCAGTTCGATAGGGATGTCTTCTCAATGCTTTGCTCTATGCTATTGCTTCACATCCTTTGCTTCTTTATATGGAGCATCTGGTTGATACTGGATAGTTAGTGGGGCTTCAGGTTCCTAGCTCACGGCCTTTCATTGCACAGGCTTATGCAGATGATTCTTTCTTCATGCCAAAGAATTGTCCTCTGGAGCTTCGCTTATTGATGGATACCCTTTCTGATTTTGGGTTGGCAGCTGGTCTAAAAATTAATTTTGAGAAATCAAAACTCTTGCCTCTCAAGCATTGTGACTGGCATGCTCTCCTTTGGCCAGGTCAGATTATTCATCCAGAAAACATAGTAAGACATTTGGGTCATCCAATTGGCTAGAAAATCAGAAATAAGCAACAAATGTCTTGGGTATTCAACAAAATTCAGGACAAATTAGAATATTGGAAGATCTCCACTTGGCCTTTGCATGTTCGGCTTCGAATTGTTCAGTCCATTGTTTTAGCTTATGTCCAGTTTTACTTGCCTTTATTAAATTGGTCATCTCGAGATCTCTCTTAATTTATGTCTCAAGCCATGGAGATTTTTAGGAAAACTAAGCTTCATAAAAAAGCTTTAAGGTTTCTCAAAATGGACCTGCTTTGCTCACCAAGAATGCATGGTGGTTTCAATATTCTAAACATCAAATTTCATGTGTTGGCAAGAAAGATCACTATGCTCAAGGGTTTTTTTCAGCAAGAGCAGCCATGGTCTATTATGTTGGCATTTTTGTGTGGCCAGATGCACACAAATGCTTATGGGGCATTGGCTAGTTGATCCATCGGAAGTAGTACTTGGCAAGTTTCAAGGTAAAATACCTGGTTGTCCATTTTCTACTACCTTGATTCAGGATTTTGGAAGTAGGTGCTCTTTCGCATCAAATGGTCTCCCCATCCTGCTTCTATAGCTTCATCGCTTCGAATGGAAAGCCTTCATTGGAGTGCTGTTTTTTACTCTCCTCTTGCTGTACAACAACCAATCAGAGCTTACAATCTCATGAAGTTGGGCATCTGGTTCATTGACGATGTGGTAGATACTCAGGGGCATATTCTCTCTTTTCCGGCAGCATGCCAACACTACTATCTTGTGATGCATCATAGACCCATATGGAAAGTTATTGCAGATCTCTTACTCCCTTTGGTACTGATTCCAACATTGGAAGTAAGAGACAGGCTACAAGATTGGCATATTCAGTCTTCAAGTCCAGGATTATCCTCTCAGCCTTTACATCTATTGACTTCCATACAGGCTTATCGATTGATATTACCTCCTCCATGGATTGTTCTTCATGCAAATTCTCTTTGGCATCTGATGGCATCTGAATAAGTCTTTAACTTGGTGGAAAAGAAAATTGATATTGATATGGAAGTTGAAATTGTCATTGAAGCAGAGACTCTTTTTATGGAGATGTGTTGTTAATATTTTTCCAGTGGGAGTGAAATTGGCTCAAAGAAAGATTGCCTCTCCTCTTTGTCCAAGATGTCATCATACTCCTGAGAGTATTCAGCACTTATTGTGGTTTTCTTCATATTCCAGAGACCTTCTGGACAAGATCTCCTATTTTTGATCTCTCAGATTTCCAGCACACAGGTTCTCGAGGTTTTTCTAGATGTTTGGCAGATTATCAGCTTCTTTGTCACAGTATTCTCTTTTCTTTCATTGGATCAAATACTCGGCCTTATGAACCTTTTGGCTACAACAAAATCATGCATTTCTGAATTCATCTCTTCAGCACCCTTATGAGTTCTTCCGGGCCTCATTGCAGCAGTCCTTATTTGATGCCTTGCATGAGGAAGATTTGGATGTTTCTTGCATTCAGCTTTTCTTTTACTGTTTCTGATGGATAGGGCATTGGCTCTTTTCTCGAGCACTGCCCTGTTGTAAAATGGATGTTTCATAATATAATGTTCTTAGTTTCACCCAAAAAAAAAAAAAGTGTGTGCTCTATATAAGAGTTGTACTTGTCTAGTGTCAAATCAATCAAGTATCAAGCTTATAAGCTCTTTGGTCTACATGTGAGTACTTTCATTTTGTTCATTGCTCTTGCTATTTCATTTTCATTTCATTATGTCTCTCTTAGAGTATTATTATCTCTCTCCCCAACCTACCCTCTCTCTCTCCCTCTCCACCATGCACCTTCATGTGGTATCAGAGCCTCCTTTCCTACCTTTTCCTTCTCCATGCTCAATCTAGAGGATGAGGGAAGCCCACAAAAGGAGTCCTCTCCTCCATGATTGAGCTCCCTTCCACTCCTTTCTCCCCATCTTGTTCTCTTCTCCTACCTTAGCCTCACCTTTGGAAGCTATGGAGCTTGGTTTGCTGCCCACATCACCATTCTTGTGGGAATTAGTGGGCGTCTTCGTAGAGGAAAAAGACAACTAGTTTTTTGCTCAAAAACAGCTCGTTTTTGCTGTTTTGGGGGCATTCTTGTGAAGGAAATAGTTGCTTACTATTGTCGAGATGTTTCTACTATTGGTCGCCCTAAAAACGACCTCATTTGGAGCCCGTTTTTTAAGAAACCACCTACTTGAAGAGAGCTGCTGCTACATCGACCATTGGCGTCATTATGTATGCTATTTCTGCTTAATGTCTCTACTCCTCCACATGAGCTGAGCTATCCCCAGATTGCTGCTCCATCTCCCGCATGATGACATCTCTATCCTCCACCTCTTCTGCCTTGAGTTCCAGCCCTCAGTTTCATCTCTTTTCCTGCTCCTAAAGTGCTGAAGACCGAAGTTGTCATTTCCCACGGTACACAATGAGTTCTCTCTCTTCAAACGCATTGCTCATGGAGAAGTTCAAGGGTGAAGGATTTCCTACTTGGCAAACTAAGGTACAGTTGCTCCTCATGAAAGAAAATGTATGGGATGCTATTGAGGATGACGCTCCCACAACAAATCCTCAACAACTCAGACATGGAAGCAACACAACTCAAAAGCTATTGCTATCATCAAAATTTGCCTCAATAATACTATGATTTATCATATCGACTTTAAATCAATGACCAAGACGATATGGGCACGTCTTGAGAATCTTTTTTGTAACAAAATCACAACCTCCAAGGTTTTCTTGAAGTTGCAATTTTATAAATTGAAAATGGATGATAGTGATACCTTGAGTGAACATTTAGCAAAAATGCAATTTCTTGTGCAACAACTTTCCCACCTGAAGTGTTTCCTGGATGACGAGGACAAAATGGTTGTCCTCATGAAGAGTATGGAAGGAGTCACTTGTTTTGAGCATACTCTTGAAATACTTAGGCTTGCCACGACTACCTTTGATGATATGGTGACTCTTCTTCTCGAAAAAGATCGCTGAAACAAACAATCTCCAATCTCTTCTTCAGAACTACAAAGGCTCTTGCCTCCACCAGCAGATGGAAACCTTGGCCTACACCAGCACATGGAAAGACAAAGCCATTCAAGCCTCTCAAGTGCACCTTTTGAAACAAGGTTGGTCATACAGAGGACTGATGCTACCAGAAGCTTGCCAAACAACAAACTAAGGACCATGCCAATTGGGTTGCAGCTGCCACCCGAGTGAAAATGAAGATGACGACCCTCCGACACAAGTTCATGCTCTTATTGTTGAAATACGACATCTCTCTTTCCCTCCAGAGGAAGATGGAGATTATGATCCATATATTTTCTAAGCATGTTCTATTTGGGTACTCTGCCCTGGGATATTTCCCAAAAATGAATGTAATAAATCATGTGTGTTGAGTCAATAAAGGTCCTCTGCCTTGGATAGTCGTCCTAAAATGATGTATTCATTTGTTTATTTTCTTGTGTATGGCTCCATGTCCCTTATTAGTCCTTGAAGCCAAGAGGGGGATGTACTGTGGGAGCCATGTATTGGCTTTGATAAGTCTATTTATCAGGCCTGGCATGTGAGTTCCAGGATGTTGGTGCATTGGTCTTCTAGACCTCTGAGTTGGTCATACATCAATACATGATGAGCCTCTGACCCATGCTAGGTGAGCCTCTGACCCATGTTAGGTGAGCCTCTAAGTCTATACCATGCTCACTGCCTCTGAGCCATGCTCACTTGCCTCTGAGTTAGCATGGGAGCCATGTCTAGTTCTAGACCATCATTGCCATCATTGCACAGTTCGATGACCATCATTGTCATGTTCTTGGCTCCATTCCAGTAGTCACTCACCTTTCCTCCATGGGGGGGTGTTCGGAAATGGAGTCAAGATGAGTCAATTTGGTGTGTTCTAGTCTAGTGTGTCCTATGGATGCCACATGTCACATTGGGAGTTATCCCATATGCATTGGTGTTTATATGTGTGTCTGCGCTCTATATAAGAGTTGTACTTGTCTAGTGTCAAATCGATCAAGTATCAAGCCTACAAGCTCTTTGATCTACATGTGAGTACTTTCATTTTGTTCATTGCTCTTGCTATTTCATTTCCATTTCATTATGTCTCTCTTTGAGTATTATTATCTCTCTCCCTAGCCTACCCTCTCTCTCTCCCTCTCCACCATGCACTTTCAAGCCCATCCTCATTCACTTGCTCTACCTGCACCTTATCCTCGGCATATATATTGTTCAATGGGAGGAGGCCTTTGCTATATCATTAAAGATTTCTGCATCAGTTGTCGGGAGCAAATTTATAGAGATATATAGTCGCTACCAAGAGGGGAGAAGATGGAAATCTAGTGTGAGCATCCATAAAATCCATCTTGTGCTCTGAAGCCAGGGAGTGCAGCCCTGAATCTGGCACATGAAAAAATATTCCAAGATCATTGCCAGGAAGGAGACATCTGATGACCAACTTACAAAGTAGCACTCTTCACTTTATGTCAAGATCAATAAAGGAGACAGCTGGACTCAAAATTTGTCAAATGCATATTTGTGGAGGAACAAAAGGAATACACAATATATGACATGAGCAGAGGAGGCAAAAGGATTAGAAGTCTGTAAGCTGCATATTTGTTGGTTGTGTAGAGGAACAAAAGGCATATAGGCTCTATGATATGCAGAAGAGAAAACTCATTATCACTAAAGATGTGTTTAATGAGGCAAATGACACTCAACCCTGTAAATAGGGCGAACAGCAACCAGCTGGTAGGCGGATCCCATGAAGGATTCAAATGTGACAGAACTTTCAGAGACAATCAGTGAAGGACCCAGGAGGTGACAAGGAGTAACAAAAGCTCATTGAGAAGTATTCCAGTTACTGGCATGTACCTTTGGAGAGAGAGAGAGAGAGAGAGAGAGAGAGAGAGAGAGAGAGGAGCAAGTTGGCACCAAATAATGTATAACATAAAGAAGAACTCTAAAGGCAGAATCTAGAACTCAAACCAAGGTTGGTCACTGGTGGCAGCAAGGTGAGGGTATTAAATACTCTGAAACCTTTGCATCTATGGCAAAATCGAATAAAATCATGAGTGTGCTCAATCCTAAACTAAAAAGCTATTGAGAGTATCCAAATTGAGGCCCTTTGCTGTTGGTCTCTGACAAATTGTCCCTTGTGTAGCTAAGGGCGCAAATAGGAGGGTATACAGCTCCAAAATAGCTCCAAGTCTTTTATCTCTGATAAGAAGCTTCCTTGTACCAAGCAAGAATCCATCCTGGCAGGCATGCTTACCCTAGAAACTGCATGTGAGCACCACCAAAAGCCATCCATGGTCCTGTGCGTGGGAACTGCATCCAATTCACTTTTTGGATGACTGAAAGTCAATGATTTGGAGAATAAAATCAGGTATCCAGCTGGTGCTTGGCAAAATGGCTGATTCAACAGCCAACAGGGCATAATCAATTGAGAACAATCCCAGAATGTCCCCACTATGAACTGCCCATGATCTCACGTAAAACTATCCAATGCCTCTTGTATCTCAGAACTATATCGTCTTCTAGACCAGGTATAGGAGAGACAAGCCATAACTGGAGAAGTTGTTGGATCTGAAACACTGACTTTTGCTTTGGCCAAAATTAAATCTCTCCCATGCTGAGGGCCTCTCTCCTAGATATGAAGTTAAAAAACCCTTGAACTGGTCCTCCTAGCTTATCCTCCAAAATCTAAAGCGCGTTCAACACACCAAAATCTATTGCAGAGAGCTCTTTGAAAGTGCAACCCAAAAAGCCTGATAATGACCTGGGAAGCAAGAAACAATTAGAGATAGAGTACCTTCAGGAAGCTTAAAATAATGCTATGTCCTCTACAAGTGCTCCTTTAGCCTCTCCACTCCATCTCAGGTTGACCAAAATAATGCTATGTCCTTTACAAGTACTCCTTCAGACTCTCCACTCCATCTCAGGTTGACCAAAATCTTCTTCAATACCATTTCAAGACTATCTTACTTCAGTTATCAAGCAAAACTTGGCATCAGTGCATCTCCTTTGCCTTTTCATCTTACATTGGAAAAGCAAGAATTCTGGAGGAGATTCAAATCATAGCGTAGACAGAAAACATTTTCAAGCAATTGGTATACGGAAGTGCTGCTTGATTCATGGTCCAAGATACTAAGCTGTTCTTAGACATGAGACCTGAAGTGAAAGGAGGAAACAAAACTTGCCTCACCTTCTCCTGACATACAGGAAGGTGAAACAAGATAACAGCCTCTATGGGGGCAACTCACTTCTAGGCTGGAAGAAAGAGGTCCAACTCAAGACGTCTGGAATAAAAGAGCAATCCCAGGCTAGAACCAATAAAGAACAAAGAAGCAGAGAATCCAGACCCCAGATCACATGCAAACTACAAGGATGAGGCTAGGAAGTCACGAACTCTCCTATCTCAGCAGCGAAACTCCAAAAAAAGTTAGGAGATCTGTCTAAATTACTTTCGATAAGAATTTAGTAATATGGAGTCTTGAAAATGGGAGCCATGTGTTACCTGCCTGGTGGCATCTGAACATTATAATCACGAAGGAGCACCATCATGCTCCATCTGGGTATCATAACCCACAATATTGAAATTTCTTTGCAATGCATCTATTCATCACACCAGATCATTCTTCATTGAATTCTTGCATACTCGCTTCTTTAGATTTTGAAAGATTCATTGATTCAAGATACTTTGCTTCTTTCATCACTTAATAACAAGGAGAGAGAAACTTATGGGATCAACGCTAGGCACCTTTACCTTGAATGCATCCGATTCAAAGGCTAAGGTATAGCTTTATTGGAAGTCAAAGTTGATCCTCAAAATCAATGAGAAGAACTAGTCAGTCTTCAATTTCTAAGAGTGTGATTGCAGAGATTTAGCTGATCTGTGATTTCCTCATTGAATCATCACTGACTTATATCATTTTCGCATGTCCATCATTGGTTCGACAAAGAAATATTTGTGTTGATTCAAAGCATGCCCTTAAAATGTGCCAGCACTTCAATATATATAACTATAATTTCCTCCTCATCACTGACATATATCATATTCCATGTTCATCATTTTCTCGACAAGGACATAATTGTGTTGATACAAAGCATGCCTTTACAAATGTGACAGCACTTCAATATTGCATTTGCATCTTGTGCAACATATGAAAATGCATTACCCTATTCCAAAAGCACAGGCTGTTTTACAAATAAAGCAAGTGACAGTATAAAATTTCAGAGTACACAGCAGCTTGGGAGAAAAGATTTTTCACACGTAAAATATATGTTCATGTCAGATTCACATTTACATTCTTCAAACCATGAGCAAGCAACTGCATACACAGCAGCTTGGGAGAAAATACTTTTCACAGGTTAGTAATGTGCTCATGTCAGACTTGCATTTACATTGTTCTAGACATAAGGCACAATACAACTTGCACCGCATGTCTTTCCATGATTACACCATTTAGGGAGATGGGAAGGGAAGAGAGATGAGAGAAATAGAAGTGTTAGTAGCATAATTATTGATAACCTGGAATCTGCACATGTAGAATCCTTCACCAAGTGAAGATTTTAGACTTTCGGTAGGACTTATCATAGGTGAACGTGGTCCAAAAGGTACACTCACTGCCACCAGGGCCTGTACTCGATCTGGCCGCATTAAGCATAAGTTCCAAGCAATATAGGCACCCCAATCATGGCCCACCACAAAAGCCTGAAAAGGAAAAAGTGAAGCATTGTTGACTATTTGATCAAAGGGATTATTAACTTGATATAATAGTACCTGTTGAACATTATGCTATACATTGAACAAGTCTACACGACCGAAATGTGAAAGCTAAGCTCTATGGAGTTAAACAGCAATCTCTCTCTCTCTCTCTCTCTCTCTCTCTCTCTCTCTCTCTCTCTCTCTCCGAGATAGCCCATCTTGCCAGAGAGCACCGATGGTTCCACCCCGAGGATGTACATATGACATGATCCGGCAGCACCGCAGGATGATCTTACACAGAGGCCGTACCGGTCGCTTTATTTCTAGACGACGGAGGATGATGGCAGATTTTCGGATGAGATTGCTCCACGGAGACTTGGCACCGCCAGCAGCCCACTTGACACTTGCCCAGATCTTCACACTCATGGCAGGAGGCATGGTCGATGGCCATGACTTCGATCATTTCTTTGGATCACAGACCCCTTAGGGAAGACGATGTTCCTCATATTTCATATTTTACATTTTGTATCTAGGCATTTTTGGTACTCTATTTCATTTCATTTTGTATCTAGGATTTTTGTAGCCATTTTTGGCATCTTAGCTGTATTCCGATGAGGCCACCTAGTTGGCGCATCGTTGATGATGTATTTTCCTTTCGGATGATTTTGTGTCCCATAGGCCATGTATGGCCTTCCGTGGACCTTTAATAAAATTTCTTTCTTCTTTCTTTCTCTCTCTCTCTCTCTCATAGACCCTTCCGTCTTCAGACTTCCGAAGACGTTTAATAAAGTTTTCTCTCTCTCTAGGATTCCTCAAATCTCCTATCTGATCAGCTCATTAACATAGGTTCTCTTTGAACATAATGGCATGTCGAGTGAATTCTTCACTCAAGCACCTTTTTTTGTCTCTTGATTTAGTAGATACTTCCCTTATTTTTTATTTTCAACAAACATCTATGCTCAGAACTAACAAAGCTCCTGCCTCCAGCCCTCCCTACCCCCCACCTCACTCTTCCTTCAACCCACCTCTATCTCTCCCTTATTCCTGCTCGCCATTCCCTTAGCCAGCCTCCAGCTGCTCGCCTTCACTTTGATTATCCACCTCTGCCTGTCATTACGTTGAAATTTCCCCAGCCACAATTCAAGCCTGTCTCTACCTCTGTTCACACTTGCCCCAGCCGCTTACTAATTGTACAACAGTCTGATCACCACATGGCTGTAATGCATTGTACATCCCCACCTCTCCGTCCTGCCCTCTCTTTTTCTGTACTTCCACCCTTGGCCCTGTTCGTCTATACTGATCTACCTTTTGACCCACTCACAAGAGAAGCATTTTGCTTTCAAGTGCCCGGTATACTACGAGAGAAGAGGTCAATACCACTGCCTTTTCAGAGATGGCTTTGGCTCCCTAATTAGTTTCCTATCCTACCTAGACCAGAGATGCTTGGCAGCCTTCATTTATGAGGCCGTACGACACAGGGAGTGGTTGCTTAGAGCACGTAGGGGGAATCATGACACGCATCTAGACTCCACCTAGAGCATGATCACCGAGTTTTTCCAGCCAAACAGTACTGACCAGCAAAACTCATGGAGATGGCAGTCGCGAGGACTCGAGCCAGAGTTAGAGACACGCCAGACTTGCCGGTGCACTGAGGCAGAGATCCCTAAGGGACCTTGCTTCCATGCTTACTAGACAAGATGCACACCCACAGGAGTGATTGTGGCACTTGCTTGCCGCAGGGCTACAGCCAGGAGACTTCAGCAAGCTATCATGCTGACAGCTACTAGCGCCCTATCACAGGGTTTCTGCAGCCTCACACACAAACGCCTTGGCACTCTCTCTGGCTTCCACTAGAGATTTTTTCCCTTCTATGCATCGACAATGTTATGTGTAGGGTTATGGATTTTGTATTTGTCCTAGGTGTTGATGCCCGTTTAGTGGCTCCACCCATTAGTTCATTGTATCAGCTTCATTTAGTCTCATAGAGCCCTTTTTATCTTCTGAAGACTTTTAATAGACTTTCTTTCTTTCTTTCTTTCTTTCTCCCTCACCCTCTATCTTCCTCTCCATCTCCATCTATCGTCCTCCCCATCCATCTTACTCTCCCTCTTCTCCATCTATCTTCCTCTCCATCTCCATCTCTCTCCCTCTCCACCAAGCATCAAGATCCAAGCCTCTCTCTCTCTCTCTCGCTCTCTCTAAACAGACTCCTAACCTACATCGATCACATACCACTCATAGAGGACCGTGCTGCCCTGATTAGTCGCACACTCCACGAGGCTGCCCTCCAAATCTTTCCCCACACCACACGGTCCACTAGACCACCACCTCTTGGTTCTGTACCCTGCAACAATTGGTACGATGCGGAGTGCAAGGCTTATCGCTGACAGCTCCAATTTAAAACCAGATGTCACCTCCCGAACACACCAGACACGGTACGCAAGTACCGACATCTCGTACGTCGGAAGAAGCAAGCATTTCTTCGTCGAAATGAGGAGGAGCTGATGCACATCTTGTACAGTAGC